>NW_020949753.1:1831221-2024715 GCF_900497805.2 Vombatus ursinus | reverse complement strand
TCTAGTCTTGAATCAGGATAAGGCTAGAGATTGGATGTGATTTCATTGGTACAGGTAACTCCTGGGTGAAGAAATTTCCTGTACCAATGCAAGTTAGCTCCTTCTCTGCAACTTATAGTCTTAAGGGTCACCTAGGGAACTGAAAGGCTAAGGAATTGCCTAGGGTCACACAACCAGTAGGTTGCAGAGACATAACTTGAATTCAGTTCTTCCAGGAGCCTGGTCCAACTTTATCCATAATGCCATGCTACTTCTAAACGTGGTATTTTACAGATAGGAATCTGAGCCCTATAGAAGTGAAGTGACTTTTACTCAGAAAACACCCACGAAATTCAATTAATTTAAGAGTAAAATAACAAAAGAGGAATACCTCGAAGCTTGTATGAAATATATTTAGGATTAATTAAAGTAGTTTAAAATTATGCCACTCTTTCCCTCTAGAGGTAATACTAGTTGAAAATATTTCAGTTCAGTCATTTTTCAGTTGTGTCTGACTCTTCATGACCCCATTTGGCATTTTCTTGACAAAATACTAGAGTAGTTTGCCATTTCCTCCTCCAGCTCATTTTACAGATAAGGAAACTGAGACAAACAGAGTTAAGTGACTTGTCCAGAGTCACACAGCTGGTAAATGTCCAAGCCCAGATTTGAACTCAGGAAAGTGAGTCTTCTTGACTTCAGGCCTGGCACTCTATCCACTGAGCTACCTAGTTACCCAGATAAAATAATCACTCAGTAATTGTCAGTGAGGGAAACCCATATTCTTACTGCAGATGTATATAAAGGGAAATGCCACTCAATTACAAAATGCCAATTTCTTGACATTAATGACTATATTAAACTAAGGTCCAACAAAATGGGTTGCCAATTTTTGTATTGATGGTAACTATAGTAAATGAGAATGAAAACGTGGTAGGACTAAGGAGTTGTTAATTCACAGTGTGCAATATGGCAACATGCACTCCAACTTCCTCAACTTTTACTTTTCCCCAGCATCTGTGTGTGTGTTGGGTAATAACATCATTGATGCTTTTAGTTGTGATGTGTTTCATAAGAAGCACTTGTTTTATTAGAGGTTTGGTAAGGAGAAGTGAAATTTTATAATTGATACAGTTCCCCTATGTTAGAAATTATTACCTCAACATAGGAAATGTTGCACTTTAAAATGTTCATTGTACTTTTAGGTGTACATTCATTCATATCAATTTGCTACTTCATTTCTGAAACAGAAAGGGCTTAAGCCATTCTGTTGAATATTTTAGTTCATTTTGTCTTTACATTCTAGATAAATGAAAATTGGCAATTTACTATTAGAATTTTTTCAAATGTTCTTTCCTTTTTAACTATTTAGAGCAGAAAAATGTCTAGTTAATTTTATTCTTTTATAAATTAGGGTATGTAATGCCTTAGACAAAAGCACATCATTCACTTGTCCTTTACCAATTAACTTTTTGTTTTGCAGTAAATGTTTTTCTCATGCAAATAGCATATATAAAAAGGGGGGAATTCCTTTCAAAGACACACACCAGTGTCTTTCTGTACCCTTAGGAATCAAAACTTTATTATCTTCAGCAGACTTAAAGTGCTGCTGTCATATGGAATTTGGGGGTGAAATTAAAGGATGGGAGATTTCAAAATTAAGAGATGAAAGGGACCTTGGAAGTCATCTGGTCTAGTCTCCTCATTTTACACATGGAGAAACTGAGATTCCTAGATGTTAAGTGACTTGTCCAAGGTCCTAAAGGTGATGAGGGCCAGAGGGAGGATTTGAACCCAATTCCTCGATTCTAATTCCAGTATCTTTCTGTCATAGGTTAGTTTTTCCTTACCATGGTTTGCTTTTAGCATTCTGATTGAGAAATCACGTGGCAACCTCAGACTATTATAACTTTTTAAAGAACTTGGGGATATGTAAGTATGCACTATGGATGGATGAGATGTACAATGAAATATTGTCAGTTCACTTCTGGGTTCTCATTCACCTTGACAATAAATGGAGACTAATGAGGGGAGAAAAAGAGCATTGGTGAATGAGGTCTATCCGTGCCATGAAGGGTAACATTCAATTATTAAGCTAGCAGGAGACATTTTCATTTGACTTCATTTGTAATGAAGTAATTTACTTCAAGAAAATACACACAAACTTTTCTTCACTTCATTTCCACTCCCTTTTGACTAAAGAGCTGTCCATGTTAATTAAAGTCTGCATGTCATTCTATTGACTTGCTCCAGCTTTGAGGACTAGTGTTTGACATTTTAAAGTTATGAAATCTATGATGATTTCATAAGAAGGAATTTGTTTCAGGTGATCTAACTGGTATTAAAGAATTCAGTGTCTTGAAAAGTGTTAACTGATTTGAGATGCCACCTGGTGGTATCCTCTTGCTATATCTCCTTTTGCTTCTAGTTGACATCATAGTTATACTTCCCTTTTTTGCTTGTGAGGGAGAATGACTTTTGAGAAGACAGGCAACAACGTTTGTTACCATCTCTAATGCAGAGAGGTTTTTTTGTGCAATTATTTTTATACCTACAAGGTATTTTAAACTTGTACTTGATAGCATCTCAATATTTGATTTCATTCCATTAATTCATCACATTTTTATTGAGTGCTTATCTTGTATTAGATCTTCTCACCTCTGCTCATATAACTGTCCTTTAAATGATACCATTTAATGTCAGGGATCTTTTTGTTTTCTTCCTAAATCACCTAAATGATTCACTAAAATATTTAGAAAACTAGAGTTTTTGTTGATTCTGACAAAATAACGCTTTAGGGGCTATTTGGACACCACTTGATAGACTGGAGATTAATGGAACCATCATAAGTATTAAACGATAATGATGGGATTTGAAATTCTTTATTCTTTAAAAATAAAGTCAATGCCCTTTAAAAATAGACATCGATGTAATTTTAATGGTTGACTACTTTAAAATCGATTTTAGAGACATGATAGTCATGTTTGTATGTGTGTATTGTGTGTCTATCTATATCAAAACAAGTGAAAAAAAAAACATAAATTACAAGCATTTATGGTTATTAAATCAAGATTTGGCCTTGGATCCAGCAAGATGTGGGTTCATTCTTGAAAAAGACTGACTGTGTGACCTTGGGGAAGTCACTTGATCTCTCATTGCCCCAGGCAACTCTCTATGACTATTAGTTATAAAGAAAGTGAAGACTTTCATTGAGAAAGTGAATTAGTTTCCTCATCAGGGGAATTCTGAATCAAGGAGATGCTGAAGATACTGTAGTTGTTGTTTTTGTTTTTGTGTTAAAGTGACAGCTAGGTGGGGCAATGAATAGAAAGTACTGGATTTAGGAAGACCTGAGTTCAAATTCACCCTCAAACATTTACTAGCTGTGTGACCTTAGGGCAAGTCACTTGATCTTTTTCTGCTTCCATTTCCTCATCTGTAAAATGGGAATAATAATAGCATCTACCTCCCATGATTGTTGTGAGGATAAAAAGGAGATAATATCTGTTAAGAACTTTGCAAACCTTGAAGTTCTAAATAAATGCTAGTTATTTATCATTATTTTTGCTTGTTACTTAAACTTAATTACGTAGACTAATTAATATTGCCAATTAGCTTTTTAGAGTAGGGCAAGATCCTAATGAGGCAAGAGTAGAGCTGAAACTAAGTTGGAGTGATTAGAGCCTAGTTTCACTGTGCAAAATTTAGAGGGAATGGACGCACAATTCTTGAGGTATCTCTTCTTCTGCCTGACTTGTTCACAATCAGAGTAGGGGGTGACCACAGCAACCTCCTCCCACTTCAGCAGATTAGATATGTCAGTTTCTCCTCAGATTGTAGAGATAGAAAGCTGGTGGAAGTTTCACAAAGTTATGTTTAGTTAGAATGATACCAGGAAAATGTTCTGAACCATTAGTGCTGTGTAAAAGGGGATAGACTGACTTAAGAGCTGGCACTTTCTATGCTCTTAGGGAATCTTCAAGCAGTTAATGTCAAAGATGTTGTTGTAGGGCTTCCAGGGTGCATATGGATGGCACTAGATAATTTAGAAACTCCTGGCTCAGAAATTCTCTGATTCTGAGTCACTGACACTTATAAGCTAAATAACCCTGAGCAACTCACCCAAGTTCAACAAACAGTCAGCATTTACTAGGCACAAGGCATTGTCCTAGGTACTGGGAAAAGTCATTTATCTTCTCTAATCTTCAATTACTTCATCTGTATGAGTAATAAGACTTATGCCACATACCTCATAAGGCTCTTAGAAGGAAAGCACTTTGTTACCTATAAAGTGCTATGAGAATTCAAATTCTAAATGGCTTTCTGAAGTGCCTGTGTACCAGAAATCATGCTAGATGCTACAGATTCAAAGACAGAAACCTCAAACTGGCCCTGCCCTCAAAGAGCTTACATTCTATTGAACAACACAATATTTAGACAGTAAATAAAGGTGTTATTAGTATTTTTAGCTGGAAAAAATAGTAAAATATTCATTTTCCGCTCTCCCCCACCCCCGCCTTAGCACTTCTAAGAGGACTAGGGAGCAAATGTGTGGGTGGAGTGGTGGAATTACAGGTTGTCCTTTTTATACATGAATGCCAAAGTCAATTTTTACAGCTGTGTACATTCTACATACAAAATATTTCTCAAGTCCTGTTAATTCTTTAAAATGAATAAGCAAAGAGGTCTCTTTTTCTCTTTAACATGAGAACAAGATTACTTCTTCTTCATCTTCTTCTCCTCCTCTTCCTCTTTCTCCTCTTCCTTCTTCTTTTTCTTCTTCTCTTCCTCTTCCTCCTCTCCTTCTTCTTTTTCTTCTTCTTCTCTTCCTCTTCCTCTTTCTCCTCTACATCCTCCTCCTCCTCATCCTCCTCCTCCTCTTCCTTCTTCTTCTTCCCCAAAAGTTGTGCTAGAGATTTCACCTATTTTAATGTTACTGCTGTTCTACTTTATTCTGTTTTTTAATTTTTTTCCTTGGAGAATTGAATTTTTATCTTTAGAATGGAAATCTTTCTAAGAAAATAAACATATTTAGAGGGTAGAGGAGTTCTTAGATCTTTCAGAATATGGATTTACTTAGTGACCTATGTGACCACTTTGCAGGTATGTTGGAGAGAGAACCTTCCTTCAGGTATGAATGGAACTAGACAGCTACTGAACTCCCTTCTGACTCTGAAATGACATGATTCTGTAATCCTTGGCTTTGAGCAACTCTCAAAATCTCTAATTTTATGGAGAATTACAAGTTAAAGTTGGTTATCAAAAGATTAATACCCTTATCCTTTTTTGCTGAAGTATAGAATAAATATTTCTTCCACCTCTGGATAAAGAGGAAGATGAAACATTTTCCATGTTTTCCATGTTCCCATAAGTTGTTTAGAGATATACTGGCCTCTATTCCAAAGCACTATTAATGTGACTGATGGATGCTCTAGTGAGCCGTGTAGGTGTTAGATCAATTATGAAGATCTGCTGTATTTGTATGACCATCAAAAGCTTATAGAGGAACTTGTAATGATAGCAAATTGAGCACCATAACAGTCTTCTCATTTTCCTCCCTTTATGGATCTAATTAGAGGCTGATAGAGCTTTGGACGCAAATGGGAGCAGGTCCATATGCCCACAGCTGTCCACCACCCAACCCTTCTACTTCCTAAATGAAATTTTAGTGTAATTAAAGAAAAGTAAATTCTGTTTCAGTGGAAATTATTCGTGTCATCAAGATGTCAATTAGGAAGAAAATGAAAAAGAAAATCTGTGAAATCTGGACTGTAAAGATATATTTTAAGACTGTAAGTAATTACCTGAAAGGCAAGCAAGGGACTTGTTCAGGCATCTTATGTCAAATTATTATTGTTTATATTTGAATAGATACAGAGTATCCCTGAGGCTCATAAATTTTTATTTTACTTTCTTGGTGATTGCTTTTTTTTTTTCCGCTAAAAATAATGCATGAAACTAATTTCTATAATAGGAGTTTGAGTTTTTACAATTGTCAGGAAATATAAAGCAGACTTTCTGTCCAATCAATTAGAAAGTTGCATTTTATCGAGGTATGATACTGCTATTCTTTTCATCTAAAAGGACCCACTATGGTATAACCAGGGAAACATCATGTTATAGTGATTAAAATTCTACTTCTGTTACTTCTGACCAGTGCGACCTTGGTCAAGTTCCTTCTCTTCTCTAAGCCTCTTTTTTTTTTTCATTACTACCCTATCCAAATTCCTGATGCAGTTATTCAGCAGACTATAGCTTGCTTTTTTATTTTTTATAAGCTATTTAGTACATAGTTCATAATCTTCCCTACCTTGAACTCTTACCTCAATATTTATGTGGAGATCCCAGCTCATCATTGTCCTCAACTCCCATGACCTACATTTTTAGCTCACTTCATCAACACATAGGGATGGTCAGACCCTTGACCTCTAAACATCAGCCTTAACTATTGTCTCTCCATAATCCTCTATTCATAAATTCCTTTATCCATTCACAACCTTATACTCTTCAGTCTTCCTGCTGCCTCACTCTTCTTAAACCTAATACTGGTTCTCACCATTACTCTATTCTCCTTACCTCTCCCTGTTCTTCCACTCTATCACCCCTTCTCTAGCTTCACTTTCATTCCTTCATAATATTAACTCTATGTTGACCATTTTTACTCTGACCTATCAGCTATCCTTCAACCACTTATCTCTCTTGTCCCTTTTCTACTCAATCATTGCCAAATGCCTGCTTGCCACAGGCTTTTTGGTTCCTAGTCATGTGCCACTTAGGGTTGCTGGAGAAAGTCCTGCTATCTTGCTCACAGGGTTCACCACAAATTCATGTTGCCAGAACTCAACTGGGGCCTCACTGCTTTTATGCTTCTCCAATTGACTATCTTGACCACCACAGCACATAATCCAAACCTTCTTTTTGCTTCTGAAGCCACATATGCTACCTTTTCTCTCCTCTGTTCAGAGGATGATCTTACCTTTTACTCAAAAAGCAGTTATGAATTTTTCCATATCTTCTTGAAAGGAGGTCTCTAGTTGTGAGGTCCAGGGTCTGTGCTGAGCCCTGTGCTATTTACCAACTTGGATAAAGGCATAGACAGCATCCTTATTAAAACTGCAGATGAGAGACAGCTAGGTAGTGCAGTGGATAGAGCTCCAACCTTGGAGTCAGGAGGACCTGAGTTCAAATCTGGCCTCAGACTTGACATTTACTAGCTGTGTGACCCTGGGCAAATCACTTAGCCCCAATTGCCTCATCAAAAACCAAAAACAAAACAAAACAAAAACTGCAGATGACATAAGACCAGGAGGGATGTGTAACACATTGGATTATGGTGGGGGGGATCCAAGAAGATACTGACCTGAATGCTATGTACCAGATATAGTACCACCAGGACAGAGTGGAGTGGGACTTTCATCTCCATCCTAGAAGCTATGCCTCTCTTAATGTAACACATCACATTTCTGCCTCTCATATTGAACCCATGGTCCACCAAAATCCACAACTAAAACCAAAAACAAGTTTGTTTTTGAGATAAATTGGTGACTAACCATGGCTTATTTCTCCACCTTGCATCTATGAGGTCACCTTATTGAGCCTAAGTATCAGGCTTTACATCTTTGATATCAGGAAATACTTCCTGATAATTAGAGTTATCCCAAAGTGAAATCTGTCCCACCCCTGTGAGGTAATGGGATTCCTAGCAGTAGAGGTCTTTAAAATGAGGTTCGATAAATATATGTCAAATACCTTATACTTGGGATTCCATAAATCAGATGGTTACTGACATTCCTTCCAGCTCTAAAAGTCATTGATTCTATGAGTAAAAAAGAATGTGTATGTGTATGTATATATAGATATATATATAAATATATGTGTGTGTGTGTGCGTGTGCGCGGGCATGACATAGTAGGTAGAGAGGATGGAGTGTGGAAGGAACTACCATTTATAGATACTTTTTGTTAGGGTCTCTCAAACCATATTTTACAAATTATATAACAGTTCCAGACAATGTTTCTTGTTTCTCCTCACTATAAAGAGAATAAGACAGGGAGGTACGAGATGTTGGGTGAACACCTCTTCCAATATAATGGAAACCAATGAACTAAAACAGATATTTTGTGACATTAAAATAATATTTTTATATTAAAAAATGGAGGCCTACCCCTGTATTTATACATCAATTCATTCCCAAAATGTTTTATTGCTTTAAAGTAGTTAACATCACAGAGCTGTTGATATAAAGTCAATTAAAATTAAACTGAGTGCTGCTCACTGTCAATTCAAAAATATTTTTAGCAGAATTTTATTTATTCTTGTATAATTTGTTTTCTGTTTTTGGAAATGATTTAGTTTTAGAATTTTTTCATGGCTTTTAGAAATCTAGAATCTTATAGTAGCTAGTAATGTGTTCCCAAATATCCTATACTGGAGAACAGAATGTGGTGTCACAGAAAGGCCAGCAGATTGGGAGCTAGGGGATAGAGGTGAAATCCCAGCTCCTCTAGGCTCTAAGTGACCTTGGATGAGTCACTTGTCCTCTTTGAATCACAGTGTCTCACATCTAGTAGGCACTTAATAAACACTTGTTGAACTGAATTGACTTGAAAAATGGACTGAGATGCTCTTTTTCCCCCTGCTTTTCTTCTTGGTCTGAATCTATAGATATTTGTCTTGAATTGCCCAATTTCACTTCATAGCTTGTCTGTTTCCTCCTCTTTGTCCTGTTTCCTTCATGAATTAGGATGTCACCTATGCCATCTGAATTCATACAATCCCTATGCCCTTTCTTTCTCTACTATCAATTCCTTCACTCCTCTCTCTCCCAGTAACTGCTAGTTTGTATATTGCACTAATCCAAAAGTGAATTAGTACACATAAATTATGTGTACTGAACTAATCAGTGGACATACAAACACAACAATGAGATAGTACCTGCTCTCAAGGGGCTTATATTCTACAAGGAGGATATAACATATTCACAGATAAATATGTGTAGGATATATACAAAATGAATAGCTAGTGATTTAGGAAGGGGAACTAACACCTAGGAAAACTAGAAAAAGCTTTTTGAAGAAAGGGGCATCTTCTGGACAAGTTGAGTTGAGATACCTCTGGGACATCCACTTAGTGATGTCAAGTAGACAGAGATGGGGAGAGCATAGGAAAGAGATGAGGCTCTGCACAGGTAGACATCAGAATTGTGACAATTAAAAAGGTTTGAGAGACATAGTTTCTGGGTAATTTAAGCATTTTATTAATAAGGCCAGCATGTTATTACTAAAATGACGGTCATTTGGCCATCTCTCCTAGACCAAAGACAATCATGGTGGTGGCTCAGGGCTTATTCATTCTGTTGGAAGAGGAACAGTAATCAACTCTGATTGGTTAACACAATGGGAGAGTGGCTATGTTAAAATGAGAGGCTGAGAGTGACATTATATCACCCTTGGATGGAGAAACTATCTCTATACCCAGACAGCTTCCAGCTTTGGATTATCTATTCAAACAATGTATGCTCCACCCAAACCAGGGTGAGATATTGAACAAGAAAGTTAGCCCAATCTCATTATCAGCAGTGTCCTTCAAGAGACTGAACTTTTTAGAATTAGGATTTTAGAAGGAGGAGAGGACTCTGGATCTTTCCGAATTATTGGTTATTAATAATCATTTCTCTTAAGATCTCACATAGATGTGATAGTCGAATCCATGGGCTCTGAAAAGAAGAGAAAGCCCAGGACAGAACCCTGAGGAACACTCACACATGGGGGATGGGCCAACAGAAACAGAAAGAAAGAAAGTCATGACAGAATAGTATTACAAAACCCAGGGGGTCAAAGGATTTCCAAGGGGAGAATCATCAACAATGAAATGCTGCAGAGAGGTCAAGGAGAAGAACAAGGCTACTGGATTTAATAATAATGAAATCCTTGGTGAATTTGGAGAGAGCCATTTTAGTTGCCGTGGTCCCTGGTGTAGCCCTTTGGGGACAATCAAAGCAAATAAATTGGTGGCATTCCAATACTGTACTAAAGAAGAGAAAATGCCCCCAAACTCTTTCTTGAATCCAAGCTATGTAGTATTCATTGATGCCCCACAGAGGCAAACACGTCACCAGCATAGTTAGTCAAATCTCAAAGGCATAAAAAACTGTGTTAATTTCCCTTTCTGCTCTTATGTCAAAATCTAGCATTGCAGCAGTCCTCAAAATTGGACACAAATTGGAATTGGAAACAAATTGGAATTGGAAACAAATTGGAATTGGAATAATCGGAAACAAAAATGAATTTTTTAACTAGGTTTTTTTTTTTTTGAGCAAAAATTACAAGCCTTTATCTGTTTTGTTTCCATCCATATCCTGAAACATTAAGTCAATGAATAGTCAGTATGATGCCCCTTTTAACATTATCATGACCTGGAAACTTAATTTGCCATTAATTTAGGCTTATTGGTGTCACTCAGCTTCTCAGCACCAGAGCTCAGTGATTAAGTGTAGTATATTGCCCTGTGCTGCTAGACTAATTATTTCTTTGAAAGAAAAAATGCTTCTATGAATTCTCAGGGAAATATGGCTTCTAGTGGTGGATGAGCCATGAAGTTAAAAAATAGAGTGAAATGTAATTGGGCTTTCAGAGATGTGCTTAACATGGGATATCTTTACTAATGATATTTATTATATCAATATAGGGAAAGAGTAGAAATGTAAATTTAAATATTCAGGACATATTCATTTTATGCCACATTGCATCTTTTATTGGAAATGCAAAATGAAATTAGCTTTTAGTAGTCTATGGTAACAGAATCAAAGTGAACCACACATAATTAAATATATTTATCTGACTTTGGGATATGTTCATATTTAAATGTCAGTGTATGTGACCTGGAAATTAATAACATATTTCATTACTTTGACCTGATGAGGTTGAGACCAACCTGATTTAAGAAAAATATACAGAAATGCTATTTTATTACTCTTACCTAGAGACTTGGAAACTGTGGAACAGTAAATTGCCTAAGAGAAATTCTTAGACTGCCCTCCCTAATCTGTAGATGGAACTGCTATGTGTGGTTAGGCTAGCCACTTATTTATGTGTAAATAGTTGCTTCTAACCTGTTTAGTACTGGAAAAAAATTGTGTGTTCTCTTGGAACATTTAGATATTCTCCCAGTATTTTTGTTTGCACAAATCATTTGCTTAGTAAACACTAAGATATCAGAGATAATTCAAAAGTAAACCAGCCAAGGTCTTGTCCAAATGATCACAAATTCCAAATTAGTGGAATATAAATTGATGAGCTTTTGTTTTTCTTCAAACAAATTTACAGATATTTGAATATCTAAGCATTGTCCTTTCTCTCCAACTCCTCTATGGAGTGTCTGGCTATACCCTGAATGTTGATTAAGAGCCAATATGGATAGTATATTACAGAAGAAATGTTTTATTTTATTTTATTTTTTTTGGTGGAGGGAGAGGAAGAATTTTGAAGGAAAATGCTAAAATGTTACTAGAAGCTGAACTGGAGTGAGGTATTTTCTGGTTTACTTTTCATCAAACTAGATGATCATTTGAGTCATACAATCTAAAAAAACTTATTTTGTTTTTAATTTGTGGGATAAAACATGCATTTCAATACCATAATATAATAATACTAAAGGTGATTACCCATGGAACTGCAAATCTACTATGTACAACTTGCCATTTTAAATATACAACAAAATTATCATGTAAATTTCTTTTTTTTCCCCCTATATACACTTCCATTTATCAGTTCTTTCTCTGGATGCAAATAGCATCTTTCTTCATACGTCTTTTATAGTTAATTTTTGTATTTATAATAGTCAAAATGACTCATTCACTCAACGTCGTTCTTAAAACAATATTGATGTTACCACATACAATGTTCTCTTGGTTCTGCTCATTTCTGTGCAAGTCGTTCCATGTTTTTCTAAGATCATTGAGCTCATCATTTCTTCTATTCCATCACAATGATATGCCATGACTTGTTCAGCCAAATTTTTAATGAGACCTGGTCATTCCCAGTTACACCCTTGTATGCCCACTATCAACCGACTAGAATTCACTCCAAAAAGAAATAGCTAATTTTAACTTTCCATCTATTTGTAGAAGTAGTTATTCTATGGTTACCTTCAAAGTATGTCATTGTGTTAAGTTTATAGCACTAATTAAGATGAAACATGAAATTGTTTTATGTAATGAACAGTATTCTTATGTGTTACATGGACTATAGTACATAACAAGATGTTGAATAAAAAGTTAATGTAATTGTATTAATTTTTTTGCTTGTTTGTTTTAAGGCTGGGTCTCCCTATTTCACACATTGGAGAAATAAAGCAGCCATTCATGAGCCTATCACCACTGTTGATTAGTATAGAAGCCTTGATCTGCTCCTTTTCCAACTTAGGCCAGTTCAGCCATCCTTAGGCAGCCTGGTAGCCTCTCTTTTCTGGGGGTTTACCATGTTAGTACTGAATTTAGTGCACCTAATTAGCTTTAATCCTATTGCAGCTCAAAACTCCCACACTCAATCAATCCACCAGCAACTCTCCCCTTAGAAAGGATTATGTACCTCACCCAGGAATTATATTCAAAAGCCCCAGATTGTTTCTGAAGCAAACCAGGGCCAAGTTGGGGTTACATCAACACTTCTGAAGCTGTCCTTCTGTTAAACAAATTCAGTTAAACATTTCAGCAAACAGTTTTTAGGCACCTATGCTATGTAGGGTACCAAGCTTGGAGCCAACTATAAAGGGAAAAAATGATCATCTCCATCTAAAGAGAGCCTTCATTTTGAAACAGAGAAATGATAGGTACACAGAGAATGTTCTGTTCTCTCTTTTTTAGCCTTCAGCCTGTACCTTAAAAAACCATCAGATTCAGTCTTTGTCACATCTTGAACAGAAACCCATTGCAGAGAGTTTTTCTGAAAATACTCTGCCTCTAGACTTATTAAAGATCAAATCCAGTCATTTATAATAAAGTAAATGGCCAATTTCATGCATACGGATATATACATGAATATACTAAGGATCTGGGAGAGATTGTGTCCTGGTTATCCCCCGGGCTCATGAAAATCCTGTCCATGGGTTCCCCTTTCACAATCATAATGCAAGGTAGAATATGATGGAGAGACATTGGGCCCTGAGCGAAAGAACAAGTGAACACAACCGCTGAGGCCCGCAGCCTCATTCCGAATGATCTTCAACCAGGCCAAGAAGCACCGGAGCTTGATCCCCCTGTTCGTGTACATCGGAGTAGGGGAAACCGGGGCAACTCTGTACATCCTGCACCTGGTGCCGTTCAATCCTGATGTCAGTTGGGACAGAAGGAATAACCCAGAGCCTTGGAACAAAATGAATCCCACTGATCAGTACAAGTTCTACTCAGTGAATGTGGATTATAGCAAACTGAAGAAAGAAGACGCAGAATTCTAAGTGAAAATGTGCTTTTTCAGCTGCTGAGAATGAAGGTCTTCCACAAGCCATCCGCACAATTCTACACACAGTTAGGAAATGCTTGATCTTTTCCTCGTGTGGCATGAAATCATGTTGCATTTAACAGATGAATAAAGATGTGAAACTTGAAAAAAAAAAAAGAATATGATGGAGAGATGGGAATGATCCAGGCAAAATCTCCTATGGAAATTTAAGGAAAGAGAAAATACTTTCTATTAGAGGGATCAGGAATGGCTTCACAGAGGGGGTGGCATCTGCGCTGAGCCTTTGCTTCCATATTTAGAATTAAATACATATCTATCTTCCTCCTCACCTCTGCTTTCTGGGCTCCTTGATTTCTTTTGAGGCTCAGCTCAACTCCCACCTTTTGCTAGATGTCTTTTCTGGTCTTCCTTCCTACCCCTACCCTAACTGCTTGTGCCTTCTCTCTGAGATGACCACACATTTCCACTGTACATATGGATGTTCATAGTTGTTTTGTTTTGTTTTGTTTTGTTTTTTGCATGCTGACTTCTCAGTTAGAATGTGTTTGAGGACCAAGTTTTTCCCTTTCTTTTTATCTCCAACACTTAGCATGGTTCGAGGCAATTAGTAAACAGTGAAAAAATGTTTGATGATGATTTGGTGTTAAGCTTTTGATAAAGACATTAAATATGTTTTCTTTTCTGATCAGATACATTTTTCATTAAATTTATTGCCTCCCCTACCATTTTTATGATTACATTCTATTTCTCAGCAATCTAATTTCTTTGTCTTTTGCCAGGCAAAGGTAATGATTCTTCTCATGTCAGCTCTTTAGTTTATTCCCAGGGTTCCAAAGTAATTCTTCTTATGACTGTGTCCCTAGTCCTCTCCACAGTTCAACAAACATAATACCTACTAGGTCTAAAGCAGATTGGGAGATTGGGAAATTCATAGACCCAATCTTTCATTTAAGCAGATCACATTACACTATAAATACTCTTGGTTAACCTATTTTCTCTACTTGAAAAAATCCTAAATTTAAGTCAGTGGAAATTAATTAGAGGTAGCTAGGCAGTCCAGTGGATAAAGAACTGGGCTTAGAGTTGGGAAGACCCAAGTTCAAATCTAGCCTCACTCAATTGCAAGTTGTGTAAGCCGGGGCAAGTAACTTAACTTCTGTCTGCCTCAGGTTCCTCAACTGTAAAATAGGGATCATAATAGCACCTATCTAACAGTGCTGTTGAGGGGTCAAATAAGATAATATTTGTAAAGTGCCTCATACATAGTAGGCACTTAATAAATGTTTATTCCCTTCTCCTTCACTTAGTTGAAAATCTGAACCCCAGAAATGATGAAACAAAACCTTCTCACCACTTCTTTCCCTATTTTTTCAGCATGACAGCCTTGCCCCTTATTGTTTTCTTTCAGTAGAATTATGTTCATTTAAAATATAATAACGATTATTATGGGAAGGTCATGAGGGGTATAACCATTTGGATGTCATGGCAGTACAGAGGATGAACTGAGGAACAAAAAGTTAAATGCTGCTCTTCTATGTATCTTTGCTGCTTTTAATATAAGCATACTTATAGCGGGTTTGAGGCATATTTAATGACCTGCAAATTTCTTCAAGTTGTTTCTGTACACTGCTGTGCAGCAGGATATGGTAGAAAGAATCCTGGACTGACCCAGGTTGTAGTCTCAGCTCTGCCAGTGACTAGGATGTGTGACCTTTGGAAAGTCACTCAAACCTTCTGGGCCCCAGCTTCCTTCTCTGTAAAATAAGTGGGTTGGACTTCACTTCAGAGGGATCTCAAGGGCTACATGGTCCTGTGTGGCCTTCAGAAGTCTCATTAATTCAGCAGGCATTTTAAGATTAGAATCATAGAGTTCTTTTACCACCCAATTGTCCTGCTGAGTGCACTCTGATTACAGTACGACTGTGTTAGTCACACAGGATACCAGTTTGAATCGTCTGTGCCTGAAACAATCTCTAGCAAATGCCATGAAAATGTGTGATGAGATTTTGGTTATTTCTTCTTAATGAGATAAGCTGTTTCAAAGCCAGTTTTATTTTCTGGACTTTCTTTACATGCTAAAGACTCAATGTAAGAATCTGTCAAGAGTCACTCTGTTCCTGGTCTGGAGGTTTTAAACTAATAGAAAAGAGAAACAAAAATACCATTTTTCTTTATCCTAGCAAGTAATTTAAACTATCTGAAGTCCAAATTTCCCAATATGAAACTGAAGTAATATGTGCTCCCTACCTACTATGTATATTGTAAGGATCACCTGGGCTTGGTGTCCTTTTCCTATATTTACATGTGCTAAAATCTCAATAGTGGGCTCAACAGTGAAAGAACAGAATTACAAAATTTTAGAGTTATAAAGGAACCCAGTGGCCATCTAGTTTCAGCTATACAACAAAAGGTCATATGGTGTGTTCAGGGAGGACTGGCACCTCTGCTGTGACGGCTTGCAGAGCCCTTTACAGGGCTGCTCATCCACCTTCGGTGACCACCTGCCACCCAATTCTCACCTGTGGCTCCAAGAAGCTGTAACAGGTGCAGCAGCCACACCCCGGTAAGCCATCTAGGCAGACAGGCTAAACCAGGTTGAGGGTAACCAACAGACCTTAAATCTGTCAGTGATTAAGTAAAGGAGATATTTACCCAAACATGGGAAGAATTCCCCCAGTAGAATGAGTAGATGAGAACAATTTGTTCCAATGACCATGAAGGTGGCTAAACCAGGTGCTGCAGAATACTTAGAGCTTGGTCAGACATCAAAGACACCAAGGTCATCCATTGGATCCTAGGCCATCACCAGCAATCTTGACGTTTGTCCTGTCCCTGGACTTTGACTCTGGAAGAGAGAGTGAGGCTGAAGACTTTGTGCAACTCTACCTCACTTAAATCCAATTCACGTGCAAGTCAAGACATCACCCCATGATGTCATCGGTCTTTTTTGAAAATGAAGGATGGATAGCAACAACAACAACTTCAAAAGGACTCTGCATTGAAAAGCAGCCATTCGGCATCTGCTTGAAGTCTCTCAATGAAGGAAGGCTCATCGCCTTTTGAGACAGCCCTTCCAAACCTGCCCTTTCAAACTCTAGAGTGTCTATCAGACTCTGTCTTGCTTCTCCTCAATCTGTGAAGTTGTCCTTTTCCACTAAGCTTCCCATCATTAACACCCTAGTAACTTATTCTTCCCTGCTAGTGAGAATTAAAACCAGAATGGAATTTCCTCTTGTTAGTTCCTCCATGTTTGAAAAATGAAATTACCAATTAAGCAAGTCAGAGAGTTGTTAACTATTCTGCCTCTTGGTAAAAAGAGAATTCCAGCAGATGTCTCATGGATTTAATAACCATTTCTATGCTCATGATTTTCAAATCCACCTATATCCTACCCCAACCTCCCTGATGACCTCCAAACTCACATCTTCAATTGCCTTTTAAATATCTTGAACTAGATGTCTTAAACTCAAATTTATTCAAAACAAAACTCATTATCTTTTGCCCTACACCCTATCCCCCTTCTACTTTCCCTATTACTGTAGAGGACAACACTCTCCTCCCAGTGGGCTCTCAATAGAGGATTCAGATTTGACTCTTCACTGTCTCTCACCACCCCAACCTTCCTTTATCCAAGATGTTGTCAAGGGTTGTTGATGTCACCTTAGCAACATCTCTCTATACTCCCCCTTCTGTCTTCTGACACTGCCACTACTCAGATACAAGCCTTCATCACCTTACCCCTGAATAACTGCCATAGCCAATTGAGGGGGTCTGCCCACCTCAAGTCTCTCCCCACTACAATCTTTCCTTCATTTAGCCATTGCAGCACTTTGCCTAAAGGGCAGGTCTGACCGTGTGAAAGAGTAGTTAGTAGTTAGTCATAAACTCTAGTGACTCCCTGTTGCCTATAGAAACACATACAAAAAATGCTGTTTATCATGAAAAACCCCTCATAATTGAACTCCTCTATCACTGCTACATCAAATCCCTTTCTGACAGGCTTGTGATTAGTTACCTTAATGTCTATCTACTAATATTCTACTTCTCCTTTCTGTCCTGGTTGTCTGTAGTGTATACCAATAAAAAAAAAAATCATTGTTTCTCCTTCTGCTGATCTTCTTACAAAAGAATTAAATATTCTTCTAATTTATGATCCCATACTTTGGAGCATTGCGATCATATGCTGAGATAATTTTTTTTTAATAGCTGTTACATTCTACTTTCATTTTTAGCATTAAACTGTACAGCCCTGAATACTGACTTCATGTTTGCCATATACTGCAATCTAGGCACTCACTGTCTGCACTTCAACATAAAAAATCTAGACTTCTACACAGCAAAATTTTAAACTCTCCTTTTTAATGATTCTTTTTACTCTTGTTTTATCTGAACCAAATATGTTCTATTTGCTTTGGAGAAGCAAAGTCGCCTCCCTTTTATTTCTAAGATAAATTAATATTTATTTTGCATTTTCTGTGACAATGTCCAAATGGTGAAAAAAAAATGAAAATACTAAGAGCAAAATTAATCTGAAATTATGAAAAATATCCTGATCTAGAAATTAGGTCTAGACTTTGGTCTTCAACTAATTAGCTGTGAGACAGGGTCTAATTACTTAACTTTCTGTACTGTTTCTTTATCTACAAAATATGGGTGCTGGATAGATTAGATTGCCTTTTTTTAAGTGCCTATTTTATTTCAAGTTTCTGGATGAAGATACACTGAGGCTACAAAGAGATCTAAGACTACTCTTATCCCAATGGTCTTAGAGTATATTAGAAAGATAAGAAATATATATATATAGAAAGAGAGAGAGAGAGAGAGGCAATTGGAAAGAAATATATATTTTAAAAGGATAAATAACAGTATATCTGCTATTATTGTCCCCAGAATGTTGTTCCCTGGTTGTCAGACCCCTGGCATAACCTTATGCTTTGTCTTCCTCTCTGTCTTCTGCTTCTTTTCCATCTAAAAATGTGCTCAACAGAACCAGGAGAATATTGCACACAGTAATAGCCACATTGTATGATGACTGACTTTGATAGACTTAGCTCTTCTCAGCAATGCAATGATCTAAGACAATTTTAAAAGACTTACAATAGAAAATGCTGTCCACATCCAGGGAAAGAACTATTTGATCAACGCATATTATTTTCACTTTTTTTTTCATGGTTTTCCCCTTTTGTTTTGTTTCTTCTTTCAACACATGACTAATGTGGGAATGTGTTAAACATGATTGTACATGTATAACCTACATCAAATTGCTTGCCACCTTGGCAGGGGAGGGAGAGAGGGAGAAAAATTTGGAACTCAAAATCTTATGAAAAATAAATGTTGAAAACTATCTTTACATGTAATCAGAAAAAAATAAAACACTATTTATAAAAAATAAAAATAAAATAAATAAAAATGCACTCAAGTATCCCTGAGTGAAACCTCCTTTCTACCCTGTGGCCCCTTCCAGCTGCCATCTCAGACTAGATGACTTCAAAGGTCCCTTTCAGCTTAAAAAAAAATACTGTGATCTTTCACACACATTTATTATGTAAAATATATATTTAGGTGCCTTTGAAAAGGAATAATTTGACTAGATATTTGATGAAGTTTTTCAAATATTACATTTTAACATGTTTTAAAAAATGGCTTTCAGATTCAGAGTAGTGCTGATAATCCCACTTCTTCTGTATAATATAATCACACTTCAGTTCAACCTTACATATAATAATTGTTCATTAATATCTGCTTGTCGTGACCTTGGAAAAAGTCATGCTGTGTATT
This sequence comes from Vombatus ursinus, assembly GCF_900497805.2. Classification (NCBI taxonomy): domain Eukaryota; kingdom Metazoa; phylum Chordata; class Mammalia; order Diprotodontia; family Vombatidae; genus Vombatus; species Vombatus ursinus. The sequence continues at coordinate 2,005,501 of NW_020949753.1, read as the reverse complement.
TCTGAACACATTAAAATGACTAGTGTTATCATGGTGAACCCTCTAAGACACAAAAACCCAGTATCATTTTTTCTGTCATTATCAGAGATCTTCATTGTAATTACTGCTAATGCACTCTTCCAACTTATAAAGAATGGGTTATAACTTCAATTTTAAAGTGTAATATTTTTTTCTTCAAGCACCAAGCTGCCCCATGGTGTGTTTGATTCCAACCCTCATTTCTGTGACCATACAAAGTATTCAAAGATTCAATTATGCCAGCAGAAATTCCCACTATAGGAAAGCAGAGAATAAAGAATCAGAAGTAAAATGTTCTAGTCCGTTACATGGCCAGTAACATATTGTTTGATATTGATTTGATGTTGACCAAATTCTATTTAGCTCATTGGGTAAATGTGGACTGGAGGCATTGTTTTTATAGTGGCAATGTGATGAACACTGCAGTCCTGCCTTCATACCATAGGTGACCTTGTTTTCCTGGAGACTGTGACAGTGGAACATACATAATAAATTCAATAAGTAACAAATAAATAAAGCTAAAACTCATAAAAACGCCCTATGGTTTGGAAAGTGCTTAAAGCCTAAAACTGCTCTAAGACCTTTGGGACACCCTATGTTATCTCATTTGATCCTTGTAGCTACTCTGTAAAGTAGGTGCTTTAATGATCCTCATTTCACAGATGAAGAAACCAAAGCCATAATTATAGAAGTTAAATGTCTCACCCAAGGTCACACGGTGAGTGTGAGGCATGATTTGAACTCAGAGCTTCTTGACTTCTCTGCTCTTCTCCATGCGAGCTTTGGCAAATCCCCTAACATCTCTGGACTTGACTTTCCTAAATTCCATTCCTAAATCAATTGACAAACATTTTTCCAACAACTCCTCTGTAATAGGTTCTGTGCTGAGGCCACAAAGGCATAAATGAGAGAAATCTCAGACCTTTCAGCAGTTTGCATTTTCAAATAGTTTGGGGGAGGAATAAAGACTTCCCAAAGGGACCTAGGAATTCTAAGAGGTAAGAAATTGTTCCACACCTAGGGGACAACCTATACAAAAGATCTGGAGGTAAGAGATGCTGTTATATTTACAAGGAACAGCAAGTGGTTCAGATTGGCTTGAGTTTAGCATCTGGTGAAATCAACTTGGGAAATTAGCAAGAGTTTGAAGTATTTTTAAATACCCAATAGAGTAATTTGTATTTTATCCTTGAGGCAAAGGGACATCACTGAAAGAGATATGGCCAGACTCATGTTTTCAGAATGTCAGTTTGGTAGCTATATGGAGGATGGATTATAGGAAAGAGAGGCCAGAAATGTGGAAACTAGTTAGCAATTGTTTAGATGAGAGATGATGAGGTCCTAAATTAGGACAGTGGGCTGTATGAGTGGAAAGAAGGGGACAGATGGAAGAGATATTTGGGAAGTGAAATTGATTAGATTTGACCACTGATTGTTGACATGGGATGAGAGAGAGGGAAGAGTTGAGGATACTAAGGTTGTGAATCAGAGTGACTGGAAGGATGGTGAAGGAAGGAAGTAGAAGGAGAGGTGGGGTTAGCAGAAATAAAAATTACCTCCATTTTCAACATAGAGTTTCCAATTTCTGTAGGATAATTAGGTGGAGATATCCAGCAAGCCTCTGGTGATTGAGGACTAGAATTCTGAAGAGTGATGAGGGCTGGATATGAAGATTGGGGAGTAATCTGCAGAGAGATAATCATTTATCTCGTGGAAGATGATGAGAGGATGTAGAGAAAAAAGATAAAGGCCCAGGAAAGAGCCTTGAAGTATCCACATGCAAAACAAGAGGGCTATCCAGAAAATCAGACTGAGGAATATTCAGTAAGGTGGGAAGAGAAAGAAGCATAGCTGGAGGAGGGTGTGGTCCGTAGTATCAAACATTGCTGAGAGGTCAAGATGAGTGAAGACTAAGGAATGACCATTGAATGAAGCAGTTAATAAGCTGTTGGCAACCTTGCATGCCTCGCCAGTTTGGAGCCAGATTGCAAGTGGTTGAGAAGTGAGTGCAAAGTAACAAATTGAAGGCAAGGAAGATGACTAGGTTCCCAGCCTCCAGAGGCTGTGAAAAGGAGGAAAGATATAGGTTGCTAAATAGAAAATATGGAAAGTCAATTACAAGTTTTGGGGACATGCTTCTAAGTATCAGGAGTGCTTTCAAAGGTTGATTAAGGTATATAGTCAAGGCTTTAAAAGTGAGTAAGACCTTTATAGTCAGAGAGGAAGAATAAACAAGTGAGCAAATGAGAAAAGTAAGCAAGTTCAAGTCATTTTTGGAGAATAGTGAATACAGTAGACCCACTTATTTGATGTTGAAGCTTTCAGCAAGATAATAATGGGATTTAAGACAAGAAAGCTAAGTTGGGATCAGGTTATGGAGGGTCATGTTTGTGTGGAGAGAAGCAAGCTACTAAGATGTTTTCCTTTTTAAGGTTAATTTCAATATTGTTTATTTTTACTCCATGTTTTATTATCTTCTGTTTTGATTGATTTATCTCTTAATAGTAGCCTTGTTTCTATCTGCCCTTGACTACGCAGTAGCTTTCATTAAACAGATCAAATGTAAACTTGCTTTTCTATCTCCTTAAATAGACTAATCCCTTAATGTATTTCTTACTTTGCCCTTGACCCAGACCTTTTACTTTTATATCCACTTTGGCAATGTTACAGTCACATTAAATTCCTTGACTATCCCTTTTGAACTGCTTGGAGGATTTCCATCATCTTTATTATAATTGTCTTTAAATGGCTTGAGAGCTTGGAAAGTTGGGAGTTGTGAAGATTATGAAATGTCAAGAAGAGTATGAAAGAGTTCTATAGCCTTCACTTGTAAAAGTCACGAAGATTATTTTCTAGCGGTTTGTTTTCCAAACATGCCTCTCTTTGGGCTACTGCTCTAATATTGACGTTCTTAGCATCTGCTTTGATTTCCTTAGAATTGTTGTCATAGCTGCATTGGCCTTGGCACCCTGTCTTGTCCCTGGTGAATCTCACGTTCTTTCTTGCCTATCGCAGTTCAAGAGTAAGATGGCATGAGATTCTTTCCCACACAATTGGCATCCTTATGTCTTTCCTTCTTCTTCTTCTTCTTCTTCTTCTTCTTCTTCTTCTTCTTCTTCTTCTCCTCCTCCTCCTCTTTCTCCTTCTCTTTCTCCTCCTCCTTTCTTCTTCTGATTCTTCTTTTCTCCCTTCTTTCACCACATTCCAGTATCCGAGGAGTTGGTTTAAGTACTCAACTCCTTCTGAGACTCATCAGTCAAAATTTTGCTATATCCAGCTTTTAGGTTGTTATTATTGAGTTTAGAAGTACCACATTCTGCTTCAATATCAAATTCATGTACCAGATCCTCAACAGGAATATCACAAAGGGCATCGTAGGATCAAGGGCTGCCTGGGATGTAGGCTGAACCATCTTTACTTTTAGAGGGATTAGTCTTATAATTTACATTTTCCCTGTCTTTAATGCACACAGCTAACAATTTTACTTCAGACAATCTTTCTCATATGTATACATATGCTTTTGACTTCTTTCCTTGCTGTCTTGTGTCTGTTGACTAGTAACACACACACACATACACACACACACTAAAAAAAAAAGAACTCTGTCTCCATTCGTCTGTCTCTCTTTTTTTCTGTCTCTATTGAAAAATATGTCTCTAATCTTGAACAATGAGCATGAGAAGTAATAGCAATTTGTTTAAAAAGGAAAATTCTACATGTTGAAGTAAAATATTTTAAATATCATAAAAAACCTTATGCTCTAAAACTTTGAAAAGTACCCAGAAATGCCCTTCACAATTCTAACCATTGCCTTTCGATAGATTTTGGTTATTTGGATTGAATGAGGGCAAGTAGAGAGTGAGCAGGATGACCTCAGACTGACTTAGGGAAGGAAGATGTATGCACTTAGCTAAAGCTGGTCACATGTGAGATCTTTGAAAAGTTGGGACTCAGGAAGTGACTGTTCTTGAAATTGTATTGCTGTTCACCTAACAGCTCACCTGAGGATTAAACTGAAGACATTTACTAGGAGAAAGTCTCGATTTTGCCCATCTGAAACTGAAGGTGATGGGGTCTACAGCTATGATGAACCTTCAATGGTCAACTAGTCAAATGCCTCATATCTTTTAGGTTTTTTTTCAATTAACAAACATTCATTGTCTGTCCCTCCCACCTGCCTTCCCCACTGCATAAAAGAAAGAAAATCCTATATGTGTGTGTGTATGTATATATGTATATATACATGTATCCATACACACATAACATATTCACACATATGTATAGTCAAGCAAAACAAATTCTCACATTGGCAGAGAACAAAATGGCAAACCATGCCAGTATCTTTGCCATGAAAACCTCAAATGGGGCCACAAAGAGTCGGACATGACTAAAACAACTGAATAACAAAAATGTCCATCTTATTCTGCATCGTACAAATTATCCATAGCTATTGAAAAAAACTGTTCATCATGAAAATTAAAGACCTAATTAATTAACCCTGATGATCATCTCTGAGGTTTCCTTCACACCCATAAATTCAACAAACAGATTGGCATCACCTATCAGATTGGCAAAAGTGATTTTAAAAGATACTTATAAATTTTGGAGGAGCTATGGAAAAAAAAACAGATCTTTTAATGCCGTGTTGGTGAAATTCTGAATTGGTTCAGTCATTTTGGAAAACAATTTGGAACTGTGGCTAAAAAGTTACTAAATCTTTCATACTCTTTGACCCAATAACACCAACACCATTCATAAAGAGATTCTTAATTTCTAAACCTAGTGCTTTTGTCACCCCCAATGCTCCCCCCAATGACTTATGTACCATCATGCAGTGTTAGAAGGAAGGAAGTTTTCTAACCTGTGGATAGACCTCATATGGCAGTCCTATGGGAAAACATGGACAAAAGGGATAGGCACTCATGGATGACTTATAACCAATGTCTTTGTAGGGATTTTCCAAATTGGTAACATGCCTTCTCCATTTGAGTACATTTTGCAAAGTGCTTTATAAGATCTCTGAGAAGTATACAGGTTAGACATTATTTCCACCGCTTAACAGATTAGGAAACAGGAGTCAGGGAAGTTTAGTGATTTACCCAAAGTATGAAAACCAGTAAATAAATAAAAAAATTTTTTTTAAAAAGGTCTCCCCCCACTTTTGGGGAGGGAGATAAAATTATAATGATTTGTAAAACTCTTTGAGAACTATAAAAACTACAAAGTGCCAATTATTGTTAGTATGACTGATATTTTAATCATCACTGTGTGTCAGTACATTATTAGGCACTCCCATTTCCACAGGGCCTATTTTTATTGTACTCCATCTTCTTTCTTCCTGTTACTTATTTAAAAGGACTTAGAAGACATATATAATGTGTGGCAAGGTGTTTACCTGGGCTGCTGACAGCCAATAAAAAGACTTTTTTCTTTTTTCTTTTGAACCTAACTTGGGTTTATTTCTGAAGAAGTAGATGAAAAAACTCCAATTGAGCAAAATGAACCTTTGGAAACATCTGTTGTTGACAAGTGTTAATCTGTCCTTAAATGGGCCTATATCATTGAATGATTGTGTTTCTTAAAATGCTTAAATGAAGATCTATTTAACTAGGACAGGTTTGAAGGCTTTAACAAATTTAGGAATTGATTTAAAATGTTGCTGGTGCCTCTTTTTTTTTCCTTTTTTTTTTTTATTTGAAGCGGAGAAATTTCCTATTGGGGACAGTTTGACGTATAGTAGAAATTTTGCTAAGCTCTTGAGTTCTAATGACTTGATTCCTGGTAAATCAGTTAGTCAACAAACATTGAATTAAGTGCCTACTTAATATCTAGGGACAGACAAACAAAATGCAGTCCCTGTCTTCAATAAGCTCACTGTCTAATGAGAGAGACAACACGAAAACAACTCCATACAGATACAGATTAAATGGGAGATGATCATCAGAGGAAGAGGACAGGAAAGAACAGAGAGCTTTGAGTGATTTTTATTTGGTCAGAGTGGAATTTATTGTCATACAAGATTCTTCTCTCACATCTTTCAACTACTGCCTAGTGCCTGCCTTATGACATCCTGGCATCAACGATTTAGCATTGGGAGGAATCTTAGAGATGCTTCTTCCCTCTGTATTTTCCACTCTCATTCTACCAATTTATATCTAAATAGTTCATTTTCAAATAATGCATGTATTTACACAGGTTGGGGAAGCCAGGTGGCACAATAGATAGAGTGTCGGGCCTGAAGTCAGGAAGACTCATCTTCCTGAATTAAAATCTAGCTTCAGACACTTATTAGCTGGGTGACCCTGGACAAGTTAATTAACCCTGTTTGCCTCAGTTTCCCCATCTATAAAATGAGCAGGAGAAGGAAATGAGAAACCACTTCAATATCTTTACCAAGAAAGCCCCAAATGGAGTCAGAGTCTAAAATGACTAAAAAACAACAATTTTATATTGTGATAATTTATGTTTATATATGATCCGTTATAGTTTCATTTTGAAATCAGTGGTTGGTCATATTTAGCATCACCAATTGAAATGCAAATCTGAAGTTCTTTTTTTTTTTTTTTTTTTTTGGTGAGGCAATTGGGGTTAAATGACTTGCCCAGAGTCACACAGCTAGAGAGTGTTAAATCTGAAGTTTTTAAATTTATTACATTGTTTTTCATTGGGCAGGATAATTATGCTTTTGTTTCTCTATTTTTTTTTTGAGTTAAAAAAGGATTACCTAAATAATTATAAACATGTTTGTGAGCAGTAAAGCCTCTAATATGTTATGGATTCTTGGCGTAAAGATCACTGATTTTCATGTCAGAAGACCTGGGTTCAAATCCTTGTTCTATTACTTGCTATTGATATGACTGTGAGAAGTCACTTGACTTCTACAGCTATTGTTCAGTCAGTTTTCAGTCGTGTCCAACTCTTTGTGATCCCTTTTGGGATTTTCTTGGCAAAGGTACTGGAACGTTTTGCCGTTTCCTTCTGCAGCTCATTTTATAGATGAAAAACCTGAGGCAAACAGAGTTGAATGACTTGCCCAGCGTCACCCAGCTAGTAAGTATCTGAGGCTGGATTTGAACTCAGGATGATGTGTCTACCTGACTCCAGACCCTGTACTCTTTCTGCTATGACACCACCTAACTGCCCCAGCAATTGTTAGTTTCTTTTTTCTTTTTTTAATAAATGAGGGGCTTGAAGTAAAGCAAGGTTCAAAAAATTTTTAGTGCAAGTCATGAACACATATGGCAGTGTGCTAAAGTCTATGGACCTCTCCTTAGAATCATGTTTTTGGATGTACAAAATGAAATATAAATAGTATTGAAAAAAGGTAACTAACTATATCAAAATCTAATTATCAAAACATATTTTTAATGTGTTCTTAGGTCAGATTAAGGACCTTTAAACTACATGATCTCTAAGTCACTTTCCAGCCCTAAATTTTATAATCTTCTGGATACTTTTATAAATATTTAAATGACACTTCTTTTTCAATGCAATCTATCAATAAGGAATCCAGTCTTATCTTGGCAATAAATTTAACTCATATTTATTTGATATTGAATATCTATTCTGATTGATCCAGGAAATTTTATTGACCATCTATTTATGGTCTAGAGAGTTGCCTGCAGGGCAGAGAGAGATTAAATGACTTCCCCAAGGACCCAGAGTGTAGGAGAGGTAAACATGAATACATGATTTCCTAACTCTAAGAAATTCTCTCTATCCGTTATGATATACTGCCTTTCTAATAACCATGACCTAAGGACCTCCTCTAAAAAATAAGATTAAATCCACATTTTAATAATCAATAGAAACATCAATTAGAATAACTTCATCTCCTCCAGGATGAGTGGAAGCCGTGATCCTGTTCCAGAGCCACATGCCTTTTTTCCCCCTTTATCATTTTTCATAATTTAAAAGTATGTGTTTTTATTATAATAATATTTTGTTATGCTATACTTATGATATTATAATTATGATATAATAATAATTATTATAATAATATTTTATTATTTATAATCTGGCCCTCATTCTACCCCTCCAATTGAACTCCAACCCCCCACCAAAAAAAAAAAAAAACCAGATTCACAAAAAAAAATAATAAAATAAAACCTTCATCATAAAGATTCAAAACCAACATGTCAATGGAGTCCAAGCACTGGCAGGTTCTACTTCATGAAAAGACTTTAAGTGCTATATGCAATCAATTGTTTCTACTTTCTGAAGATTAGTTACTAAGACTTTTAATGATTCCCAACTTCTTCCTGGAATAAAGGGCATTTTTCTCTCCCCCCCCCCACCCAGTATAAATTGTTCTTTACTTAAAATACAGAGATACATTTTCAGGCATGACCAATGTAGGAATTTTTTTCATGCCTGAAAATGTATCTCTGTATTTTAAGTTCATCACCTCTCTGGCAGGAGGTGAGTCACAGCCACATGCCTTTTAAAAGGAATGCTCATCTTAAGAATTAGTGCTATTAGACATGGTAGAGCTCTTACAGAGTTTGAATTTAAGAAAATGAAGTTTCTCTCCATGCCCCCAATTTTTCCAATGTCACACAAAGAGACTAAGTAGCAAAATGGAATAATAATGAAAAACACAAATACAAACTTGTGAACTTCAACCATTTCATGGATTCATAGAATACTAGATCTAGAGAGACCTCAGAGAGCAAAAGCTCTCCTTTCTCAGATAAGTGATCATTTAGGGCTTGTGAAAAACAGCAAAATAAGACCTCACAAGGAAACTGTGAATTTTAAATTGAAGAAGTGAGATTAAATAGGCGACAGTGTTTTAGCCTGGAGAAAAGTAGAGACAAGTTACAAATGTATTAATGTACCCAAATTAAATAAAAAATTTAAGAAGAAATCAATAAGTATGTACACATTATTAATGTTGTTTTGAAACCTTTAGAAAATACTGTCATGTACAACATGAGTGAGAAAGTAGGTACTTATAAAAAAATTGACTTAATGGAAGTGATCAGTTCAATAAAAAAGTACAAAATAACCAGTATTGGTCTGAAAGGGAATGAAGGAAACAGCATGGGCTCAAGATGGCAGGATACACCACACAATATACTGCTTGATGGTCACCTGGAAACACTCTTCAAGCAATAAAGATTTAGGTTCAGAGATTTTGGTGATGTATCACTTTTATTTCGTGATTAGAGTAGGGAAAGCACCTTCAAAAATACCAAATTCTTTGACAAGGAAAAGGATTGTATATGATTGTGATGGAATACTACTATGCTATAAGAAAGGATGAGCTCAATGATCTTAGAAAAAACGTAGATAGCCTTGCACGAAATAATGAAGAGCAAAAGGAACAGAACCAAGAGAATGCTGCATACCGTAACAGCAATAGTGTTTTAAGAATGACTTTGAGCAAATAAGTCATTTTGACTGTTATAAATACCCAGATTAACTATAAAGGACTTATGAAGAAAAGAGCTATCTGAGATGCTATCCAGAGAAAGAACTAATAGAAGTATGTATAGAATAATTTCACATGTATGCACACACATATACATACACATATTTACATATGTGTATATGTACCTATTTATGTTTAATGGTAGCCATCTTTGGGGGGGAGAAAGAAAAAGAAATTTATATGACAACATTGTGGTCTATTTAAAAGGAATAGCAAGTTAGTAGATTTGCAGTTTCATGTACAATCATCTTTTTTTATTATACTATTTTATGGAAACATTTGTTTTATTCCATAAATTAAAAAAAATAAATAAATTTAAAAAAAAACACAAAAACAAAGAATGAATCTATTAAATGCATAAATTTTGCATAGAGAAAAGAATTTGTACTAGGCAGGTTTGAACATGGATCTGACCCAAAAGGACAAATTTTAAGATTTTATCCAATGAGAACAAGTACCCTGACTCCACTAAGGGTTTACTTTATAAAGACTGAAAGTAACAATTCCTTGAATTGAACAGAAAATCTAACAAATGGAAACTCCACTGGAGATGGAAGAGATTATATTGTTCTTTCATTGCCTGTGGTGAAAGGACTAAATAGTTGGTCCTTTGTCTAAATGACTTGTACTTATTCTTTCACCGAAAGGAAGGTGTAAGCTAGAAACAGGATGACTAATGAAGACCATTCTTTGAAAATTTGTTCAGTGTGTTCTCCAATCTGCAAAGTTATGTCTTTGCATGCCTGATGATATAAGAATTTTACGGATGAATTTTAGGTTTGTTGACTTTTACTTTTGCTTATTCTTTCATTATATCTTCTTGCCTTTTTTTTTTTTTAATTTAAAAATGTGGCAGGATGAGATTGGTCATATTGAAGCTCTTCTCTTCTTGTTAAGAAGAATTGATGACTTTTGTTTCCATGCTACCATGTCAACTAGCCTTACTTGCTCATTTATTTGACTCTATTGCAGGGGACTTATTTGATGAGATCCATTACCTTTTGACATTAAAAATGATTGCTTTGTTATTTTCTGACTACCAATGTGCCTTTGACCAAGGCCAGCTCTCTTAGATTAGTTGCCTGTTGACAGAATGCCTGTTGACAGAATGCCCATACATATTTTGTTTTTATTGAGTAATGAAGAAAGAATTGGCAAGCATAGCACAAAGCAGCAATTTCACATGGCCAAAGATGTCTCTCCCAGTTGTCTGGATCCATAAGGGAGATAAAAAAAGTAAAATTCCAGAACTGAAGAAAGTGAAGATTCATTAGATAAGCCACAGGATTTTTTTAATCTGTGCAACAAGGAAGTAGGAAAACTGTGTGTAAAGGATTGTTGAAAGAAAGACAGAAAGAAAGAGAGAGAGAGAGAGAGAGAGAGAGAGAGAGAGAGAGAGAGAGAGAAGGAAAGACAGAGAGAAAGGGAAGGAAGGAAGGAAAAAAAGAACAGTAAATCATAGGACCTGTTTTCTAATCTTTGTTCTTGTACTTACACCTATGTATCCCTGAGTAAGGCACTGTGATTCATTTATCTCATCTGTAAAATGGAAAGGTTAGACTAGATCAGGGGTTATTAACCTGGGATTAGTGACCTTTAAAAAAAGCCCAGTTATTTCAGTATAATTGATTTCCTTTGCAAACCTATCCATATTACTTTGTGCTTTTAAAAACATTATTCTGAGTAGGGGTCCATAGGTTTCTCTAAATTGATGAAGGGATCTATGGGGGAAAACAAGGGTAAGAACTCCTGAACTAGGTAATCTCTAGGTCCCTGTTTAGTTTTAAACATTATGATCCAATTTCCCCCCCATCAGGCAGAGATGTTTCCCATAAGGCATTTTTAAATTGGTTTGTTTGTTTTGTTTTTGTTTTTGTTTTTGTCTGAGTGCACAACTTTATAACATTAAATTTACAAAAATCTTAGAGGCACTAATGGATCAGTGGAGCTTTTGGGCAGTGAAGAAAGATCAATGATTTAAGAATAGCCCTTGGACAACTTTGTGGAGGATGGATTGGAGATGAGTGAAACTAGAGGTAGGAAGAATAAAGGCCTTACCTAGATTGGATGTTTTGTGAGTAGTGAGAAAGGAATGGATGTAAGAGATATTGTTGAGGTAGAATCTGCAAGACTGGATTACAGCTCATATATTAGCAGTGAGGGAGAGTGAGGTGTTGGGGATTGCCAAGAAGGATGGTGGTACCCTCAACAGAAATAGGGAGGTTTTCTAGAGGGTGGGGATTTTGGAGGTAAGAGATAATGCATCCTGCTTTGAATATGTTGAATTTGAGATGCCCCTGGACATTCAATTGGAAATGCATATTCAGGCAGTTAGCAATGTGAGATTAGAATTCGGGCTAAGTAAGGAGGGGTGATTATGTAAAATTGGGAGTTATCATAGGTTAATGATCTTAATTGAATATCCAGTTTCTTAGCTGTTTGTTTTGGTTCCTGAGAGGCTCATTTGGGTGGTAGTTGAAGGAAAACCAGCTTAGTTCAGAATAAAGTCTAGGTCCTAATGGCCACAAACTGTTAGGGGTAGCACTGTTTTAATCTTATGTAAGGTACTGTCTAGGTTAAAATAAGGCAGGTGGAAGAACCTAGATCCCCCCCCCCCCTTTTTTTAATCAAATACACTAACCTAAGATAAACAGAACAAGGCCATTTTTTATATACACCAATCATGGGGAAGCTAACTAAGAATTCACACAAAGGTTGACGAAATTTGTTTGTTATCAGAAGTAGTACTCATTGGTTCATTAGTAATTCTAGTTGCTTCTGTCTACTCATTTCTTCTCTCTTTGCTGCAAAGGGCCTATCTATTCATGCTTCATTACCAGTGACGCCTGTGCCAAAATAAGCCAACAATGGAAGAACATAATCCCAAGCATCAGGTAGTCTTCTAAATCCTTGATAATTAGAGCATTATGTTTGCATATCTGCTGAGGAGCCTCAGGAGTAAAAGTGGGGCTAAAATTCTAGAAATTCATGCTTCTTTGACTCATTCATGCCTCATTTTTTCAATAGTTCTGGGATCTCATTGATGTCAGCATTCCCTTTAACTGTGGACATCATAACCCATCCATACCATCTCATCCTATGCAACTCTTATTCATGTCATCCCATTAATCCTTAGACATTTATCTTTTTTTAAAGTAATTTTAATGTTATTATATGAGTGTTTAAATAACTATGTATATATAAACACAAACATTTATAAATGGTGCAAGGTGAAGAAAATAAATTTGTGGATACTCAATTAATTTCTCTGAATTATGCATTTTTAAAAATGATGAGGTCCTATGAACCATGTAAATATGTAGCCAAATACCAGGTCTTTTATATGCTTCTAACTTTTCAAAAATGTCATCTTTAAGGCAACTCCTATTGTATGTTCTGTGGTCACCACCACTGCTCCATTTTGTTCTTTATGGAGAAAATTCACTTTATCTCCATCTGTTCCTGTTCCCCCTTCAGAACTTTACAGCTCTACTTAAATTTACAAAAAATCCAGGTCTCTTGGCACCAAGAATTATAGAACCTAAAAAAAGTTCTTAACTTTGTATGTTAATTGAGATTTTTGGCTTAAATAAGAGAATTGTCAGCAGGGTATGTTTTCTTAATGGTTTTATTGGAATGACTTCTTGGAATTCCTTTCCTAATGAATCCTTTCCTATTTGGCTAGAGATAACTTATGGCTAGCACTGCTCCATCTGAAAGTGTATGTGTAGCAACACTAGGATATTCCATTTGTTTTTTCATTAATTATCTAAATTAATGCCTGAAAAGTACATAATTCATCAGTAACACTGTAGGACCTCAGACTGTGGGCAGTTATTTTTAAAATGTGAGTTCTGTGGGTGATTGTTTTTGAAGTGCACAGAAATTATAGTTCAAATAATCAAAATCAAAACATTTCTCTCCATGCCAAATATGTGAGACCTTTCCAGCACCTCCCCTCCCAATGAAAAGGATATTTTTTGGGGGTTTCAGCAAAAGTTTATCCTTTTTATTTTTCAATATCTTGTTGCCTTTATCCACTGACTTTGGTCAGTCTTAAGTTTTCAGCATTGAAATCTAAATGCTTAAAGATATCTTAGGAGTAGATATTTTAAAACCTACAATAGTGAATTTAAATTTATTCAACAGGTGGTCTGCCTGACTCAAAAGTCAGGGATTTATTGATGTTTGTTGAGTTTGTAATAACACTATGCCATTTGATGGGAATACGAAATGAAAGTAGATCATCCCCTCCAAGGAGAGGGTAACATATCCACAAATTTGGATTAAATGTATGCAAACCCCCAAACAATTATCTGCAATGAAAACAAAGCCCATATGAAGAATTGTTCGATTGTATAGTAATCCGAAAGTACCTGAATGCCTATCTCTTGGGGGTATACAGTCCATTTAAGAGATCTTGTTCATTGCTCCAGCCCTTCTTGTCTCACCAGGCTTCCCTTTCTGATGTGTCCAAAATTACTATTTCAGTATACAACACTCTATGTTCACTGCTGATCTTCCCTAGGGCTCCTGCTACTTCCCTATAGGAATACATGAGAGACTGGTAATCTAGCGGTAGTCAGTCACTATGCTCTTTCAGTTAACGACCCTTACCCTATTGAATAACCCTCTCAGTCTGAATTCTTAGCAATTAACCAAGTGTTATGGCTGCTTTTTTTTCCCCTTTTAACTTTCTTGATACTTGTCAAGTTTGAATTGTTTCAGAAACCTTTGTTATAATGAAGCTTTTCCAATGTGTGTACATACATATATGCATATATCCATAAACATGCATACACATACGTACATAAATGTATGCCTATGTATGTATGTATACATCTCTATATGTGTATGTATGTGTAAATATATGTGAATGTGTGTGAGTGTGTGTGTGTGTGTGTGTGTATGTATGCTACTCTATCTGGCAGGGTTATGAAATAAATTAAAATACCAACAGCATTATTGGGAGTATATGGGGATTTTTACATATAAATACCTTTAGAAACCTCTTTTTCAGATGGTTGAATGAGAATATCTGCAAAGGAGTGGTATTAGAAAAAAACTAAGTAGTTTGATTTCTATGAAGGGACCATTAAAATTTTAGTAGGAAAGGTAACCATTAAATCCAATTATTGGAAATGAAATATATATCCATAGACACATGAAGGAAATGAATGTTAACAGATAGTTGTCCTTTTTTTGGGGGGAGAGGCAAGGCAATTGAGGTTAAGTGACTTGCCCAGGGTCACACAGCTAATAAGTGTCAAATGTCTGAGGCCGAATTTGAACTCAGGTCCTCCTAACTCCAGAGCCAGTGGTCTGTCTGTCCACGATAGTTGTACTTTTAGAGGGAAACCTAAAGATTGTTTAATTAAATGTCTGCTTCCAGAAGGGATTTAACAAAACATCCTATAAATATATTTTATTGAACATGTGTGGGGGGAGGAGGGAAGTATGTTGGAAAACATTTAGTTGAAGAACTATAGAGACAAACATAAATAGTACTGACATCAGATCATATCAGACCATGGACAGAATCCCTGAAAAAGAGATGGAAGGGGAGATCAGGAATGTGTCCTGGCAGCATATAAATGAGTCTCTGGTCCTGCATGATGGTCTAGCAAAAAAGTTAGTGGAATCCCAGGGTCAACCTAGTTGAAGCAGAAGTGGTACTCACCCCTTATAAGACACAGCCAGGTCAGCTGTACCCCTGGGTTCACTCCATTTTTGAGGACTTACTGTGTTCAAAACACTATTAGGAGAGTGAGAGAGAGAGAGAGATAAATAGACAGATTTGGATATGCATATATAGAGATCTTTGGATTATACATGAGAAGAAAAGTGTGCACAAATAATTTATGGAATAGGATAAGTCCAAAATAGGGATACAAAATGATTTGAGGCTTCTAAGGAGAAAGATTATGAATGGTGAAGCAGCTTATCTGGGTAGGCTTCAGGTTAGAGGTTTAAGGTCTGAGTCTTGAAAGATACTATGTTTTCAAAGTTGGAAGTGGGAGAGAGAGCATTTTAACCATAAGGGACAGCACAATCACAGATATGGACACCAAAAAAATTACAGACTTGGAATCATGAATAATCTATTTTGTGTAAAATGTAATAGTATATATTCAAAATATAACTGAAAAGATAGGTTGAGAACAGATTGTAGATAACTTTGAATGGCAAGCTAAGAACTTTGGACTTTATGTGATCGGTAGACAATAGGTAGCCGCTGAAGATTTTTGTGCAGTGGAATGAAGTTATATCTTTGCTTCAGGGAGATTATTCTCATATTTCTGTGAAGGGGACAGGTTGAGATTGGAACTCAGCAGGCTATTGCAACAGCCCAGAGGAGAAGTATTGGAATTTTAGACTAGTTTGAGATGTTAATGAGAATGGAAAAAAGTGGATAAATGTAAAAGTTATTATGGAGAAGGTAGGTGGAAGGAACACTTGGCAATGAATTTAATGTAGAGGAAGAGGGAGACGTAGGAGTCAAAGATGAAACAGTTTTGAACATGGATGCCTGGGAGAACAGTGGGAGCTCTGGTAAAATAGAGAAGTCAGAAGGAGGAACAGGTTTTGGTGGAAAGATAATGAGTTTGTTTTTGGACATACTGAATTTTAATGTCCAACATTTAGAAAGATATGTAAGGCATGTAAATCTGGTTCTGGAGCTAAGGAGGGAGGTCAAAGATGGAGAGGCACACCTGGGAGTCAGAGGATCACAGAATTTCAGTTTGGGAGGGACCTTTGCTATTTTTAATTTTTCAGAAAAAGAATTTGCAATGGAATATGCTGTATTTATTAAAAAAGAGGAAGTTTGTTGATGATGTAATAAAGATCAAAGAGAGTAAGAACTGAGGGTTTTTACTTCTAGATGCTACACTTACATATGTATACACATGTATGCATGTATATAGTATTCCAAAACTCTTAGCACACTTTTAAGCTTTACTTGCTTATTAGGGCAGATAGGTGGTGCAGTGGATAGAAAGCCTATCTTGAAGTCAGGAAGACTCATCTTCCTGAGTTCAAATCCAGCCTCAGACACTTACTAGCTATGTGACCCTGGGCAAGTCACTTAACCCTAATTGCCTTTAAAAAAAAAAAAGATCAAAGCCATAGAGACTTGGGAATATGCATGCCTGTCAGCAGGAAGACACTGCTGGACCGGGACGAGGAGGGGAGACAGAGACGCAGTGACAGACAAGCAGACTTCTGTTGAGTGCTGCTCTGGGAATTACAACTCTTTGGTAATAGCTCTGAGAACTGAAGAATCCTTTCTCATTCTGGAACTTCTGGCAGACAGTAGATCCATGCTTTCATGGGGAAGCAAGACTGTTTGTGTAGAGGCCTTGCAAAGTAGATGACCTGTGAAGAAGAAAAAATGAGAACTCTTTGTGATGACTCAAATTGAGTGGGTGGGGGAATGGTTCTCAAGTGGATTTCTTTTTGAATTTCTGTGCTCCTTATCAGAGTTTTGCAAAAGTGGAATGAATTGTCCAGGATGTTGTGGGTTCTCCATCATTGGAGGTCTTCAAAGCCATGGCTGGAAGAGGTTGTAGGGCAGCTTCTTACTCAGGCACTGGTTGGAATAGATTGCCTCTGAGAGGCTCTCTAATATATCCTGTGATCCTCTGATTGATTGTGCTGAAAGTTCTTTCTCCCTCCTCGAATCTTCCACTTTTAAGATCTCTCCATAGTTTCTCTCAAGCCTTACCTTGTGACATACTTATCTGTATAAGAGCTCTCCTAACAGCCTAAGAGTTCCATGAAGGCAAGCTGCTACCTATTTGTTTCTTGCCTGGCACAGCATTTTGGATAATGCATTGCTCATTAAATGTTTGTTTAAAAAAAAGTCTTGAATTGATAACACAACTGTTGAAAGCACTTGTAAAAAAAAACACATTCCTTTTTGATTGTTTTTCAAACATCCATTTATATTTTGGAGGAAATCTTTTAATTTTTTCCCCTTATATGACAGTAATGAAACAATCTTGTGGCTTATAGTAAAGCAAAGGCATAGGTGACAGGGGGCTTCACCTTCTCATCTGGAGAAATCAATTCGAGGCCTAGTGTGATGGGAGTGTGCTTTGCAGAATACCCCAGTGACCTTTGAAAAATGCCCTTTTTTTTCCAGAAAGTTTTATATTAAATCAAATTTTAAAGTCTTCTTTTTAAACCACACTGCAATTAATAGCATAATGAACCCAAAGATTCAGATTGTTAACATAGCAAAGCTTACTAAATGATTGCAGTATAGCAAGGATTTCATTATATTTCACCTTTTATCTTCATTTCAATACTTTAAATTGCTATTCTATAGGTAGATACTTTTTATGAATGTTTTATGGCTCATCTTAGAGTTGTCAGAACCTGCACTGACATTTAATAATCAGGAAAATCGAGGTGCAGAAATTGTGTTACAAAGAAGTATCAGGTAATTAGGCAGATTGCTAGATTAGCATACTAAAGAATATGCTTTATATATAATCCTCTATAACAAGAGATAGTGTCACACATGATCTTCACAGTTAATAGGGTTTAGAATAACTTTTGTATTTTTTTGTAATTTTATTTCAAATGTTTTTGATCGGAATCTTGTGGCTCATTTTAGATATGCTAATGATTACAAGTCCCAATCTAAATGGCAGCATTTCAAAGGTACATTTTGAAAGAAGAATTTTTTAAAGAATTACAATTGGAATATGACTTTTAAAACCTCAGCAATAATAAAATAAAAGTAAAGTGGCTTCCTTAATAATATGGTTCTTTGCTGAAGGAAGTCGTTGCTTTTGTTGGATTCTGATTCTGCATTTTTTCATAAAAAAATAGTGCTTGTGATGGCAGGGACAGAGTATGCTTCATCTCTGTGTCCCTTCTCAGTGCCTAGCACCA
Source organism: Vombatus ursinus (assembly GCF_900497805.2). Taxonomy (NCBI): domain Eukaryota; kingdom Metazoa; phylum Chordata; class Mammalia; order Diprotodontia; family Vombatidae; genus Vombatus; species Vombatus ursinus. Next base: position 1,987,143 of record NW_020949753.1, on the reverse strand, counting down.
TAATATGTGTGCTTAGGAGAGGCAGGAGGTCACAACTGGTCCTGGGATTTCACTGACGTATAAAGTTCCTATGAGGAAATTTCACTAGTTGTTCTTCTAACAAAGCAGATGGCCTTGCTCTGTCACTTAGAGTCCTAGACACAGTCTTAGAATATTTCCTGGAGGCACTGAGACATTAAGTGATTTTGCCCAGGGTCACCCATCCCAAAGTGGGATCTGAATCCAGGTCCTCCTGATTCCAAGAACACCTCTCTGTCTACTATGTTGGTGGATAGAGAGCTGATCCGGCTTCAAATCCTGCTACGGATACATCCTGGCTGTGTGACCTTGGGCATGTCTTTTAACTTCTCAGTACTCTAAACAAGTCTCTAAGACTATCAGTTTTAGAGATGGTATCAACTTGCATCGGCAGAGATTTTGTCATCTGATCCCTACCTATATGTGTGTATATATGTTTATCTCTTGCCTGTGGCTCTAAGAAGCAGTAGCATGCATGACAGCCATACCCCCAATAAACCATCTCAGGAGACAGGCTAAGCCAGGTTGAGGGTAACCACTAGGCCTCACATGCATTGGTGAGTTGGGCAGGTGTCTACCCCAAGCATGCAAAGACTTTCCCCGGCAGAATGGGTGGATAAGAACAATTTGTTCCAATGGTCATGAAGGTGGCTAAAACAGACCCTGTGGAGCACTTAGATCTTGGTCAGATATCAAAGATACCAAGGTCATGCACTGCATCCCAGGCCATCACCAGTCTTCTTGACTTTTGACTTGCCACTGAACTTCAATGGCTTGGGAAGAGAGAGTGAGACTGCCGACTTTGTAATGCTGCCTCACTTAAATTCATGTGCAAGTCAAAATGTTACCCTGTGGTGTCATTGATCTTCAAAAACAAAGGACAAAGGGGCAGCTAGGTGGTGAAGTGGATAGAGCACTGGCCTTGGAGTCAGGAGGGCCTGAGTTCAAATCTGGCCTCAGACACATTACACTCACTAGTTTTGTGACCTTGGGCAAGTCACTTAACCTTGATTGCCTCACCAAAAAGCACCAAAAAAAGAAAGACAAACAATGCATGTGTATGCAGATATACATATATTTATTCATGCTTATATACAATATGACATAAGACATATCTTTCATGCATTGAGTATATAGAGAGATGGTATGCTCAATAAATATTAGATAAATTAATAAACTAGATCATTAATAATAGATCAATAAATTAGATTAAAATTAATACATTAGATAAATTAGTAAACTAATCCCTCACATTTCTAGCATCATCACTGTTTTCTGGACTGTTTTACTTGGCAATTGAGTTGATAGTACTTACAGCCCTTTCCTCTTATCTGTGGAGGACAATTCACTTTTGTGTCAGGCGAAAGGAGATTAACTTCTGGGTCATGAAGCATTATAAGTTTTAGAAGAGGATGATGAAACCATGTAAATATTCTAGGGAAAAGCGAGCAGATGGTGACCTATATGATGTATGTATGTATGTGTTTATTTGTACCATGAAATGTCTTTGTTACCATTTTCAGGAATGTGTTCAGTAAAATTAAATTAGAGGCATATATTGCTTAAGGATAAACTGATAGTACATAGGAATTTGCAATAATGAAAAGAGATTATTGTAAGGTTCCTTTTAGTGATATCTAAAACTCCAGTGTTCAGAAGGATGAGTTACCTAGCATGTTACAAAGCATAGAATCATAGATAGAATCATAATTTGATAATAATAAAAATAGCACTTTAAAGTTTACAAAGTGCTCTATATTTGATCTCGTGTGATCCTCATTGCAATCCTGTGAGGTAGGTTCAATTAGTTTCCCCATTTGACAGATGAGGAAACTGAGGCTGAGAGAGGTTAAGTAACTTACCCAAGGTCATACTGCTAGCGGGCATTTCAGGCAGGATTTAAACTCAGGTCTTTCTGGCTCTCAGCATCAACTATGCCCTAAGGAACCACTGAAAACAAAGTCCCACTCCTCACTTTACAGATGAGTTTTCCAGAGTTACAGGATTTGATTGAGATAGGACTTCAACTGAGGTCTTCCTGACTTCAAAGTCAGTGCTCTGTGGTTACAACTTGGAAAAATTAAAAAAAAAAAAATAGTCAAGTGATCAGAACTGGGGATATTCATACATAGGTAACATTGAAAGTAGAAGCATTTTTTTTTAACAGAACATTTGCCTTGAAGTAGAGATAAAACCAAAGATTGAATTTAAAGGACCAAGTAGCATGTAGGGTCCATTCATTTCTTAAATCGCTTCAACTCTACTCCAGGGAATTTTTTTTAAGAGTATTCATTTCCAGAATATTCATGAACCTCTTGGAGTAATGTCTGATTTCTTGAAGGTCGTGAAATCTGATCTAGCTCTGATTCTGCACCCCGTACTCTGTTGTTATTGGCAGTCTTTCTGTGCCCCAAGGATAATATAGATTCCTCCTGCAGTATTAATTTTGAATGCAAACAAATTGAGCTTTTTCATAATTTTTTAATAACCGTATCATGATCGAACTAGCAAAGTAACTTGACTGGGCCTACTTCTATCATGTGTACAAGTCATTATTACATTACAGAAATTTTATTTTAGTTTTTGTAGACTTATGGCATCTCTTCAACAAAAATTATATTTAATTAAGAAGAAAAAAAAGTATCTCAAATACCAGTAATGTTTGGTAAAGTAATATAAAATATTAAGGTTTATCAAAATACAATTCATTTGAGGTAGTTTTTTTTTTATTTTGTTTTGTTGTAGCTTTCATTCAGCCACGATTCGGAAGCAAAACCACTGTTCATATTTTAATAGATTATTGGACAATTGATCAGTGGCAAGTCTCAAATAAACTCAAGTTTGTGGGGCTATCACCTACATTTTCTTTCTATATGACTACATATTTTCAAGGATAAAGAAAGGTCAGGTTCTGCTCTATCCTGAGAAGTAAATCTGTACAATTAAAACTATTGGTTCCACAATTAAGAATCCTCTCTGAAAAGTCTAAACAAAGGCAAAGATGAGACAAAGCTATGACAATGACAGGCCATTCTTATTCTTATTAATCACTATCCTTGTCATTCACTCAATCAGCAATCATTTATTAAGATCCACTCCATTATCAAACATTGCTCTAGGCTCTAGGGATACAAAGACAGAAATTAGAAGATCCCCCCCAAATTTTAGTGTTTTGGAGACATGTCTCCAGATGTTAATGCCTGGTCTCTCCAGCAATTTACTTTATATTTTCTTCTATAATTTGTATATTCATACATACACATACACACATATGCACTTATTCATATAATTTGTATATTCATGTATACACACATGCATTGTGTGGACATATATATATAATATCCATGCACATACATATGTGTGTGTCCATATGATATTTGCATTGTCTTTTCCAAAAGAATTTAAGTTCCTTTTGGATAGGGGTTGTTTCATTTTTGTCTTAACACCCAATATAATTCCTGGTACATAGTAGGCACCACTTCTTTCTTCTTAGGACCCCTAGTTTACTTCAAAATACAGCCCAAGCACCACTTTCTATGGAAAACCTTACTGAGTCTTACCTTGTCTCTACTTTGTGTATACCTATACCTATACCAGTTCTCTTCCTCCAATAGAATGCAAGCCCCCTGAGGGTGGGGACTGTCTTATTTTTATCTTTGTCTCTCACACTACCAATAGTAGGAACTTAATAAATGATTGTCGATTGATTGATATATAGATCTGAGAATTATCTACATGAAGATGATATATAGACCCATGTAAAAATAATATCACTGAGAGAGGGCATAGAGAGAGAAGGGAAGAGGTGAGGGTCCAGGATTGAGCGTTGTGGTACCTCGAAGGTTATGGAGTAGGGTATGAAAGATCTCAAAGGAGTCTAAGAAGGAATGGTCAGATAAGTCAGAGGAGAACCAAAAAAGCAATATTACAAAACCCAGATAAAAGAAATTATAGAGGAGGAGAGAATGGCAAGGCCAAAAAAAAAAAGTATCTTCCCTGCTGTTGAATATTCTTTCAAGCTAACTTAATCCTAGATATTTTAGTCATAACTCCAGCAAGGAATTTTTCCAAGGCTAAAAGTCTGTTATGGAAATCTTAACTGGTTACTAATGTAATTTCTTCTGCTGCCCATGTTATTAGTTTCAAAGTCATTATAATAGGTTCATGAATTAGACATGGGGAAAATGATTGCTAATAATTTATAATAATTGAGTGAAATGAAAAATAAAAAAATCCAAACTTTCAGAAATCCTCATGACATTTTAGTGATAGTCTGAAAGTGATTTCACTCTGACATCATTAATGTTTTCTTGGGCTGCTTTTCTTAACTGTTTAAACAAACTAATTTTTTTGTTATATAAAATCTCCTCAGGACATATTGATATTGATGGAAATACATTCATACTTCACAAATACATGGCTCTATCAATATTTCAGTGTTCTGAAGTAGGTTGCCTATTTTTCCCCAATGAATATTTTTTTCCGATTTATCCCTGCGAGACTCTTTTCTCAGGAAGATAACTTACTTGTGTAGGCAACATCCTTCTGTTTTATTTTTGTCTTAACACCCAATATGATTCCTGGTATACAGTAGGCATCACCTCTTTCTTCCTAGGATCCCTAGTTTACTTCAAAATACAGCCCAAGCACCACTTTCTATGGAAAGCCTTAGTGAGCCTTACTTACCTTGTCTCTACTTTGAATATACCTATACATATACCAGTTTTCTTGCCCAATAGAATGCAAGCCTTTCCCTCCTCCTGAACTCCAAACAGCCAACAAAAACATTTTGAAACTTCTCTTCCTCTACAAATGTTTCTGTCTATGCTTACTATATGAAGCAATTCATTGTTTTGTTTTGTTTTGTTTTGTTTTGTTTTTTCATTTCTCTACAGAGCCAGAAAGCCAGAACCAGGGAGACAGAGACAGTGATAGAGACAAAGAAAGATAGATGGAAACAGACAGCCAGAACCAGAGAGTCAGAGAGACAGAGCAAAAGAAATAGTTAGATTGAGAGAGACAGACAAAAAGTGTGAAATAATTTGATGAGAGTTTTTTTTAAGGTGTTAACACTTTTGGTTCACATGTTGTTGATATATTTCCTGGTTACTACTAAAGTGTATTTGGGTTTTTAAAACAAAACAGAACAAAACCAGAAAACCGATGTTTGCCAGATTTCCACATCATGGCAGTTACGACTCTCTTTCCAACTGGAATGATTTGCTTACCATTTTTGGCATGTAATTGGTGTTGCTGACACATTGTTTATTCTGTTTGTCAAATGTAGCTCTTGAGCCTGGGCATTAAGCCGAAATTCACTTTCCTTATAGATGATGCCTTACCCTTGGTGTAAATAGAGTCATTTGATAACCAATTTTGTAAAGTGATAGCTAGGCTGAAGGTAGCTGCATTATTTATTAGACTAGTTGCTGATGGAGGTGTTGTGTTCTTAGAAATGGTATCCATATTGTCAGCTGAGTATCCTAGAAGAGGAAATCTTCATATCTTTGTTCCGACCACTGTCCTCCATTGCACGATGGTGAAGGCATTGTATCCAATTTGCTTTTTCTCCTTTCACTATAGCTTCTCTCAAGTACAGTTATCCCTTCCTCATCACAACATTCCCCATCACAGTTTTGATGTATTGGGGGTAGGCATAAGAAAATAAATGGGAATTTGGGGGAGTTTTGTGTTTTTTGTTTGTGTTTTTGCTAGGTAATGGGGTTAAGTGACTTGCCCAGGGTCACACAGTTGGGGAGTTTTGTGGAACCCACGGATGACATGTGAAGGCCAGCAGACAACACAGAAAAAGTTTAGGAACTCAGAAATACATAAAATATATGTATAGTATCGTATAATATTAACCCAAATTTTAAAATTAGATACTGTAAACATCCCATAAAAGAAAAAGAACAATTCAAACTTCTCTGGTACAAAGGGAGGGCCAAAATTTTTAACTTGGATTTTGCAGATCACAGGGGTGCTGTATCTCCTAGCTCCCTGATGTGAAAGGGGTAACTGAATTGTCCTACCCCTTTGCTCCTTCATCACCTTCACCCTCTGTCCTTAATAGAAAAGCTTATATCTAATTCCATTCTAGGTCTAGCAAGTTTTTAGTCATGTGACCTTATCTCTGGTCTTATATATATATTTTTTTTTTAATGATCAGAAGAAACCTCCTCCACGCTTCTGCTTTGGACTCTTGTCTTTCTTTGTTGGAATATTTTGTCTTAGCCATTGTATCTATAAGATGTGAACAGCTTTTGCCAAACTGGTGGCTTGAATTGAATGTTCATCATTATTAATTACAGGTTTACTTCTGATTATATCCGTATTTTGCCATATTATGAGAAGTACATTTGTGATCCTTAGTGCAATGTACCACAAAAAAAAAAGATTAGAATGGAATAAAATGTTTAAAAAAATAATTTACCCTCTTTAGGTTTTCCTGTTAATAACTTATTGTAACCTGTGTATTTTGACTTTAGGACAGTGGTATCAAATTCATGTAGAAACAGAGGCTATTAAACCATACACAAGGACTCCTGTGGGCTACATGTTGACTTAGAAAACTCCATATTAACATTATCTATATCTATTGTATTTTCATTTATTTTGTTAAAATTTTTCCGGTTATAGTTTAATCTGGTTTGGGCAATATTTGGTGGTGTAGCTGGGCACCATGAATCTGCTGGCCACATTTTTGACTCCTCTGCTTTTAGGGCGAAGAATCAAATTCCCTCTTCGTAACTTGATTAAATGAAACTATATCCTTTATGAATTAGAATTTCCTTTTTTTTTTTCCATTTAAAGTGCTGGATCTACTTATGTAATTTTAAAAATTCACATAGACACATAAATCTCATCAGCATATTTACATATGCTTGTGTGGGTGATTCATTACTCCACCTGGGAATAAGAATAGGAAACTTCATTTTATTCATGTATTCATTTTTATATTTAGTGTTTTAAATTCATTTTTTTTCTCCTTTAATGCAGTATGTGTAAACATATGGAAGTGATAATCCAAACAGTTTTTCAGAAATTCAGGACATTCTCTAATGCGGTGTGTGCAGAGTGCAGGTCCTAAAGTCAGGAAGATTCATCTTCCTGAGTTCAAATCTAGCCTCAGAAACTTACTAGTGACCCTGGGGAAATCACTTAACCCTGTTTGCCTCAGTTTCCTCATTTGGAGAAGGAAATGACAAACAAGTCCATTACCTTTGCCAAGAAAACCCGAAATTGGGTCACAAAGAGTCAAAAATGACTGAAACAACAATAATTATCCAAGTGAATGCTGTATAGCTTTTATTTCTACATTGCTTATATTTCCCCTTTATCCATTCTATCTCCCCTCCCAGATAGCCATCCCATAAATATGTTTTTAAAAAAAAGAAACAGGAAGAGAAAAAAAATCATCAAATTGGTCAGTGAATACATTTGAAAACAATTTGAATTATATGTGATGTTCCACACCTGTGAACACCTCCCCTCTCTCCCCCACCTCCAACCTCTGAAAAAGAATTGGGGAAGTGGGGATGATCTCATATGTCTTCTCTTGGGCCAAGTGTCTTTGTTGTAATTTTGTAGCATTCATTTTTAATTCTTTCATGGTGGTTGTTCTTTCCATTTACATTATTTTGATCACTGTCATTTTTTTGGCTTGGTTTTCATTTCTCATCAGTTCATGTAGACCTTTCCATGTTTCTCTTTATTCATCATATGTAGCATTTCTTATGGCACAGTAATATTCTGTTATATTCATGTGCCTCAATTTGTTTGCCATTTCCCAGTTGATGGGCATCTATTTTATTTCCAGTTCTTTATTTCCACAAAAAGTACCATTCTAATGTTGTAATAGATGTGGACCTTCCTTTTTGTCAATGCACTTCTTAGAGTATGTGCTTATAGTGGTGCAGTCCCTGGCTCAAGGGATATAGATGTTTTAGCTACTTTATTTGAATAATTCCAAATTACTTTCCAGAACTTACCTGCTGATGTTAAAAGGAGAAGACTGAGTATAGAACCTAACAATTTAGATGGCATTAAAACTAAGAAATTAATATTATATAAGGGAGAATTATTATCATCAATATTTTAAAAAATATTTTAAACAGATTCAGTGTGAATATGTGCATTTAAACACAATGAATCTTGAAAATTTTTGCAACAAAGATATGAATTTTATACCACATCAATGCACTGAATTATGATATCATGCCAGTCCATGCCACACCATACCATGCCAAACCTTACTTTACCGTGACATATAAATAATATCATGCTATATTAAAATTATTGCTATGGCATATATAATATAGCTAATTTCATATTGTGCTATTCAAAAGCTATTGCTATATTATACTAATTCCATTATATATAAATTTGCATATTTATATTTGTATATATAGTTTGGGGAAGTGAGGACATAATAATGGTGATTAAAATTATATACTTAGAAAAAGAATTGAGTACGTCATAATCTTGAAGTGGTATTATAAAGTAGGCTGATCCAATTTATAGTTACAAAAGGTCCTAAATATCTTAGAGTTGGATTCTACGGGCATCTACTTTGATGGAGTCAATTTTCAATTTTTTGCTGTAATAAGATGTCTCCCTTTGCTGAGTTTGTCTCCTTTGGTTTTCTGTACCCAGTACCTTTCTGAATTCTTTGATCCCATAATACATAGCGTGCCAAAAAAAAAAATGCTACTGGTTTCCAAAGTATGTCTGGAAGATATGCATTATTCCAAATACATTTTGGATAGTAATATTGTAAAGGCAGATTATGACAGGGTATAAAGTCAAGCTAGATTTTTATTGTGCATCCTGAAAAAAGAGAGAAAAAGGAATTTATATTGGTTTTCCTGAAAAAGGGCTTTTACTCAACATTGGGGGAGAACAATCTCTGGCTACAACCCAATACTCAATCAGTCTTTGTATCAGCAATTTATTCTAGTTAATAGCTATTGAGATTTGGTGGAATGAGTAGCCCTCTATTATGTTCTTGGTATAATTCAGCTGAATATCAAAACCTGTTTGTTTGAGGAAGCCAGATACTTTGGCTCAGCAGTATATATCATTCATATGTGTGTGTGTGTGGAGGGTATGTGTGTATGTGTGTATGTGTATATATGTGTGTATGTATGTATATGTATATTGTATATATATATGCATGTATATATACACAATATACATATACACACCAATATTTTTTGAACACTGAATATACTACCACTGTCATTGCTTAGGTCCTTGTTCTAGGTAGAGCAGGGGACAGAGCATAGGATTTTAAGTTAGGAAGATCTGAGTTCAAATTCTGACTCTGAAATCTACTAGTAATGTAACCCTAGGAAAATTACTTAAATTCAGCCTCAGATTCTTCATCTGTAAAATGGAATAGTGGTAGCATCTACCTTATAGGGTTGTTGTAAGGATCAAGTGAGCTAATAAAGTGCTTTGCAAATCTGCTATTTAAATATGCTAGTTATAAGCTATTACTAATCAAATTGACCTTTAGATTTATATTATGCTTCATGTGTTATATTAACATGTTGCATCAGTGTACCTATGTGATATTGCCTCCTGCCCCATACCTATTATGTAGCAAGAACTTAGTAAATGTTTATTAATCAATTTTAATTAATTAATTTAATTGATTTTTACTTATTTTCATCTTTATTATATTACCCAGGGCTGGGTAATACAAATTCGAGGTTCTAGCAGAATATCTGTTAAATGCTTATTGAATTTATTAGATACTTAAAAGGAAAAAGTTACCACATATAATAGAGATGTGCAGGTTCATGTATAAACCTGTCTGCCTATTCTATTCTATATATGGGAGTGATCATTAGAGTTTATATTTACATTTTTTTTAAAATGGCAACAAAAAGAAAAAAAAATCTTCAGTGAATCAGTAAATGAGTGGATGGGTTATGCCCAGTGAAACTGAGATTCCATGTAATTTAGATTGTGACTCTCACAGTTCAACTATGTAGGATCATACACTTAAGGCTGAAAGGGTTCTTAGTGATTATCTAATTCAACCCCAGCTTTTTACAGATGTGGAAACTGAGGGCCTGAGAAGGGAGTGACTAATGCAAGGTCATATACCTAGCAGTGGAGTCAAAACTCAAACCTAGGTCTTCTGACCTCAAATAAATTGGCTTTCCCCCAACATTGTGCATGTTGCCAACCCTCAAAAAATGTTCCATGAAAGTTCTGATGTTTTATGAGAAACATCATTTGGATTGGAATTTATGGTTTTGAAAAACATTAAAAAAGGTCCATATCTATCATCGTCTAACGTGTAATAATTTTATTGAAATCCAGGTCTGAGGGGCAGCTAGGTGGCGCAGTGGATAGAGCACCAGCCCTGGATTCAGGAGGACCTGAGTTCAAATTCGATCTCAGACACTTAACACTTATTAGCTGTGTGACCCTGGGCAAATCACTTAACCACAACTACCTCAGCAACAAAAAAAAAAAAAAAAAAAAGAAAGAAAGAAAGAAATCCAGATCTGAATATAGCCATATCTAAGCATTGTCCAGTAGTGCTGGCATACCCTTGGAGAACATCTATTCTAGTCCACTGAGGTCGTTGATAATTACTAGGTGTGTGACCTTTGGTTTCTTCTTCTCTCAGCTTCAATTTGCTTATCTGCATTTCCTATACCTTTAATACCAATATTCTTCCCTTAGGGTGAGGGGAAGGACCAAATGAAATGCTTCCCTAGACTGTTCTGCTGCAAACTCTGTACTTGCCCATGGTTATGACACATACATGGGAAATTAAACAACCTCAATTGACTTGAGATCTTTTTTTTTTTTAAGAGAATATGTGAAGGATAGCAAAATAGCTGTGAAGAAAACACCAGCCAAAATGGTAACTAGGGCCTTTGATCTGTCCATCACGCCACTTTCGTTATCTTTGTCAGCACTAGTATTTTATTGCTAAAAAACAAAACAAAACAAAACAAAAAGAAAACAAACTTGTAAGTTTTTCCTAAAGCTACTAATTTATGATTATTATCAATAAAATGCCAAGACAGGGAGCCTTCTTGAAACACTCCTTCAGAAGTTCTGGATCTGGTCTCTCCAATGTTTCACATAAAGTACTCTCTCTCTCTCTCTCTCTCTCACTCTCTTTCTCTCTCTCCCCTTCTCTGTCTCTCTCCCTCTCTGTCTCTCTCCCTCTGTTTGTCTGTCTATCTGTCTCCTTCTCTCTGTCTCTCTCTCTCTCTCCTTTTCTCCCTCTGTTTGTCTGCCTGCCTGTGTCTGTCTCTGTCTTTCTCCCTTTCTCCCTCTATCTCTCTGTCTCTGTCTGTCTCTCTCCTCTCTCTGTCTCTCTCCCTTTCTCCCTTTGTCTCTCTGTCTGTTGTCTCTATTGTCTGTCTCTGTCTCTGTCTCTCCCTCCCTGAAATCCATTCAAATTTGTTGACATGCCTTTATAATTTTTACAAGAGTGTTCTTTGTCAGCCTTTATTTTTTTTTTAAATATCTTTCTGAAATTTTGTGACAAAGGAAATCATAGCTCCTGGCTTTAAACAGTCAAGCAGAATAGAGAAATCATTCATAATTTTTTTTTGAACCATGAAAATAGAAAAGAATCCGACCTGTTACAAATTGAACAAAAGCATTCTGTTGGGGGAGAATATTTTATATAGAGGTATTAAACTTAAATCACAAAGACTCCATTTATTTTTTAAATTTCATTCATTTGTGTAGAATAGGAGCTAGTAAATTTGTGTTGATCTTACTCCAGAAAGATACTCATGCTTCTGCATGTCCACTCTTTATAAAATTTACCTCTTTTAGACATCACTGGACCTGCAGAATGCAAAACTATAGAGCTGCTTCTTGGCAATAATGATAGCTATGATATTGGTCCCTCATTTTCATATGGTACATTCAGCTCTCAAAGGCTGAGAGGACTAATTTCAGAATTCAAATGAAAGCCTCATGTATTTTTCTAAATAATATTAATTCAAGTTAAAATATATTTTTTTTTCAAAATATTAGCAACCACAGTTTTGTTCAACCATGTTATCGATCTTTTGGATTGTCTTTGGGAAACTGGAAGTGTCCTCCAAATGATCCCAAGATCCTGAAACAAAGGCTCATCTTAATACTGCTCATGTTTATTAATACTCTTTTGTTGCTGAGCATATATCGTGTGGCTGCAAGTCATAGAGCACTGAAAAATTAAAAATAAATATTGCTCAGGGCATATGAATAGGGGAATAGTGAGTATAAGTAGGCAACTACACATAAGAAATAACCAAATAAAGAACCAAGCTGGAGCAGCTAGGTGGCACAGTGGATAAAGCACCTCCCCTGAAGTCAGGAGGACCTGAGTTCAAATCCAGCCTCAGACACATAACACTTACTAGCTGTGTGACCCTGGGCAAGTCACTTAACCCCAAATGCCAGGCCCCCCCCCAAAAAGCTAAAGAATGTCATTAGAAAAGTGTGATAAAAATAAATGCTGTTTATTTTTATTTCATATATTTTATAAAAATAAATACTATCTATTTTTATCACACTTTTTTTATTAATATCCTCCATTTTCTCTTAACTTCACAGCAATCCCAGCTTACTGTGCATAATTTCTGGGATGAACTTATGTGAAGGGCTTAAACAAGAGTCATACAGCATGGGCAGACATGGATGCATTGTAACTTTCATTATTGGAGGAAACAACCACACTGATAAAGATCACAAATCCATCTGAATATGATTGACCTAAGAAGATAATATAGGAAAGGAAAGATATGTGTAAGCCTAAGTAACCTTTTTTTCCCTTAAAATATATTAACTGATGGCTTCAATTGAAGGGAAAGGGAGATTAGAATCCAATCACCATTTATCTGACAAAAAATGGAACTGCATTTGGAGAGATCAACTCTGTTTTCTATTATCTGTAGCTTTTCCTACAGTGATAAAGGATAAAATTTGTAAAAGGCTATGGCAAGGGGAGGATTTATTTCAAAGTTGGTCCAGGCTAAATATATAAGGAAAGGGGTCCTCTGTGGAATATAAATTTACATACCTAGTTTTCAGATATTCCATCTTTAGGATAAGAAGAAATGGGGCACAAATGAGGAATAGGGTCTTATCTTTATAAACAAACATGAATTATATCAAACGCCCAAAGGGAAGGTGCTAATGAAGTAGTAATTACCAAAGTAACCATAGAAATTCCATCAGGGAAACCTAAGATAAGGGGAAAGATGTATACGTTTATAAATTAGGAGTCAATTCATGCCAAGTGAACTGATAACATTTAGCATAGTTTCCAGGGCAATGGAGCTTGAACTTACACTAAGGAACGACTGAGGCAGGGTATCCAAGAGGGGTGACTTAAATGATATTTAGGGAAGAGCAGAGGAAGAACAATGCTTCTAAGAGCCCCCTTTCTCAGGCCTTTTACTTCGTTAAGGGAATGGAAGAAGAGTCGCACATGACTTACATGCACATAACATCTTTGCATTCATGTGCCCACTATCATCAGCCTAACAGAGTGATGAGAGCACTGAATTTGGAGTCAGGAAGACCAGGGTTTGAAACTTAAGTCAGATACTTCATAGGATCACAATAGAATGATAGATTTAGAGTCAAGATAGATTTTAGATATCATCAAACCCCACCCTTCTTTCATAAATAAGGAATAAAGACCTAGAAAGATTAAGTAATTTGCCAAGGTTAGACAGCCAGTAAGCTGAAAAGCTGGGACTTAAATTCCACCACTCTCCTGCACCAAGGTACCTACTGTGTGATGGTAGATAGCTGGCAGTGCAGTGGATTGAGCACTGAGCCTGGGGTCAGGAAGACGAGTTTAAATGCAGCTGTGTGACCCTGGGCAAGTCAAGTCACTTAACCTCTATTTGTATCAGTTTTACCAACTGTAAAAGGGGCATAATAACAGCACCTACAATCCAGAGTTGGAATTTGAGTATCAAATGAGAAAAGTGCCTACAAAAATGTTACCTAGTTACCTATTAGCTACTGTGACCATGAATAAGGAATCTCTTGAAATAGTCACATTATTCAAATTTATACTGCATATTTTAATTATATTAGAATTAAATTACCATGTTTACCATATTTTACATGATTATAATTTTGTATTGTATAAATTTAAATATATGTGTACACTTTAGTATATTTATAATCTGTAGTAATTGGGACGTCATGGTAGATATCCACTGTGCTCTAATATTGGATGAACTATAGGAACTTGATTCTTTGCTTTAAATGATGTTTTTCTTGTTCTATAGGAAAAAAAATGCCCCTGAAATTTCTCTAGAAATCTATTTCTAGCTAAAGAACTATATAGTAGACTATTGAGTTACTATGCAAAATGGCCTTAAAAAGTGAAAATTGGGGGGCAGCTAGGTGGTACAGTGGAGAGAGCACTAACCCTGAAGTCAGAAGGACCTGAGTTCAAATCCTGCCTCAGACCAAACACTTGACACTCACTAGCTGTGTGACTCTGGGCAAGTCACTTAATTAACCCCAATTGTCTCACCAAAAAAAAAAAAAGTGAAAATTGGGTATAAAGGTAGTTGTAATAGTTTAAAAAGTAATTTTATATGGATATTCATTCCTTCGTGCAGTGAATACATATTCAACAAGTATTGAATCATTTCTATCTCTGCAAAGTACTGTGGTAGGTACCTATAAAATGGAGTTGCATATTAATTCCATTCTGTCTCTAACTTAGAAAATGTCAGACAAGGCAAAGCAATTTTTAAGAATCTTTAACAATTATTTCTTCATATTTCCAAGAAAGCTAGGGAAACAAGACCTATAGAACATGAACTGAAATCACTTGGCCCAGGGCATTGAGATTACTAGAGGGTTGGCTTGGAGAGAATATGTTAGGCACTTTAAAAGCTAAATATATTTGATAACAAAACATATGTAATAGGTAAGTTATTATTGTTATTATCTCTGATCATGAAAAACCACGGAGGTTCTGTAGCACTGGAGGAGAGCAAATATTCAATTTTCTTTCAAAAAAAAAAAAAAGGGAAGAAAATGGCATCTGCTATCTAGACGAGTGAGTTCAATTTAGATTCCTGGCAGAATTATGGAGCGACTTATTTAAGGGACTGTTAGTGAACAGATACAAAGAGAAGCACAGATCACTAGGACCCAGCCTACCTTCATCAAAAATAGGTCATAAGCCAAAATGTGAGTGGTATTTCATATTCTATTTATGTAAGTTTAGAGATATCTGAGAAACATGACTCCCAGATATTTTATGCATCTCAGCAATTATTTTTAATGAGATTTCCATTTTTTTACTATTTTCCCCCTGGATTTTGTTTTTGCTATATAGAAATGCTAACAATTTTTCTTGGATTCATTTTGTATCCTGTTACTGTGCTAAAACTATAAATGATCACAATTAGTATCTTGGAAGATTCCCTGAGTTTTTCTAAATAACCTACCACTTCAGCAACAGAAAAGGATGATTTTTTTTGGACTCTTCCTTGATTATGTTCCTGTCTTTATTTTCTTCTCTTCTCTTATTGCTGTTACATTGCTAGAACTATGTCAAATAATTGTGGGGAAAATGAGGAGCCTTGGAGAACCCTTCTATTTATTGCAAAAGTTTCTAGTGTTTCCCCATTACAAATACTGCTAGCTATTGTGTGTACATACATATAATGTATGTGCATATGTGTACAGGTATATACAAATATCTCTCTTTCTATGTTATATGTGTGTGTGTGTGTGTGTGAGACAGACAGACAGACTTTTAATTGTATTAAAAATGTGGTTTGCTTTGTTGGGATTTTAGCATAAATGAGAATAATACATTGTCAGACACTTCCCCCTCCCCTCCATACCTATTCATGTAACAATGTGGTTTTGGGGTGTTTTGAGTTTTAATATAATTAGATTATTGCCCAAATGTTGAACCATCCTTTCATCCCTAGTAAATATTTGCCTTAATAATAGCAAATTATATATAATATATATTTGTTTGGATTTTATCAACAATTTTTGCACTCACATTTATTACTGATATTAATCTATGCTTCCCTTTGCTTTATTTTTGATTCATATATTAGGGTTACATTTGTCTCATAAAAAGAGTTTGGTAGTATTTAATTTCTCAATTAGAATAATTTCTTAGGCACGAGTATTGAAGTCACAACTCTTGATGAGTGATCAAAGAATCATTATTCCATTTCTTATCAACTGTGAACTCTGTGTGTGTGTGTGTGTATGTGTGTGTCTGTGTGTCTGTGTGTTTCTATCTCTAGTTTCCCTCTGTCTCTTCCCTCTCCTTTCCCCATTCACATTGATTGTCTATACCTTTGTCCTTGAGGACACATGTGACCTTCTATGACCTTGGGTGCAGCCTTTTGACTTTTATAGAACAAATCCTTTTATTAAAGAGATTTGTTCTGTGAAGTTTGAATTCAGTCAAAGGGCTGCACTTGAGGACTTAGAGGGCCACATGTGGCCTTGAGTCCACAGGTTCCCCACCCCTGGTCTAGATTTAGTGATGGAGAAAATGTTGATGATGCAGATTAAGCTTAAAGGTGTGTCTTAACATTTATTCTTTGGAGAACCAGTTGTTAAACATTATACCTATACCTATATGCTGTATCAGCATATGTTTCCCTTGTAATTTCATGTGTTTAAAAAAAAATGCGGTGTTTATGTTTCTGTCTTCTTATTTTGTGAATTTAGCTTTGGTACTCTGTATTTGGTAGTCAGTTTCTTTACCTGGGATTTTTGGGTTTGGATAACTTTGAGAAAAATAACTATCCTGCCATATTGTGGATGATTTGATTTATAATTTTCAAAAGAACAAGTTCAAACTAGCAATCACAATATTTTAAAGCTCTTTAAAGTATCTTTAAAATTCTCTCTACAAATAGCTAATAAGAGAAAGAAAAACTAAAATGCTGAGGTATCGCCTCATTTCCATCAGATTTGGCAAAGATAATAAAAGACAGAAATATTGTTAGAGGACCAGTGGGAAAAGAGGCACACCAGAACTGTTTACTGGTTTGACAATTCTGGAAAACAGTTTAGAATTTTAACACTCAACTGTCATATCCTCTGACCTAGTAAATCCTCGATTAGGCAGATATCCAAGGGGGTTAATATAACAGAAAGAAAGGTCCCTTGTCTACCAAATATTGAGATCAGCCTTGTTTGTCACAGCAAGAAGCTGGAGGCCAAACATGTCACTATCAATTGGGAAATGATTGGACAAATTATGGCATATGAATTGCCTGAAATATTATTGTGACTTAAGAAATAATGAAAATGAGGAATTCAGAGAGAGGGGCAAAGACCTCTCTCATCTGCTAGATTGCAAAGAAAAAGAACCAGTAGACCAATAATATAATAATAATATAATTGAAGATAATGTGGAAAGACAGAATTCAGATCAAATACAGTTAAGTGACTAATGCCGTTTCCAGATGACTGATATTGGAACACACTTGCTTCATCTTCTCATTTTTTAATCAGTTTTTACTTAGTGACACCATGAATAGACTCTGGGACTAGAGTCAGGAAGATCTGAGTTCAAATCTGCCCTCATAACTCTTCCAAGCTGTGTGACCTTGGGCAAGTCATTTTCTTTCTTCCTGTCTCAGTTTCCTCATCTGTAAAATGAAGATAATAATAACATCCACTTCCTAGGGTTGTTGTCAGGATAAAGTGAGATGATGTTTATAAAGACCTTTGCAAACCTTAAAGCACTACATGAACGCTAGCTATTAATATTCATAGTATGATTGTCGTTATAGAGTAAGGCAAGGAATTATGGAAACTTACTAGAAAATGACCATTGTGAAAATTTTAATTTTTTTTTTAAAGAATTAACTTGGGGGGCAGCTAGGTGGCGCAGTGGATAGAGCAGCGGCCCTGAAGTCAGGAGGACCTGAGATCAAATCCGACCTCAGGCCAAACACTTGACACTTAAAGTCACTTAACCCCAATTGCCTAAAAGGAAGGGAAAAAAAAAAGGAATTAGCTTGGGTAGTGTGCCTTTGAGGGGGAAAAAAGTTTTATAAGTGTGATAGAGAAAAAGAAAAGGCATGTAGGAAAAAAAAAGGAAAAAAGGAAAAAGGATATGACAAGAACTCACATTAATTAGGGATTTTAGTTTTACAAAGCTCCTTCCTCCCCAAAGTCTTGTGAGATAGGCAGTACAAACAGTGTTATCTAATGTTCAAGGTAAGCTCCAAGTTGGCTTTCCTTTGACCATAGGATCATAGCTTTCTAGCTCAAAGGGACCTCAGGGCCCATCTTGTCCGACCGCGGATTTTGTACTGTATTTTGGTGAGATTAAGTGTCTTGCCCAAAGTTACACACATGGTAAAGGTCAAGGGGTGACATGTGAACTCGGGTGCTCTTCCCACTGTGCCCTGAGTAAAGGATATTGATCTGGAAAGTAGAGGATGAAGACATATGTCACTGATCTTGTGACTGATCGTTGCTCAGCCTTTTGTCCGTTATGTGTTTATAACCACTAAAAATTTTACAATCCAGTCCAAGGCTTTCCCTAGGGATATGAACAGCATGAGGTAACCCTCTTTCTCTAAGATCTTATCACCTCCCACTGGTTTAATTATAATCTCTCTACAAATGTCTAATATATTCAGCCCTGGCTTATCTCTGTATCACCACCTGGCTGGTGGATACTTCCAACTGCATGGCCTGCAGGCATCTCAAAGTCAACATATCCAAATGAGACGTGTAAAAAAAATTGTCTTTCACACCTCCAACCTTTTCCCCTTTCCTGACTTCCCTGTTTTTGTTAAGCGCGTCCTTCCGGTTTACAACCTTGGAGACATCCTAAATTCTTCACTCTCCCTAAACCCCCACGTCCAGTCAGGCACCAAATTTTATCTCATCTACCTTCAGGTCTTGCATGCAGCCTCTTCTCAGCGATGCCACAGCCAACACATTGGTTCCAGGCTTTACCTCCTCTCGTGTGGACTATTGTCAAACTTCCTTATCAGTTTCCCTACTTTAAATGTCTCCCAATATCCTCTTTGTAGCTGACAAAAATGAAATATCCCTGAAGCACTGTCTGACCATGTCCTTCCGCTGTTCACAAGGTTCCAGTGGTCCCCAGTGCCTCTATAACAAAATGCAAATCCCTTTGTTTTTGACTTTTGTACCCTTCACAATCTGGCTCCAGCCTGTCTTGCCTGGCTTTTTTTTTTTTTCCTCATTACTATAATGTAATGATTTCACTAATCACCTTCCAGCCAAATCTGCCCATTCACCCTTCCTCATACATCACATTCCACCTGCTGCCTTCATTCTTGTTGTGAGCTTAGAGTTCTGAGTTTCCTTCTAAATTTCACCCATATATCATCACCTCCTACCCGAGGCCTCTCCTCATCTCTCCAGTTGTCATTGCCACCTTCCCTCTCCCCCATTCATCTATCACCACTCCACCCAAAATTGTTTTGTATTTACCCCTCACACACTTTGTATTTAGCTATCTTGATAATGCTTTTTTTGTTAAGTTTTTAGCTTCAGATCCTAGCACCCAACACAGTTTCTGACACAATAGGCACTTAACATATACGTGTTGCTTTAGTTATGGTTGTCAATTAAAAAAAAAAATACAAATACACAAGGAAAACTATCTAGTTTACAAGAATTCTGAGCACTATATTGACCTACTTGTAAAAATGTCTTAATTGGTTTTTTTGTTTGTTTTTTGTTTTGGTTTGTTTGTTTGACTTTCTTCTATATAGCTTCAAAGTAAAAATGAGCCCTTGTTCAAGCTATTAGCAACCCCTGTTCTGCTTTCCTGATCATGGTAACAACCCCAGAACTCTATAGCCATGTTGATTTCTTTTTCTACCTAGTCAGTCATTTCTGGTTGTGGTGCTAGAATTTAGTCCGTGCATCCTTCCATGAGTTTCTATCCTTTATCATCTTCATCATCATCGTCGTCATCATCATCATCACTAACATTTATATAGTTCATTAAGACACCTCATTCAATCCTGACAATAATCCTAGGAAGTAGATACTATTATTATTCTTTTACAGATTAGGAAACCAAAGCAGACAGAGGTTAAGTTACTTGCCTAGGGCCATACAGCTAGTAAGTGTCTAAGGCAGGATTTGAACTCAGGTCTTCTTGACTCCAGGTCCTGTGCTCTATCCACTGCGCCACTTAGCTATTTACTTAAAAAAAAAAATCTAAGTTCCTAATATCTAGAACAATGTTTGTGTATGCCCAAGATTCCAATCCTTAGATGTTTTAATCTCTGGTCCCTTTGGTCTTATATTTCCATTTCTTCCACTTCACACCCCAGTTCTTGGTTGGTTAGAATGAAGTCCAGAATAGTAGTTTTCCTCATTAGGAAAGTATATGTAATATCCTCTCTCACCCTCCCTCACCTACAAAATGGGGGTGATAAGGGCACCTACCTCTGAGTTCATGATTATGTGCTATGTATGTGTGCATATGTATATGTATACACACATGCACACAGATATATACACTCAAAGATTCACTTTTCTTTAGATCTATGATTTTATTTTCATATTTCCTTATACAAACATATATGAATTTAACATACATGAGTCAAAAAATATGGCCCCATTATCTATGATTAAGTCTGTTGTGAAGGACCAACATACACATACATGCCTGGTTCTATACCTAGATATGAATATGTACACACACATATTACGTACATAGACACACACACACCCATAGGTGTGTTGGTTTTTCACAGAACTAATTATAAGAACCAGATTTTTAGAGTTCATTTAAAATATATGTTTTACTAATGAATAAATTAATTTTAAAAAGTATTCCTTAAGCATTTATTATGTGCCAGTCTCTGTGCCAAGTTCTGGTGATACAAACAGAACAAATGAAACAGGCCCTTCCCTCTAGAAGCTCACACTCAAATTCCAAAAGATAACATATTTAAAAAAAAAAAGTTTAAAGGCAGTGTAAACAGAAGCACCCAGAATTCTTAAGGATGCAGAAATAAGAGAAATAGCAAGGCCCAGGGGTCCTTAATTATATAAATAGGTGAAATGAATAGTGCCAAGGAATTACAGGACATAAGGGTAAGGCAAATGGTAAGGCCTAGAGGACATTAGTAAATAGTCTCAGGGCAGATGATAAAGCATGCACATTCTCCTTCTCAATAGTTGCTGACTCCCATCTCATCCAAGGTGTACAAGCAGTCAAGCAGCCCAGGAAAAGGAGGAACATGGCAGGTCTTCCTACCTCCAGGTCTTTCCGGATGGTTTCTCCTCACGATGCCTAAACTTTTTGGTAAAATTACCACGTAACTCTTTTCTGTCACATGCTGATTCTTAATGGAATTGTTCATAGGCTCCTATTTCTGGGTCTATCTTCTTACCAATGGCTGCCACCCCTCAACCCTAGATCATTCAAAGGGTGACAAAGTTGGAACTGGCTGGCCCAGCATGAATCGCTTGACAAAGATTAACTTTGTCAGCCATGTTGTAAAAAATTAAAGAACCCCAGCAGCAATGACTTGGGATGCTTGCCTTTGATCCAAAAAAAATGCTCTTTGGTTGGCACCAAGGATCCTGGTTTTCTTTGAAGTTCTGGACTTCAGACATGGATTTAACAATATCTTGACAACTTTTAGTCGTTAAAGGTCTTATAACAGTTTTTATAAGAGTGAGAATGTATGTCTGAGTTGCCTTGAAGGGTCCTAGCACAGATAATTAGATTTTGCTTATAAAAAATTCCTTTTGAAGTCTTCCAAGCTTAAGAGATTGTTTACCTTCTGATTCAAACTCTTAGCTCAGAGTTTAGCATGTTTTGCTAACATCTATTATCCTTCTCTCCTGGCAGTTTGAGTGGTGGAGAAGTATTGGTTTGTGAGGTTAGTAGAGAGTGTTAAATTGCTTGGAAAATAAAAGGGGCCTTATGAGTTTGTTCACCATGATAATCTTTGTTTGCACCATCAATATTTCCACAGTAACTAACTAAACTTGGTGTCCTCAGTGGACAGTCGAGGGGAAAGAAATAAACAGTAGGAATAGCTGAAGCCTCAAACAATCTGTGTTCTATCTTAGCTGAAGATCTGCTGTAAATACCTTCTTAATGACAAGTGTGGAAAGAGAATTCTGGAAAGTATATTAAAAACAAAATTTTCTAATCCTTCCAAGAATTAGAATCAAAGTAGATTAGATCATCCTCTCGGTGAGCTTTTTATAGTTATTTCTTTTCCAGTTTTCCATCCTTCACAAAAGACCTTGTATGAAAATTACTCCCATCTTCAAGCACTTGATCCCTGTTTGACATTCAAATGTTTTCTTGATGCTTCTCTACCTCCATTTTCAACTCATCTACTCCTTCTCCTTCAGTGAAACTGTTGCCTATGCCTTCCCATAAATTTTCCATAAATTATCTCCACTACATACTGAAGCCTTTCCTACAGGTATTTTAATATTATGGTTTACCAATTCCGCACTTGACTGACCACTTTCATTATGTGCCTGACCCACCTCCATTTCTGATCATACATTTCCTGGATACGATGTTTTAAGCTATTAAATATTATATACTGTTATATACTAAGTATTAAGCTATTGTGTACAAGTCATCATTAACAAAAAATTTAAAACTGCACTAAGACTTTGGGACATTCTGTATATAGAGGATTTGGCAGTAAGGGAAGGGAGTTGTGCTTTGGATACTAACAGGGATAATGGATTGATACCTTGGGCAATCAATTGACAGAAAACTAATGGTATTGCTGAACTGATGATTGTACTTAGAATAAGAAGGGGAATGAGAGGGATGTGTCTGTACTATCTCCATTGTGTGGCATGGCAGATGGCAAAATGGCCTGGGTGAGATGTGAAGCATCGTTGAATCTGATCTGTGGCCAGCTAGATACTGTGCACTAGCATCAGATACAGGGCAGGAATTACAAAGCTCAGTAATTTAAATTTCTCAGAGACTGAGGCATGGGTTCTGGAGGTCCAGGTCGGGGAGAAGCCTGGCCTCAGTGGTGTCAGATCACAGAGCCAGGTGGCCTTAGTTCATGAAAATTGTTACAAAAAGGCTAATAAGCCTGTTCCATTTTTCATCTGTTTTCCTCATAGTATAAAGGCAAACAACTTCTCCTACCTATACTTTTTTTTAATTTACCTACCTATACTCTCCCTTTTTGTTTACGTGTCACTTGTAAATTCCTGGTAATTCCTGTTTCTACTATCTCTCAGAGACCTTTTATACCCACCATAAATACCAAAATAAAAACTAAAATTCTCCCGATTGACAATTTAGAAGCATATAAATCATAAAATCCCACCTCTTCTCAGTGTGTATTAGTCAGGATTTGAACTCAGGTCTTCTTGACCTCAGGTCCAGCTTTCTATCCCCTATGTTACTTAGCCTCTAAGACATTGGTGAATCTCGTCTCCCTTGTAAGATTTTAAAAGCAAGGATTGTGTTCTGTGCTTTTCTCCCCTCACTGTATCTAGCAAAGTGCCATTAGCAGCCCTAGCAAAGCTACTTACATAGCAGGTTTGCAAAGCTCTCTACCTATATGATCTCAGTTGAGCCTCGGACTTAGGTGTATGGGCATTTTTCCCCTCATTTTATAAATGAAGAAACTGAGGCTTAGAAAGGTTAAAGGTTTTGCTCAGGGTCAAAAGATTCTGTTACCTGTTAGAGGGAGAATTTGAACCCATATCTTCTGCCTTTGTCCCATGCTCTTTCTTTTGTTTTCTTTTCAATTCACAGAACAAAAAAGCATTTTTATAACACAGTACTTTGAACATGAAATTGAAAAGTTGTTCTTAAAACAATATTGCTATTAGTGTATATAACATTCTCTTGGTTCTGCTCACTTCACTCTTTGTTATTTTGTGCAAGTCTTTCCATGCCTTTCTAAGCTCATTGAGCTCATCATTTTTTATAGCAGAGTAGTATTCCATCACAACCACACATCACAGCCATTCCCCAGTTGATGGGGATCATTGCAATTTTCATGTAACAACTATTCAAGAAACGTTTGTTAAATTGAAGGTAGGATTTAAGCTGTCTCTTCATTCCAAAATGTGCCTTCTTATTTTTAACTATTTTATGAAATCCGGTGGTCCATGATAGAACACTGTGCCACTCACTACCTGTGTGTTTTTAAGCAAGTCATAGAAACTCTTAGAGCGTCAATTTCATCTCAATGTAAAATGAAGGGATTGGCCCAGAGTATCTCGAGGGTTCAGTTTCAGCTATGATGCTGTGATCCCAAAAAATCAGGGTGGCATGATGGGAAGAAGCTCAGACTTGAAGCAAAAAGACCCAGCTTTGAATCTGAGCGCTGAGGCTTACTAGTTATATGACTATGAACAAGTCATTTGATTTTAAGGAGCCTTGGTTTTCCTCATCTGCGAGATGGGAATACCTGCTTCACAGGGTTATTGTGAGGGATGTGCTTTGTAAACCTCGACATGCTGTACAAATAGGAATTGTTCTTATCATAAAATGAGTTTAAGGTAAATGGGGTAAATCTTAGAAAACTGGTCAGTTTGTCTAAAATCAGCTCTATATGCAATTCTTTCCTAGTTTGTCAATAAAGATCTCTTAAGCAATTTGGAAAATGAGAAGAGCAAAAGGCACGATAACGTAGTGAAAAGAGAAGAGGAGTTTGGCTCCTAGCCCCAGCTCCATCCCTAATTTGCTGCGTGATCTTGTATAGGTTGCATAACCTGTCTGCACCTGGATTTCTTCAGCTATAAAATGAGTGGTCTGGATTAGATAAACTCTGGATTCCTTTAAAATCCTTTTGTGGAGTCTGGAATTTTAATGGGAATGTTCCATAAGAAAATTAGGCTGGAAATAATTTGATTTTATGGGAAAAAGAAACCAGTAAAATACACATACACACCTATATATACACATGTATATGTAAATATATGTGTATGTACATATATCCACATATGTATGTATGTTTCATAGCATGTATATTTTTATGCCGTAGTTCAGGCCTCGATCACCTCCATTAAGAGACTTCTAATTGGTTTTCCTGCCTTCATCTCTCCCCACTCCAATCAACTATCCACATATATTTTCCTAAAGTGTTAAGTAGAACCATGTTACCCCTCCCCTGCCCCCACTCAGTTGTTTTCTGTTACCTCCAGGATCAAGTATGAAGTCATTCGTGTTGATATTTAAAGCTCTTCACAATCTGACAGCCCCTTCCTACCTTTCCAGTCTCCTTACATTTTCCTCATGTCCACATACTCTGTGATTCAGCAACACTCTCCCTCCTACAGTTGCTGGCTCCTATCTCAGCGCCTTTGTACTGGCCGCCCCTACCCCATCTGTCCCCCCTCTCCCTTCCCCCATCATGACTGGAACACTCCTACCTGACCTTTAACTTTTAGAATCTCTGGATCCCTTCAAGACTCAGCTCCAAACCCACCTACTGCATGGGGCCTTTCCAGCCCTCCGCACAGCTAGAAATATTTCCTCTAAGGTTGCCTTTCATCTGCTCTCTTTGCGTCTTGTATGTACCCATTTATTTAAATGTGGCCTCCCCCATTCCTATGAAAGTTCCTCTATGGCAGAAGTTGGCAGAGACCACTTCTGCTTCCTTTGTATTTCTAAGCACTTAACTGAGTTCCTTCAAGTCAACATGATGTAACAGAGATCGTGCTGGATTTATGGTCAGGATTTGGGTTCAAATCCCAGATCTGCTGATTACTCCTGTAACTACAGCCAAGCCCAGAGCCCAGCACATAGTAAGTGTATTTGTCAACTGATTAAAGAAAAGAGTCTTTAAAATTTTGCGTTTTTCAGGCAAAGGAAAAGAGCTGATTGGCAGCTCTGTTTGTAGTCAAACATATGGCAAACATTTATAATTTTAATTGGCCAAAATTAAGCTAAAGTTGAAAATGTGATTACTAATGAATTGTGAGTTACCATGAGCACATTTGTAGCTGTTATATGTTTCCCACACCTGCATTAATTAGTGTATCCTTTCTTATGACCCCTCGGTATACATTCCAGTTGTCACAAGGTTTGCATACTTTGTGGGGGAATTCCTTTAATCAATTTAGTTATATACTTGTAGAACACTGTACCCTGTAACACTAGCATTGTTCAAAAACAGTGTGTGCATTTGTAAAGACAAATGGAACATATATAGTTCATAAGCCATGGTAAAAGGCTGATCAAATTTTCTAAACAGATCAAGGCCATATTTTGAGGCCTGGAGGATAGTACTTTACTATATACTATTTGTATGCTGACAGATCTGCTATTGATCCCAAAAGTCTGATCTATTGGACCTTCTTCTATCCTACTACACAAATATCCTTTTTAGTGGGGACAGGCATCATCCCCAAACTATTTCCAATCTAGAAATATATTTTGCATCCAATTTTACTGGATCACATCCACTCTGAGAAGAGAGTGATGTACTCATTGACTTATAGTTTCTGTTTTCTTGCCGTTGGCTAGAGAACTGGCCAGAGTCAGGGAGATTTGAGCTCAGCCTTGCCTGTGACCCACACTTGCTGTGTGACCCTTGGCAAGCCTCTTACCCAGACAGTGCCCCCAGGAATTAAGCTCATCAGTTGCAGAACAGCTGTGGATCTGCATTGACAGAGGGGGTTTCCTTACTGGGTGTTCCCCACACACAGGTCTGGACCAAAATAACAAAAATAATAACCTCTGCAAGCCTGTCCAAATCCGTGTTATTTCCTTTAGACTGAGATTCTACCAGGTAAGAATACTGTTTATAGCCTTTCTGTGCAGTGCCTAATACAGTGTCGTTAGACATTTAATATGGGATCTCGGGATCTCAGATTTAGAGCTGGACAGTAGCAGTCATGCTTTAAGACCAGGGCCCTTGCTGACCACTCCCCTTCTTCTCCCACCCCTCATTACAGTTGTAGTGTCCTGTATTTCAGCCTCAGGAAATTGAATGCCAGGCCAAAACTCTACATAGGATTGACTTTTGCTATTTCCTTTTTGCTACTTTTTTTATAGAACTTCCTCATTTTACAGATGAAGAAACCGATGCCTGTAAAATAAACTTAGAATTCTGTAGTGTTCTAACTCAGTAACCTCTACAAACCCTACTCTAACTACTCCAACCTTTTAACTGCACTTACCACCCCATGCCAAACCTTTCGCATTTGTTCATAGTGAGATGAAAGCCTTCCTTCCTCTTGCTTTCTAAATTCTATCTCAAGGGTCTATCTCAAGTCCAGGGGCCTCCATATGACTTTCTTTGACTACTAACTAATTATTCTAATTAATATCCAATTGTTCTGAACTGAGTAGCCCGCTCCCATGGTTCAACTTCAGGACTGGAACAAAATAAGACAATCCAAGACCTTCTAAGATTTACTGAACATAAACAACACTAGAATGGAAAGGTTATTCAGCAAAGATACAGCATTGATTTACTTTGGCATAGCTCCCCCGACCCCTACATTTGTCACAGTGGTACAAACTAGTCCACATCATGTGTCATAGCTGTGAGTGACTCCTCACACGCTGGACTTTTTTGTACTGAGTCAACCACAGGCTATGTTGAGAAATTAAATCTATATCCCCCAGACCAATCAAGTTTCACAGTTATCACATTTTAGGGGAAACTAATAGTTTGGCCTCTGTGGCAGGGAACTTGGGAGATACTGCTTCTATCACACTAATGTGAACCATTTTATTTCCTGGAGACAGAATGTTTTAGAAGCATTTAGGGGGCAGATTGGATAGAGCACTACATCCGGAATCAGGAAAACCTGAGTTCGAATCTGGCCTCAGAGGTGGGTGAACCTGGGCACCTCTCCTGTAAAATAGGGATAATAATAGTATCTACCTCTCTGGGTTGTTGTGAGGATCAAATGAGGTAATGTTTGTTAAGCGCTTACCAAAGTGTCTGGCACGTAGTAGGCACTTGATAAACGTTTGTTTCTTTCCTTCCTTCCTGTCTCTGGGTGGCTCCCACTGCCTGAAATATTTTTCCTCCTTACCTTGGTCTCTTGGAATCCCTATCTCCTTTCAAAGCTCAGGAGCTCAACCCCCTTCTCTAGGCCTTTCCTGATTCACTCAGTTGTTAGAGATCTCTCTTTCCCTATTACTTTCCATTTGCCAAATTCATGGATATAGATATGCATATCTGTGTATCTATCTATCTATCTATCTAGAGAGAGACTTTGCTTTTATGCAGAATGACCTTCATGCCAGGGAAGATTTTCTTAACTTCTTGGAATCCCTTTTCCCCTTCAAAACAGTTGAACTTGGGAGCCAGCTTACCCTTCCTTAAGACTTCTCTTGATTTTCCCAGCTATCAGTGCTTCATGCCATTCACTCCCTACCCCCTGTACATTGTTTATTTTACATTGACTTATCCACATCCGTGCTATTTCCCCTGATACAATGTAAGATTCTTGAGGGCAGGGAATATCTATTTTTGCCTTTGTATTTCCAATATCTATCAGAGGGCCTGGCCACATATCAGGTAGTTAATAAATGTTTGCTGATTTTAATTAAATTGTTTTGAAATCATCTTGGCACGGTCATAGTGTTAACAGTACTTTTGCCTTGGAGAGAACAGTAACACACTTGGCTTAATAGATTGAGATTTAGGAAGCTTTGGAAACTTTAATAGATTTGGACAGATAGATTTTAATTGATTTGTGCAAGACAGGGTTGAGGAAATCCTCAATATTTTCAGCCTTTTTTAAACATTTCCTTTTTGTATTTACCTATAATATTGAAACCACTATCATTCATTTCATTTAATTTCCTTTTAAAGTCAGATTCACCATTCAAAATTATTGTTGACATTGGGGGTTCTTAAGCTGGGGGACCTTGAACTTTATCTTAAAATGTTTTGATAACTGTATTATAATACAATCGATTTTCCTTGTAATCACATGTATTTTATTTTATATATTTAAAAACACTATTGTGAGAAGGGGTTCACAGGTTTTACCAAACTGATGAAAGGACTCTATGACACTCATAGAATGTAAGAACTCCTAATTTCTAGGCTCAGGTTTTTTTGGTGGTTTGCAATTGTTCTAGAGAGATTTTTCCCTCCGGATAGTTAATTTTAGGTTTTATTTGACACAAACAAAAAAACGTGCAACGTATTTTATTCATCTTCATCGCTCCTCAGTCTGGTGTTTGGGTTGGTGATACTAGTGGCCAGCTTAGCTACTATCTCTACAATGGTGAATTCTTGAAAACATATTGTGAGTAATCTCTACATAGTAAGATTTCTTACACAAGAAGAGTACTTCCTGGTCTTTGACACTGTGTTCCAAATATTTTCTGAATCCTCTGTCTAGCACTTATTTGCATCTTCTTATTTTTCCCATGACCAACATTGGACATAAAGATCTTTCTCTAGCATCACCTTTGTATCCTATTGTCATTGTCTCATGGCTTATAGTCAGTTAGACAGTCGTTGTTCATCTTGAAATATTGGATTGAGTGCTGTTGGATGAATTTTTTAATTTCTTTAATGACTTAGTTGGACTTCTTGAGTTGGTTAAGAATAGTAACGTTTCTACCATCTCTTGATGGTAGCTATTTCCATGGGCTGCCCCTAGGAAGAGAGAAAGAGAAATGAAGCATTGAGAAATTTCCGAAGCCATTCTCAAGCTATAATCTATGACCTTGTTTTATAAGCGAGTTACCACCATTTGATTTCTAGTATCGTTGAAACTAACATTATCATACCTGAGCTCATTAGTCAGGGATCCCCCCATCCTTTTTTTGTGCAAAGTGTTCATGGCATGATTAACTTTTTATAACTTTATAACTTTTTATATGTTTCTTAAGTGATTTAAGTTTTTCTTATTTGCATTTGTTTCATATAGCATTTTTGTGAGTTTTTGAGGATATGTGCAAACACTATAATAAAATTTGAGCTATACGCTATAGACAAAGTCCTGGTTTTCAGAGGTTTCCATATGCCCAGCTAATGAACTACTAACATTTCTACTAGGAATTGAACTTAACACCAATAATTGCTACTTTATTTAATCCTAGGTATCAACAGGGGTAGCACCACTGTGCTTTATTCCTAACTAGACATACAAATATGATACCACTTGGTATAATTTATCAAACTTGGAAACTAACAAGTTTGAGTAGAAAAAGTATTGGCAACCAAATACTACACAAGATTATTCTTCTCATGTGGGAAATTAGACTTAGCATCACCTTCTCAAAATTAGTAGTTTTATTATTCTGAGAAAATGTGGCTACGATAGCAAAAAAATGAGCTGGGAAAAAATGAAAGAAGATGACTTATTATGAAAAATTAATTTTAGAAACTTATTAAGAATTGTCAGAAGTATAGCTGAATTAGAATAATTGCAAGAAGATTTTCATAGGTAGTCCGGCTCATTTAATTAGAGTGTGGACCAAGGAGAAATTTTAGGAAAATTTTTATTGAATACTCAAATATAGGGAATGTTACTTTATTTGTCAAACAAAAAACCCCAGAAATTATACATATATGTGTATATATATATATATTAAATTAACAATTGAACTTTAGTTATATACGAGACCCAACCAAGATTTGAATTGTCCAATCTCCCATAGGTGACATAGTCATAGAAAGCAAAGGGTTGATAACAAAGGAATAAGTAAGTGTTAATGTTTGAATATCCAGTGATCCCTTCATGAATAGTGAATGCATTTTTTTTCTGATGAAATTAAAGGGAATGATATCATTGGATGGCAAATATTATGTGTAATTTTGCAGATATTTAAATGGTTAAGCTTTGGGAAAGTTGAGTTGTTAAGCAAAGTAGGCCAGGAGCACTTAATAGAAGTGACACCCATGCAGAGGTAAAAGAGAACATCTGTCTTTCTCTCTCTCCTTCCCTCTCTCTCTCCTTCTTTTTCTCCCTCTCCCTCCCCTCCCCCCCATTGGCCATGTTGTTTTTGAAGTAGAATGCTCAAACAGCAGGGAACATTGCAGAAGACATACGCTACCAACAGACACAATTAGATGCAGCCATTTGAGGGAGGAAGCAACTTCCATGATCAAGTCCTCTGGCAGCAAAAAAGAGAGCCAGCCATCGACTCAAGAGAGTTAACCCTGGCAATCAAAGTAGAGCAGTTGAGACAAGCAGATCCTGGAAGCCCACTTGAGTAAACCTCACAGCATAGATAATACACACAAGGGAAAACTTGGTGAGGACTGTACTAAGAGAGAAAAGACATTGGGAACCTAAAGTACTGCTGCTATTGTGAATTGCTTTAGCTATGTGAGTTCCATACATGTGTACCTTACTACCATTATGTTCTTCAATTTGTGCCAAATTTTCCCACTGATGTGGACAGTAGTTGTGGGTGAGTGTGCCCCAGGTTTATGAGAGGAGGGTGATATTTTGTAGCTATTGCTGAGGCATATTAGTAAATACCTTCGCTAAGAGCCTACTGTGACTACCAGCTGACTTTTTAATGGGACGCACACCAGTGGGGGCTTGGGAACTACATTAGTAGGAGTAGGTATGCGCTAGATGCCCATGTCTAGTACCCAAGAATAGTAGGCATCCTCTGTATTTTCCGTCCATGTGTGCAAGTTAAAGTTTGAGAAATGTTCCAGAGGGGATGTTATACTTTAAAAATACAAACTTTACAAAGCTCTTGTTTAAATCCATCCTTTCCCCTTATCCTTTGACACTGCAATCACCCTGGTGCAAGCCTTCCTCACCTCACTGTTGCAATAGCCCGTCAGTCAGTCTCTGCTTCAAGTCTCTCCCTACTCTAGTTCATTCTCTATACTCAACTGTCAAATTGATCTTCAAATTGACCTAAATTTTTCAAATTGACCTAAAATGCAGGTCTAAGAACAGCTTGCAGTATCTGCTGTAAAGAATATGAATCGTCCTGAGATCCCAAGAAATATTGACATTGGTAACATCAGTATAAAAGTGCCAAACTTGCCCTCTTTTAAATAAAAAGGCTACTCCCAAGTAAAATCCAGGAGGGAAAAAGTTATCTACATTTACCATGCAATTGTTTACCAAAAAAGAGGAAGAGAGTCTTAATTTTTTGCTATTAGACTGATTTAAGAAAAGGTATTGTATAGAATCATGTATGAAATCAGTATGTCAAGATGAATATTGCTTTTGTCTTGGCTCAGTGATTTTTAAGGAAATGAGTAGTCCCTGTGTGATTTTTTTTTCTAAATCACATTCCTATGCCCTCATAAGGCATGCCATGTTGGTTGCTACAGTATTTTGAAAGTGTATTTAAGGTATTCCTTTATTATGTACAACACAAAATATTGGGGTGTTTTGTATACTTCATGGAATTCTATGAGTACAGCATTCCTTAACTCTTCCTGCCATTTGTCATGATTATTTAAAAACCACGTCTGTGTTGTATGAAAATATTCTGTTCCTTTTTAGAAAAAATAAACTCCAAATCTACTGGACTTCTAAAAAAAAATACCTCCAAGATCAAACATAAAACCCTCTGTCTTTTAAAGCTCTCCATGATCTGACCCTTTACTACCTTTGCAGTCTTCTTACACCTTCCTCCCTTCTACATACTTTGAGTCCAGTGACACTGGCCTCCTTGCTCTTCCTTTCACAGACACCCCCTCTCCCAACTTGCAGCATTTCCATGCTTGGAATGATCTCCCCGCTCATCTCAACCTTCTACCTTCCCTGCCTTCTGGGAGAAACCTTTCCCAATCCTCCTAAATCTTAGGGCCTTCCCTACCTCTAATTCATCCTTTATACGTTTCTTTCATATACCTGTTTGCATGGTATCTCCCCCACAAAACTATGAATTTCTTGAGATTGGGAACTATTTTTTAATCTTTCTTTGAATTCCAGATACTTAGCATAGTGCTTGGAATACAGTAGGTGCTTAATAAATGCTAGTTGTACACAGTAACAGCAATATTGTGCAATGATTAACTATGATAGCTCTATAGAACTATGAAGTCTGAATGCAGATTGAAGCATACTATTTTCACTTTTTTTCATTATTGTGGTTTTTCTTTTTTGTTCTGATTCTTCTTTCACAATGTGCCTGATGTGAAAATGTGTTTAACGTGATTGTACATGTATAACTTATATTGTTTGCCATCTTGGAGTGGGAGGAGGGAAGGGAGGGAGGGAGAAAAACTTGGTATTCAAACTCTTACAAAAATGAATGTTGAAAATTATCTTTTCATGTAATTTAAAAAATGAAATATTAGTAAATGTAAAAAAATAAAAAATAATAATAATAAATGCTAGTTCACTGACTAACTCTAAAATATAGAACAGTGTTTTTGACCTTATCTTCTTGGCTAATAAAGTCTTACCAACTGAACTCTGTTCATCCAGCCTTACCCTTTGCCATGGAGTGCCTATGATAGAGCCTAAATACAAGTGCACATAGATACATTCTTTTAAATTTTTTATTTTTTTTTTACTTCTCCACTTATAACAACCAGAGCTCTAGGGCCCTGTAGTATGAGTTGAGCCACTGAAAACAAATGATCAGAGGAGTCAAAAAGGAGGGGAAAAAATCCAGTTGATTCTTACCTGTTCCAATTGTAGTGGGCTGGAGTTCCCAGGTCTCTAAGGAGCAAGGAAGGAAATGACAGAATCCAAAAGGTTGGGCAACTCCCCAAATTAGAGGTTTGTAAAAGAGGCCTAGTCTTCTGGGCAAGCTTACTGTGCTAAGTCCTGGGCGTACAAAGACAAAACTAAAACACTCCCTGCCCTCAAAGGACTTATTGTCTATCTATTTAAAATTGATCAAAAAAAAAAAACATACAAGTTAATTTTAGTGGAAAAGTCCTTGGAAGATGGAGGAGGCAGGGGGTGATCAGAAAGTGGTAACTGAGCAGTCTTGAAGGACACTGAAGATTCTAAGAGGCTCATGTGAAGAGATAGGACACTCCAGGCATGGTGACAAGAGATAGAGAGAATAAGAAATCTGTTTTGGCTAGACCACAGAGTTCATAAAGAGGAGTATAAGGAGAGAAAGGTAAATAGGTGGCAGTTTGTGCAGAGCTTTGAATGTCAAATGCAGGAGTTTATATTTGATCCTCAAGGTGACGGGAAACCACTGGAATTTATAAGCAAGCAAAAGCTGAGTCAGTGAACCCATGTTTGTTCCTCCCCCATTCATGGCACTAAACAATGAAATCCTAAAATGCTCTTTTATCCATTCTTATTCTTGAATCTTTACTCTTAATGTCTGGCCACCTTTTATTCACATAATTATCTGCCCAAATTATCTGCAACTGTTTCTATGTTTGCTTATTTATTACCTTATGTAAACCCCTGGTTTTTATTTTAGTTCAAATGGGTCTGTGTATAATTACAAATTAAAAACGACTTTGTAAACTAGCATTACTTTAGTTGTTGGTGGAGTCAGGGAGTCTTAGCCGAACGAGAAACTGTGTTAAGACACCCTAAAGCAAAAGAAATAAATCTGTTCTCATAACATTGTTGGGATTTCCATATATAATCTGGAAATTCTAAGTGACTAGGTGCTAGGGATAGAGTGAATATGCTTCCTAATGGCAGATGAAAAGGGGGAGAGGGATAGAACAAAGAGAGAGAGAAAGAGGAAGAAGAAGAAGAAAAAGAAGAATGATAGAGAAAGGATGAGGGGAGACAGAGAGAAACAGAGGCAGAGACAGAGATTGGCAGCCCATATCAGGACTTGGAATCTTCACAGTGACACCCAACTTCTCAGTGAAGGATATTTTGCTGAAAAGCATTCAGCAGCACTGGAATTTAGATCATCCCTGCTTCAGAGAATCTATCAGGTGTTGGCTTAGAATCAGCCATTTGTCTTAAAGTTCTTCAAATTGCCAAGAGGTTTAAATGAGTAACTTGGCAGACCCTTATGTATATCCCTAAGCAAAAATGCTCAACCGAGATCATCAGTGTCTATACTCTGAGTATGACAAATAATGATAAGGAGAAATATTTTCCTGGTTCCTAGGTAGACTTATCACAGAAGTAGCAGCATCTAAGGAGTGGTTGGCAAGGGAGTGTAGACATAGGAAAAAAAATGTGGACATAGACAAAAGTAACAATTGTCATAAGATTGGAAAATTGAAAAAAAAGAGGCATAGCTACCTTTCGTAGAAGAAAAAAAAAAACTCATCATGAAATTTATATATGCCCAAGCTTTAGGCAGCTGCCAGAGGTAAGATTCAGAGCCACGAATTCAAATATGCCCTGAAAATAGCTGCAGCTGACTCAAAGCACAAGACACTCTTTGCAAATAGAATTGCTGTATGGAAAGGACTGTTAGAGACTTGCTAATCTTTTTCAGCACATTCACATGCATTTATATTAATCTAATCAGCCCCATGATCTTGATTAAATCTGGAGACATGTGTTCTTTACATATGCATCTCTCCATGTGTGATGTCCTACAGATAATTGCTAAAAGAGTCCGTCTACTCTTTTCATTTAGCCTGCATGTATTTGTTGTAGAGTAAGTTCAGGTTGATACCTGGCTAATGACAGAAAGTGAAATTCTGATGTATCCTAAAATAAAATAAAACTAACGATGTAACTCTCAGTCAAGATTTTTTTAAGTAATGAGTATGGGGTGGCTAGGTGGCACACTGGATAGAGCACTGGCCCTGGAGTCAGGATGACTTGAGTTAAAATCCGGCCTCAGATGCATAACACTTACTAGCTATGTGACCCTGGGCAAGTCACTTGACCCCACTGCCTAGCAAAAAAAAAACAAAAAAAAAAAAAACCAATGAGTATGGTTCCTTTATCCAGCATATAGTAATTTGCTAATTTGATGTCTAGAATTTTTATCACAAATATTTTATGGTTAGTTAGAAAGGAAGGGAATAAGCATCTGTTTAGTACGTAATATGTATCAGCCACTGTGCTAAGCTCATTACAAATATCTCGTTTGATCCTCATAACAAATCCGTGAAGTAGATGCTATTATCTCCATTTTACAGTTGATGAAACTGAGGCAAATAGAAGTTAAGTGATTTGTCCATGGTCATATAGGTAGTAAGTGTATGAGTCTGGATTTGAACTCAGGCCTTCCTAGCTTCAGACTTAGGGCTCTATCCACTGATTTTTAGTTGTACTCTCATGACAGGGACTTAATAAATGTGGCATGTTAAGAATTCAGTTAAATCTTCTACCAGATGATTGTGGCATAGAAATGTAGATTAAAAAGGATACACGTTACCTTTAAATGGAAAAAAAATTATTAGAGGATACTTTTTAGAATTATTAGGAAATGTGAGAGAGAGCCAGGTGTAGTGATAGAAAGCCAGTGTCCGAAAGAACTACCTTGGACACATGCTGGTTTCTCAGTGACACAGGAAATTTCTTAAGATGATAAGTTAGAGAAGATTTAACAAGCTATGTTGGTGAAGGGAGTTTGCACATACTGACTAAATTATAGGTTACAAATTACAGAACCAGTGATGATGTGGAAATATGTGAATTAATAAACAACATCAGTTGTCAATTCTTGGGTGGTAAAAGATAGAATATGTACACTTTAGTTCTAGTTTATTTAAATGCCCTAGTTGTATAAAGAGTTGAATTTCAGTGTTTTGCTTATATATAGTTGTTAGATTAGGTACATGTTCCAAAGGAAGACCTGCTCTTACATTAGAAAATAGAGCACTATATAAATAAAAACTCCATGAAAGTTATGAAAAATTCACTGTTCTTATGGTTATAAATAAATAATTTGTATATTAAATGAGAATGAGAGAGAGAAGGAAGAATTGGGAGAAAAGTAAACAGCCTTTTGAAATTTCTAGTTAGTATACTTTTTGCTACCTACTTAGCAAAGAGACTCTGCTGAGATGAGGATAAATGTTTTCTTACCTCAGTGTCTCTAAGTTCCTTTTTCGTTTGAGAAGGTAGAGTCCTAGGGAGATTTACCTCAGTCGAGGTGATGATAAGCTCTAAGAACAGAAGTGGTTTTCTGATTATGTAAGGTGATAATTGAACCAAGAAATTCAGGGAAGATAGTAGACAACAAATCAGTTAAAATAATTTCAAGGAAGCAGTTAAGAATTCTAAGAAGAGTTCAAAGGGTAATGGTGATTTTAATCCCAGGCTTCTGTACCTTCTAGTATAACGAAGCTAAGAGATTTTCATAGCTGTTTTTTTACAAGCCCAGCTGAGAAGAGAGAAAATTGGTTGAGAATGTGGGTTTAGGAAAAGCCAATGAGAGGCTCTATTAATCACAGAACCTCCAGACCATGGAAAGCTGAGTTGCAGGTGGCCCTGAAGATATGCCTATCATATGAGGACCACCAGACAGTAGAATTCTGAAAAAGCACGCTGATAGAAGAAACTTGAAAGGGTCTCTCTTCTTCAGGGGAGAGGCTTGTTAATTACAGTGGTTCCTGATACCTTCCTTTCTACCTGCATCCTCACCAGTAGATGGTGAAGGAGGCTTAAAAATGGTGAAGTGCTGAAAATGGTGAAGAGGACATCAGATAATCCTGAAAATAGCTGGAGTTAACAACCAACTACAATAACAAAAAGAATTTTTGGTGGGGAAGTAGCAGAAAGCAATGCATAGGTGGGGGAAGGGAGCATGAGGCATGTCCAGCAGGGAACACAAAGATATACATAGAAAACACCAGCAACTTTCTCCCATCAGAGGCATTAGCTGACCCTCTACATGTGCCCTGGTCAGACATTTGAAATATACTTCATTTCACAGGTGGATACCCAAATGTTTCGCATCTTCCACACACAATTCCTGTTGAAATCCATTCTTCCTACTTAGTATGTATGCACTTACTATAGAGTAAGTTCAAGATTTATAGGAGATTGGATGTTACATTGCTTTCAATCAAACTACCTTTGATATGAACACCATATATGATCTGGCATACTGGTAAATAATAAAACATCAAGGACTCATGAGCTGTAGCTTTCAGAGGATTCTGATACACAAAACCTGGGATGGCTTAACTGGGGGTCCAGAGTGAGATTGTGTTGGGGAGTTATGTACACAGGGTGTTCCAAAAATCTTAATGCAGTTTTAAGTTTTAACATTTTAAAATGTTGTTGTGGTTCAGTTATTTCAGTCATGAGTGACTCTTTGTCACTCCATTGGGGTTATGTTGTCAAAGATACTAGAATGGCTTGCCATTTCCTTCTCCAGCTCATTTTACAGATGGGGAAACTGAGGCAAACAAAATGACTTGCCCAGGGTAACACAACTTGTAAATGTCTGAGGCTGAATTTGAATCTGTGTCTTTGTAACATTAAGGGCAGAGCTCTATCCACTGCGCCACCTAGTTGCCCCAGCTTCAAACTACATTAGGACTTTTGGAACACATGGAGAGAGAAAAAAAAAAAGGAAAAAAATAAAGGTCTCATTTGCAAAGGAAAAGCCTTTGCTTGCCTATCTGGTGTGCATGAACATACCTGCTTTACCTTCATGAACTTAAAAAATAAAAGACAAACGGACATGTTTTAATAGTCAAAGTTGACATATATATATGAAATGTATATATATATATTATATAAATATATATATAAAATAGAGATGTACCTGATTTTCCAGTTAGCTCCTTTTTATATTATTGACAAAGTACATTTTTCTTTATTTAAAAAAATACTATCTCTCCTCTCCTAGAATCTAAGGTTCAGAGGGACCATAGGGATTAGTTAGTATGACCTTCCACAATTTTGACCCTGCACTGATTTTGCAGTTACTAGTAACAACTAGAACATATGACAATTCAGCCTTTGCTCGTCCACCTGATGTGCATGAGTGTACTTGCTTTACATTCATGGACTTAAAAAAAAAAAGAACAAATGAAGGTCAATTTTAAACAGGCTGGAGAGTCATTTGCTGAGGATATTATTTGTTGAGGGATAGGTTAGACTAGGTAACCTTTATGGTTTCTTAGAGTTTACTACTCTCAAATTCTATTGGAAGGGATCTTAGAAAATTACCTAGAAATTGGAATCTCCTTTATAAGATCCCTGACAAATGAATATCCAACTTCTTCTTGAATCCCTCCAATGAAAGGGACCCTGCTATATAGTAGGATGGGGGAGCTAGTCCAAAAGAGAGCAGCACAATGGCATCAGTTGAAAATATTGGCAACTTTATACTCTAAAAGGTAAGAGCTCTGCAGTACATTCCATGACTGCGCATTGCTTTACATATGTTTGACCAAATGGTTCACATGTATGTATGTTCTACAAAGAATTCCTATAAAGGCCCACATTTTCCACCTATAGTGTAGATATTTATGATAGAGTAAATTCAAGGTTGATGGGAGGTTAGAATGTGGCGTTGTAACCCATTTAATTTCAGGAGAATATAAAGAAGGCTTCCAGCACATTGAGTTGGTGCCTTGGGGTGAACTTTTGGGAAAATATGGACAAGGTTCTCAGACCATAGGTAGAAGTAGGTAGATTGAGATTTGCATCATTGGCAAAGGTAACCTAATCAATAAAATTACAGATCCATTTGAGGGTTTTCAAATATGTATTCCAACAATTTGCTTTCAATAGCATAAGTCTATTTAATATGTATAACATGAAGACTATTTACAAATTAGTTGTCTAAACATCTATAAGATGTCTTCATTGTTATTGTGTTAATTTGCATATATAATAGAGGAGGGAAAATGGGAAAGAAAAGAGAGGGAGGCATTTATCTAGCCTTTTTTTTTTAATTGAGGTGTTGACATTTTCCAGATTATTCTGCTGGGCATCAAAACATGCTTATTTTAATTATTTTCATGGGTGGTGATCTCCATCTTAATTCCATGACTATAATAGGCTGTGTGTGTGTGTGTGTGTGTGTGTGTGTGTGTGTGTGTGTGTATACACATGGAATAACTGGGTAACATAGTGGATAAGCAGGCTTCAGCTCCAGGAATAACTGAATAACTGGGTGCAAGTCCCACTTATGACACACACTTTCTATATGACTCTGAGAAAGCATTTAACCTCTTAGTGTTCTGGGCCAGCCCCTAAGCCTATACGTTACAGAGAAGGTGCTACCTGCATTGACAGAGGGATTTCCTCACCTGGGATTTTTAGGAATTTGATATACTAAGAAATTCACAAGTCCAGTTGCTGTCTCTAGTGCTGATATATTTTAATGAGTGTGTGTGTGTGTGTGTGTGTGTGTGCATGCGCGCATGCATGCATGCAGGTGCACAAGCATAGGTAGAGAGATAGACAGGAAATATGCAAAACAACTCTTGTGACTAATGGACATTAAAATTATCAGCATAATGATTTAAGAATGTCAGAAAAAGAATAAATTATCTTTCTTAATGCCAAAAGTACTCAGCATAGAATTGTATTTTTAACAGCTCTGATCAGTCCCCAGGAGTATATAGGAGAGGAGACTTTGAAAGAGAGAAAACACCTTTATGTTAGAAGCATGATACAATGAACTGGGCCTAAAATTGAGCAATGAGGAGAGCTGATTATATTATATTTTGGAAATTGTTCAGTGTGTAGTGTCTCCAAGCTTCTCCTTGAAGCAAAGGTCTGTCTTTTTTTTTTTTTTTTGTCATCAATATTCTTCTAGTGATGCTGTATGTCCATGAGTTAAGGAATGTCACAGACCCCAAAGAATTAAAGACACAAGTTACATGAGGGGCAATAGATAATCCTCTTGTCCTATGCTGCTTATTTAATCTTTTCTCTCACTACACTCTAATTCCATCAGGCAGTTATTACTGTCTTACACACACACACACACACACACACACACACACACATGCATACATATATAATATATATATAATATATATGCATATACTTGATAATTTCCACCTAGATTCCTTTTCTTGTTCTATTCCCACAACCAGGAATGCCTTCCTTTTTCTTCTCCACTTATCTAAGCCATATTCATCCTTTGAGACCAAGCTAAAGTCCCACATAACTTTACGATTTTTTATGGACCATTACAACTATCATTTTGTATGCATCACCTCTCCCTGCCATAAGTTTCACAAGAACAGGGAGCATATCTTGTATATCAGGAGCACTTAATACCTGTTTCCTAAATGAATGAATTGATCTCCCTCTCCTCTGAACTGTAACACAGCTTATTCCCTATACTACCCATTTCGTCATTCATACTATACAACATAATATATGCTGGTATTAGTCTTGTCTTTCCCAACTAGATTTTAAGCTTAATGGATAGTAAGACTATGTCTTATAGTTATTTCATATTGTTCTTTAGAACCTGAAACTGTGCTGAGTCTGTGATAGGCACACAAATATTCATTGAATAAATGATTACTCTGAAGATAAATGTATATCCCTAAGGTGCCTCCTAATGATGTTTGGAAAACAGTGCCTTTAATAAATATGAATTTGTTTGTTCAAGAGAAAATTGATGATAGAATAAATAGAACAGGCATTTAAAAAACCATAGTATACACTTGTGCCTGTATGCACCATACATACATACACACACATATACACATATGTACATATATACATATATATACATATCATCTTTTTCTCCCCAATATATTTATATATATATATATATGCAAAGTATATAATAAAATATATCATGTGCATTTTATATAAGTATATTTATACTGTGTTATTATATTAGAATAACATAAACATAATAGACTTATACATTAAGGAAGAAGGCTGTCAATTTTCCATTTTCTCATAACTAGGACCATATCTTACCATCATACTGGCACAAAGGACAGTAAGATATGATTAGTGTTTACATTGTTTAGAAGCTGTTAACTCATTTTGTGTTGCCCTAGTTGTCATTTTATGCCATGATTGTGTTAAGAATTTGCATATATTATTTTATTATGTTATTAAATATAATATATTAATCTTTAAATATTAATATCATAAATATAGTACAAATGTTTTGCATATCATATGGTGTAATATGCTCTATATTATATTGTGCATACTTTTCACCTCAGGACCAAACAGATAGAAAATGAATCAAACATTGAAAGAGACATTAGAGATTGTCTTATCGAATCCCCTCATTTTACAGAATGTGTATTCACATATATATATATGTATATATATATATATACACACATATATATATATGGATACACATCTAATCCCACAATGACGTGGAAGTGATGGGGTTAATAAAAATAAAAATTGTTGAAATGGCAGTGACTACTAGAAATTATTTAATATAACTAGCAAAGAACTCTTTCTTCATTTTGGGATGTTTGTTTTGTTTTGGCTTTGAAGGATTTTTTTAATGTAGCTATAGGTAATGTATATTACGTGTGTGTGTGTGTGTGTGTGTGTGTGTTCAAAATTGTAGAATACAATAATATGCTGCATAAATACTGTTGCAAAAGTCTGGTTATCTCAAGTTATAGTGAAATATTCTAAAGTTCAAATTGAATCATGCAATAGGAAATAGTATCCCGAGGAGTACAGGATCTCATTTTCCATTTATTGTATCTTGTTGCTTTTACATCATCAAGCTGGTTCGATAATTGCAGTGTGCTTGCAAATCACAGAGATTATTTCTGATCACAGAGTTATTATAGACTTAGGAAGAAGGCCTTAATTTCCCATTTTCCCAGAATGGACAATAACATACCATCATGCTGGGACAAAGGACAGTAAGATATGATTAATGTTTACATTGTTTAGAGGCTGTTAGTTTATTATAATTGTGTTGCCCTGGCTCTCAGACCATGCGTTAATTGTGTGTTAGGGATGGAAATGGCATAAATCTTGAACTCATATTTTGTAGAATAAAAGATTTGCAGCATTTATATCCATGGCCATTTATATAATAAATGTGCTGTACATTGAAATAGAAAAGCAAAGTCTATGAGGAGGAATTAATTTTAAAGTTACCCTTCAGCTTAGATCCAAGAAAAGGAAAGGAAGTGGGTATGGAAATGCTAGAAGGGACCCTCCAGGGTGCTTGCACCTCCTTACAAGCAAGGACTAGTAGAAAACCAGAAATAGCTCTCTGTCTCTGTCTCTGTCTGTCTGTCTGTGTCTCTCTTTCTTTCTCTCTGTCTCTCTGTGTCTGTCTGTCTGTCTCTCCTCTCCTTTCCTCTCTACATCTCTCCTCTTACACTCTCTAATTCAACAAAGAATTAATTGACGAAGTAAGTTTCAAGTATGAGATTTTAAAAGCTTGTTGACTAGTCATACCACTTGCCATAACCGCTTGATCGAAATGTATCATTCTAAGATGAAAACTCTTTTTATATACTATCAAAGAAAGATTGAGGTATATGAAAATAGGCTGTTGTTCAGTTATGTCTGACTCTTCATGACCGCATAGAGAGTCCATGGGGCTTTTTTGGCAAAGGTACTGGAGTGGTGTGCCATTTCCTTCTCTAGTAGATTAAGGCAAGCAGAGGGTTAGTGACTTGCCCAGGGTCACACAGCTAGTAAGTGTCCAAGGTCAGATTTGAACTCAGCTCTTCCTGACTCCAAGCCCAGCACTCTATCCACTGAGCTATCTAGCTGCTGTTTGACCGGGGGTAGTGTTTGTGATAGTATCAGAGGGTAAAATAGTATAGTAAGATCAAACTAGCATTACATGTATGTCCTTATCAGTATATCCTTAATGTCATTAATCAGATTTCATGAAAACCTGATGCTAGAACATGGGGGAGGGCCACTCACTTCTATAGAAACAATGTCATAATTCAGTGATGGATCAGCTGAGATAAGGCAATTAAAGCACTTTTGTAACTTCAAAGAGCTATAGAAAAGCAAATTATTATGATTACATGGATTGTAACTACATATCAATTAATTACATTATTCATATGTTGCATTATTACAGTACTATCATAGTTTATTAATACATTATAAATAAAAATATTATTATTATTGCTATGATGTTACATAGAATTTGTTTACACTGTACTAATAACCTATTATGAATGATCATTATGCGGAGCGATGCCTGTATGTTTCCTGCTGTCAAGATTTTTCCATCATTATGGTCTTTTTTTTTTTCAAATGAGATACACAGGATATGTTCATTAGTTTCCAGAATGCATGAAATTATATCTTTCAGTTATAAACGTAGGTAATGGATAAGACTATTTCAAACAGCGTGCTTAAAATTAGAAGACTTCATTTGGTTTTGAGCCTCTTTAACGTGGCTTTAACATTGACAACTTTGAGACTGTAGACTTGGAAATACAATACACTTGATGATTTATTTGCATCATCTTTTTACTT
This sequence comes from Vombatus ursinus, assembly GCF_900497805.2. Classification (NCBI taxonomy): domain Eukaryota; kingdom Metazoa; phylum Chordata; class Mammalia; order Diprotodontia; family Vombatidae; genus Vombatus; species Vombatus ursinus. The sequence goes on along the minus strand of NW_020949753.1, from coordinate 1,942,932 downwards.
CTTATTCCAAGAAACTCCATGCCAGTTGTCTCTGAGGTGCAGTGTAATGTGTAAGAATACATTCACATGACTATAATAATCTAAGGGCACAAATGATGCCGCAGGTATAAAACAGATCCTCTCATTTCCTTTAAGATCGGAAGAAATATTTTCCATCATTTTCTTTTACAGAATAACATTCTCTTCTCTTCTAATTGATTGCCAATTCTTGTCAGTCTACATAAAATTTCTCGCATCCATCCCGATCCCCCCACTGACAAGCCCTCTGCATCAGGGGTGGGAAACCTGCGGCCTCCAGGCCACATGTGGCCCTCTAGGGTCTCAAGCGCAGCCCTTTGATTGAATTCAAATTTTACAGAACAAATCCCCTTAATAAAAGGAGTTGTTCTGTAAAACTTGGGCTCAATCAAAAAGCTACACCCAAGGACCTAGAGGCTGCAGCAGGTTCCGCACCCCTGCTCTACGTGCTCTAGTGCAGGCCCTCATCATTTCATGGCTGGCCTACTGAAATAGCATCCCACCTGGTCTCCCTGACTCAGTTTCTCTCTTTTACAATCCATCTGCCTTGTAGATGACAAAGTAATATTCTTAAAACACACATCTTATTATGACACCCTCCTGCTCAAAATTCATCAATTATCCCTTCTTTGCCTCTAGAATAAAATAGAAGCTCCTCAGCCTGACATTTAAATCCTTCTGTAACCTGGCCATCATCTACCTTACTAGTTGCATTTCATATTATTCTTCCTAATGCTCTCATTTCCCACTAGCTTCACTGCTTGGTTTGATTCCACCACCATCATCATCCTCCTCCTCACCTCATCAGCCTGAAACTCATCATCACTGACATGTCATCAGTTTTCATGCTCACACTTGATCAGGACCCTCATTTGCTTCTGCTTCCTGATTGGACAGCTTGGGAGTAGAGCAAAAACTCCTCCCAAAGGACTCTGTTAAAGAAGGCCCCTCTCTCTCTTCAAATCCCTAGCTTCCTTCAAAGCTCAGCTCAGGTGTCTCTTCCTAGGAAAACTTTCGTGATTGCCCCATTTTTAGGACATGCTCCCTCTTGAAATGACCTTATACTCCTTAATAAACATTTTATATTCATTTACTTACAAACATGTCATTTCTTCCAAGTCGAATGTTTGGTCTTTTTTTTTTTTAAAGCATGCTATTAGAAAAATTCTTATCCATCACATACACTTATAACTGTAAGATGTAATTTCATGCATTCTGAAAATTAATTAACACATCATCAGTTAGCTCCTTGAGGCCAAGAATAATTTCATTTTTGGCTTTCTACACCTAGGAATTAGTAAGTATTGAATAAAGAGTGGTTGAATTTAATTTAATTGAATCATATCATAATATGATATTTATGAAGTACTGTATGCTCTTAAATCATAAACTTCTTCCAGGGAAGCTAACACAAATACATAAATTACAGTGCCTAGTCTATGTTCATGTGTATGTACAAACTATATACTTATGATAAAAAAAATTAGCAATTGCATGTCACTTCTATTTTTAAAGATGCCTCATAATTATTTTATCCATCAGTCATTAAGCATTTATTAAACACCAGCTGTATACCTGCAAAGAAAAAAAAATCAATCTACTTTCAATGAGACTATATTCCATGATATAAAACAACATGTGCATCTATGAGTAAATGTACACTGTATACAATGTAATTGCAAAGTAATTGGGGTCTGGAGGTGGGGTGACACTAGGTAGCTGGGATGGTTAGGAAAGGCAAGAATGTGACAGTCGACCTCAATTTTGAAGGGAATTAAGTTCCAAGGGGCAGAGGGAATGTGGTCCTGAATTCTAGGAATGAGGGACAGCCTGGCCAAGAATGTAGGGACCAGAGATGGAACAGAGCATAAGAAAAACATCAAAGAGCCCAGTTTGTCTGGAGCATTGAATGTTGTGAACTCTCCGTTCTTCCTAGCTTGTTTCATCAATGAATTGAAGTTAATTTGCCTGTACAAAGATTCCTTTTGACCTTATAGGCCTTTGGCACTCAAAAAGAGTCCACATGTAAAACGTGTTGGTCTTCGTGTGGATGAATGGACATTAACAGATGGTTGTATTTGTCTCTTTCAGTGTGTGGGGACATCCATGGACAATTCTTTGACTTGATGAAACTCTTTGAAGTGGGAGGCTCTCCGGCCAATACACGATACCTCTTCTTGGGGGATTACGTGGACAGAGGGTACTTCAGTATTGAAGTAAGTTTCAGTTATCTTTGTTGCTTGGACTTCCAGAGAACCGGCAGCAATCCCCACAGTTAGACAATGGAGGGATTCCCACCTAACTGTCGCTTAATCTTGAAATGAGAGCTTTTCACAGTAGGCCTTCCTTCCACTTGGTGTTCTTTCTAAAAAGCTACTGAAAAAAGAGACCTATCTTGACTTTCCTGTAGTTCTTCACCTCAAAGGCTCCCTAATGTAAAAGCACATTAAGGAAAGGGCAGCAGATAGATATTCCACCTTTGCTACAAACACATTTTCAAATTTACTTAAAGGCTATTTTGCTTCTCATTAAGTTATTTTCTTTTCTATTATTGCTTTAACATACTATTGGAAGTCTAAATAATGCCATAATAATATTATATTTTATAAAACATTATATATAATATATAAATTATATGTGAATATATAATTTAATATATTGGGTTTTTTTATATTTTTTGCAATGACTCTATCTTTAAAGTTTTGTTTAACCTTGTATGAATATTCTGTCAGTCAATAAATATTTATTAAGCTCCTACTATGTGTCAGGCACTGTGCTAAGCACTGGGGATACAAAATGTGGCAAAAGGTAGCCCCTACTCTCAAGGCACTCGAAGTGGAAGGAAGGAGCTCACAATCTAATATTCGCTCATAGAATCTCTCACCTTTTGTCCTTTTGTTTTCACTCAGCAGGAGTGACATGCTTTAGTGGGTAGTTTATCACCTCCATCCATGTCCTAAGTCTGCAATAATACACAGGATCCATGATTCTGTATTAAATGAAATAAACACGCTACTGGAAAGAGGACTGTCTTGGGTGGCAGGACCTTGGTTTAAGTCCTGTCTCTGGTGATTATTACCTGTGTAACATTGGGCAAATCATATAGCCTCCTTTTGGCCTCAGTTTCTTCATCTGTAAAATGAAAGGATTGGATAAGATGATGTCTGAAAGTCCTTCTAGCTCTTGATTGGCCATATTTGGTAAAGTAGTTATATGCACTGACGGATATGCCTTACAAATTGGGGGTCAATGGGCCATCTTAATGCAATAAGAAGAGTACAGTTGTATTTGTGTGTGTGTGTGTGTGTGTGTGTGTGTGTGTGTGCGCATTTACAGTTGGTATATTCTTTTCTTCAGGGGTACTTGTTAATAAACAAAGGTGTCAAACTCACATCCAAGCAGCAAGTGGTCCACATAATTCCCCAGTGGAACAAAATCAGATTAAAATATAATTGGGAAATGTTTAACAAAACAAATAAAAATGCAATACAACATAAGGTTAATTTGTAGTTTTCTAAGTCAATATGCAGAGGCAGGGATCTCTTTCTATTTGAGCTTGCTACCACTGGACTAGTAGAGTACTTTGAAAAATTCATTAAAACAAAATGTTTTAACTACGTTTGGAGACATATCCCTACCTAATCACCTTCCTAGATTGAATAGTAACATGTTAGGGAATATTTTATTTAAAATCACTTGAATATAAGGTATTTTTAAAGTTAATATTAATTCAAGGTTATTACCTATCTTTATGTAGGCTTTACAGAGAATATTAAAGTTTTTAAAGGAGTTATTCTTCATTGGGAGTGAAAATTGATTTTATAAAAGTATCATACTTTTACCACTTCGTTATTTTATTTTATTTTAGGATTCTTTGTTCATCTTTGCAAAATTTCCTTTGAAGGCCATATCTTTCTTAACTGGGCCATTAGGGTATTTAAAAAATGAAAAATTGTTTAAAAAAAACTAAAACAACACTATTCTATTCATTTAGTTAAGCAATTAATTGAGCAGCTTTCTATGTACAAGGTGCTGTGCAAGGAGCTATGGTTTTGGAGTAATACAAAGATATAGAACACATTGTACCTACTTTAGGAACGCACAGGTTAATGCAGAGACAAAGCATGTAAGGCAAAGTTAAGTAATTCTATGATTCATTACCAAGGGGTGGAGCCAATAAGTTTTCAGGATCTGTTGGGGGAACTAGGTAGGTCAAGTGTGCAAGGCTTTGATTTGAAAATCTTGTTTTAAATAAATAGCCTTTATGGGGTTTTTACAATTTTAATTAATTATTTTTTAAATTGATGAGTATTTGTCTTCACTTCCTACCTGCCCCAAATGAAAAAAAAAAGAAAGAAACCCTTGTAAGAAATATGCATAGTCAAGCAAAACAAATTCCCACAAGAAAAAAAAAAAAAAACTCCATGGACTTTAAATGAGGACGTAAGGATACTGCATAATGGAGGAAGTGGGAAGAGCCCAGAGATGGGATTCACCTGGAGTATTGCCTTTCAGCTCCAATTTCGTCACCTGCTAGTTATTTGGCTCTGGGGAGATCATTTTATCGCTCTGGGCCTCGGTTTATTCATCTGAAAAGCAAAGTAATAGATAAGATATGTTGACTGTGCTCTGATGACTGTGCCCTCGGGGCCATCCTCCTTTATAGGAGATATAACCAAGACTTTCCAAGGATACCTTAATCATCATGGACTTCCCTTTCCCTTTCTAGAGAACTACCCCTCCCCCTAGGGAGGATAGAATTAAGCCCTACCACAGGGCAAAAAAATACTTCAGGAAGGGACACATTCAATCAACTAGCCTTCATTAAGACCCTATTATAGGGGCAGCTAGGTGGTCTAGTGGATAGAGCACTTGCTCTGAAGTCAGGAGGATCTGAGTTCAAATCCAGACTCAGACCAAACACTTGACACTTACTAGCTGTGTGGCCCTGGGCAAGTCACTTAACCCCAACTGTCTTAAAAAAAAAAAAATAAAGACCCTGTTATGTACCAAACACTATGCTAGACATTGAGGATACAAACAAAAATAATAAAATAACACCTGCTTTCAAGGACTTACCAACATTCAGAAAGAACACACTTTCTTTTTCTTTTCTTTTTTAATTTTTAGGCAATTGAGGGTAAGTGACTTGCCTAGAGTCACACAGCTAGTAAGTGTCAGGTGTTTGGTTTGAGGCCGTATTTGAACTCAGGTCCTCCTGACGTCAGGGCCGACGCTCTATCCGTTGCGCCACCTAGCTGCCCCAGAACACACTCTCTTTTAGCTGTCTGATTATTGGCACATTATTGACACGGATGCATCCCCCTTTGGCAAGAGGAGAGGCACTAAATTGTACATAAGGATCCCATAGGGATCAGCTTAAAAAGGCACAGATTAATATCATCTGTGTTTTATCATATTCTGATTTATTTCATTAAATATTTCCCCAATTACATTTTAACCTGGTTTGGTGAACTGCATACATCCTGTGGACATTGTGTTCAACATGTCATTTCCAGTACTAGGCGACTTAGCTGAGTTTTATTCTCGCTCTCTACTAGCAACCAAAACTGTCTAAAAGAATCTAAATTAGCTAGCTGGGTTATTTGCCAGCAGTAACACCTCCTCCTCCTTAAATATTCCTGCTAACACCACCCTCACATGATAATAATAGTAGCACAACCCAGTTGTGACCAGCTCTCTCTCTCTCTCTCTCTCTCTCTCCCCCCCCCCGTCTCTGACTCTGTCTCTCTCTCCCTCTCTCTCTGTTATGTATGAACATATATATGTGTGTGTGTGTTTGTACATATCTATATGTGTGTGTATCTATATCTATCTATATCACTATTCACAATATACTTACTTCAACTTGTACTAGTTTTTAGATACTCTATAGTATTAAGAAACGCTTTTCAGGAACTTTTGTCCTAAACGAATCAGTAAGTTGCCACCTTCGACTTTTATATTCTCATAAGCAAAAGTACAGGTAGATGCTTCATAATACGTTTGATTCATCTCTCAACAAATCTCAGAGGTCTCCTGAGGGAGCTTTAGGTTTTCCAGCTTGGTTTTCCCCAGGACTAAAAAGGAACACATTTGAATGGAATTGTCCTGGAAGTTTAGGACGTGGCTTCACGGCCACAGAAGATGTGACTCTTACAGAGCCTGTCTCGTGTGTGTTTTTTTTTTTTCAGCATGAGTCACATGTGGACAACGTATGGTGAATGAGGGGAGGTTTTGACAGTGTATTCTGAATTCTCTAGACTCTTTGATTGTTAGCCAAGATCAGGACTCATTTTCTTGGGAATTATCCAGAATAAACTAGATTGCTGAAGAAAGAGATTTTGTTCATTAGGATAAATATGTGTGATAGTTGTAGCAGTAGCATTAACGTTAAGAGGTGTCCTAATCCATTTGAGCTTGGGTGTGTATTTTGGCTTGGTTCAGAATTGCAAATAGAGGTGTACCCACCAGGAGCAACTCCATGACTGCTTAAGTTTCCAAATGGAATTCATTGACTTTTCTTATCCTATCTGCCTCTAAATTGCCTCTGGCTTAAGAGTAAGCTGATTCTGTGGCAGCCTTTGCAGTCTCCAGCCAGATCCAAGCTCTCAGGGATATAAGCTAAGCTAGAAGCTTCATCCACGTTTAATCAGTGAAGGTTGTTTTATTTATTGGTCATGAAGTCACACAGACTGGAGTGGGACATGATGTAGAAGCCTCATCAGGTGATGTTCTGTGGTTCTGCCGGAGAACATCAGACAGTTGGGCACGACGAGTTACACGAGAAGATGAGGTGATGGCAGGAATGCAGGCAAAGACCTGCTGGGCCAGTTGTCAATAGGATTCTGTTATCTTACTTCTTCCGGATTTTATCCATGCTCCCCAAGTGAGGGAATATCTCTGAGAATACAAAGCCAACATTTCCCCGTTCAGTTTTTCTTTTACCACCTGGCATTTCTAGGGATGAAACCCAGCCACACTTCCTATAGCACTCATAGCATCGGGAGTTATTTGGGGATAGCCTTGTTAAAATATTGTGTTTTCATCATTTAAACAGAAGCATATCCTTTCTTTCCTTAATAGCACTAGATTTCAAGTCAGGCACCCTTGGTTGAAATTTCAGTTCTAGCCCTCCCTTCTCGTGTGCCTCTGGGCAAGTCACTTAATTTCTCAGGACCTCAATTTCTTTCTCTACAAATGAAAGAGCTGGGATTAATGAAGCCTAGCTCTAAATCCATAATCCTATTGTGGCCCTCACTGCCTTGTGTTATCCCCTCTTCCAAGATCATTTAAAGTTGGAAATAAAACTTATGCTGGCTGGAATAGAATTCTTTGGCATGTTATGACCTGAGTCCTAAAGAGGGGCTAAGTCTTAAAAGAGACAGCTTCACTTCTCCTTGGCTGGAAGAGAAGCTATTAAAAGAGATGGTAAGAAACTCCAGGAAAGAAAACTGGGCAAGCATGTGGAATTTGGCTATGGTTTCTCTTGAGTGCAAGGGAACTACTAGAAAAGAGGAAGAAGGGCCAGGGTGGCCCCTCCTGCTGCCATGGCAGCACAGGCAAAAAGAGGTGATGATGGAACCTCAGCATTTCCAAGTTTGAACTGACTTCGTGGCCCAACACAGGAGGTGGGGTGGGGAGGGGAGTTGTTTTCAGTTTAACTAGCTCGGCTAGGTATTGCAGTGGAAGGAGTGGATGGTCTGATGAATTTGGAGTCAGGAAGGCATGAGTTAAAACCTGGCCTTGGTTCCGCATTGTCCCAGTTTCCTCCTCTTTGAAATGGGGATTGTACCTACCTGGGGTTGTTGCAAAGCGAGAATAAAACGACTATCTCAGACCAGACATTTGACATTTACTAACAGTGTGACCCTGGGCAAGTCACTTAACTCCGATTGCCTCGCCAAAAATAAAAAATAAAATAAAATAAATAGGAAAAAAAAAGAATAAAATGAGAGATTTGTAAAGTGCTTTGTGAATCTCTAAGCACTATGTAATTGTTAGGTATTATTACTGTTTGCACACTGGTGTGTGTAGTTGAGTCTGCAGGAATCTGGGCTAGCCCAGAGGCAAAAGCTCTAAGGAGGGGTGCGGCTGCCAGAGAACTTGGCCAAAGATTTCATAAAAGATGTGCATGGGTTCCCTCCTTTCTCTTCACTGCCCAAGATGATAGACATTGAAGCCCAAGTATTTCTGTTCTTTATACTTGTTCATAATTCCTGATTTAATTATTGCTTTTAAGCCCGTCTTACTCTAGGTTTGTGAATAAAGAGTTGCAATGGAGAAAAACAGAGACTGGTCTTGCTCTACCGGTCAAAGTGAATCACTGGTAAATCTGGATTCTAACCGATGCCTCAGAAACAATAAGTCAAAGAATGATACTAATTTATTGATTTTAATAAAGATCCTTGAGTGAGTAAAACTGGGTCCAGGCAAAAGCATGTCAATCACCAGAGTTAAGGGCAGTGATTAGAGATTAATTTATCCTTACTGGAAGGAAGGAGGAAGTATCTGGAACAGACTAGTGGTGCCCACATTCTCAGGGTGAGGGCTAGACAAGGGAGTGAGTAGCCCTCTTTTGTTTAACCAAATGTCCAAATGCTCACAGAAAGTACACAGGCTACAATATAACCCAGCAATCCCTTTGCTCCCATATTTCCCAGCCTCAGTTGTTTGGTTGCCTGAATGATTTTTTTTCTCTCACTTTCATAATGACTGTGGCATCCATGGCTGGTGGAGACTTCATAACTCTTATTTCCCAGTATATCTGTGATTTCATCTATATAGTTATTACCTCTAGTCATGCAGATCACAACCCATCCATACCTCCCCATACTGGGTCACTCTTGTTCATAGAGGCTGACTACTTTGAAAATGACCAAATTATTATCGCCTGCAAGATCCCTTACCTCAAAATCCAGAAAATCCCCATGATGTTCTTACACACTTGTTTCACCCTGTAGGAGTGTCAGAACTTGAGACGGAAAAGTAGCTGCCCACAAAAAAAAAAATGTTGTCACTGGCAACAAATTCACAGCAGATGTCAAGGAGAGAATTCTGGCATGCCGTCTACCCTCTAAATCTTATTCTTGCCCATAGACTTAACATACCATTCCTGCAGTACTGGCTGTGTTTGAGATTCTAGGCTATGTTTGGGAAGTGATTTTATTATTATTATTATTTTTTTTTTTGATACTGACAAGAAGAAAAATGAAATAAAAAAACAGTTATTTTAGCCTCATGGTGCCATAAGCAAAAGTTTTGGGGGTAAATTATATATTTTTAAATATTCCACATTAAAAGAAACAAAAATAATAATAAAGAAGAGGTTATGTGAGTTGTCTATTCAGAATAAAAAAAGGGCAATATCAGAACATTTGTAGAGAGTATTTCCATGTGAGACTTCAGGAAACCAGCTATGAAAGTGTTATAGTAATTAAGCCTAGAGGTGATAAAGGCATATGATAATGTCAAAACAGGATGTTAAACCAGCCTGTGAATTTTCAACAGATGGCAAAAAAAAAAAAATGTGATGCTTAGAATGTGATTTCTCTAGTAACATTTGACAAAAGTTTAAGAAGCCCCTAGTCAAGATTTTGGTAGGGGGAGAGGTTGCAAGTTTAGCTTCAGAAGAAGTTGTGATATTTCAGACTAAACCATATTTTTTTTTCTTCCTTTGGGTTTTATAAGTAGATGACAAAGAGCATAGCTATTTAAAGATTTCAACACAAAAGAAAAAAAACACTTAATTTCAACCCCCAGTTTGGGCCTCTACAATTGCAGCACACAAAATTTTGAACTGCAGAAGTTCCCCTCACTGATATTAATAACAGTTTATAAATATCCATATTGAGATGTGATCTACCAACCCTGTGAAATACCACCAAGGCCTTTATTAAACCATGTGCACAAATACCAAGCCGGACACATGGCAAGCAATCAGAAGGATGCTTAGACCACAATCAGGGTGAGGCCCACTAAGATGAAAAGAGTCATTTGTACGTAGCAGTATTTACAATGACTATATCAGCTAACCAAAATACAGACTACTTGGACTTACTTTGCAGAATGAACATTTGTCACAAATAGTGAAATTAATTCACATTGAGATCAATGAATAGTGACTAGCAAATTAATTCAACATGTGTACCTCCTTTTATTGTCAACTGTGATCATTGTTTGTTTCAACCATTTCTCCCTCTCTATGAGAGGTAATAGGATTGAATTACACATATATGCATGAATTACTGGGGGCTCAGTCATAATATGTTTATATAATGACTGTTTCCAATCAATGCATGAATATTCTGTAAGTTAAAAATACTATTTCATTGAATTGTTCCCTGTTGGCAAATTGACTCCCAAAATTGAGACTGGCTTATGATGTTCTAAATTGGATATTTGTGTTATTCATTCATTTATTTATTTATTTATTTTGGCATGAAATTAGTTATCATTTGCCTTGAACACTTTGTTACCAAAATGCTTCTGAGGCATCAAACAGAAGTAGCTCATCACAATGTACTGTGAGCCTAGGAAGACCTATGTGTAAGCCTTGCCTCTGATGCATACTGGCTGTGTGACCTTGGGCAATAATTTAACCCACTCAGTACTCCAGGAAACTCTAAAATTACTAGTTGCACATGACTTGCTGATAGGAATTTCCCTATACCAAAGCCTCTCTCTGCCTTCTCCCAATGGCTTAACACTCCCCAATGCTGCTGAAGCAGACTCAAAGGTAATTGGGAAATATTTAACAAAATAAATAAAAATGCAATAAAATATAGATAATGTTAATTTATTGTTTTCTAAGCTAATATAGGACATATAAGAACCCTTATGTTCAGTTTGGTGGTTCCTCTCTTTCTATTTGAGTTTGACACTATTGATCTACACCAATAAAATGGTAGGCCTAGACCAAAAAAATCAGTTATCATGAAAAATTGAAAACCTAGGGAGAGATCATCCAGGGTAGAAGCATAGCCCATACTCTGACCCTGTCAAAGAGTTTGCCATCCTGTCCATTCTACTTTGCAAATATGCCCTTCCTCCCTGCTTTTCCCTTCCTGTAGCTGACTTATTTTTCAGCTTTGTAATATTATCTCTCTTGATCATGTGGACTTCATTTTTTTTTGTCAATCATATCCCTTCTCAACCTTAAACTTTCCAGAGTGAAAAATTGTAATTTCCCCCTCTATTGTTCTTCAAAACACCTTCTCCCTCCATGGCCCACATCCCAATAATGATCTTGATGACTTTTGCCTCTCTGGACATCTTCTAGTCTTTGGATGTTATGACCCAAACTGTCCATTGCACTCAGTAGTTTGGGTGCAGATTCATGAGGGTTGGACAATATCTTTTTAGTTTTGTTGTTAGTATGTTTTCTAATGATTTCCAAAACATTCTGCTGATCAATTTGACCACAACAGGACATTTGGTTTGATATATATATGCATAACACACAATATGGGGGAAAGGAGTAAAAATCAAAGAATACGTGCTCCTTGAGGGTAGGAATGATTTTGTCTTTGTATCCCAAGTGCCTAGCATAGTACCTAGAACACAGTGGGCATTTACTAAATGCTTATTGACTCATTAAATATACAGGCTATGATGGAACAAAAATATGTATTATTTCATCATTTGTTTTGTTTTTCAGTGTGTGCTGTATCTATGGGCCTTGAAAATTCTTTACCCCAAAACACTGTTTTTACTTCGTGGAAACCATGAATGTAGACATTTAACAGAGTATTTCACATTTAAACAAGAATGTAAGTATATCTCAAGTTTGTTACTATGAACAGTAAATGTTACAAATGAGCATTCCCTAAGCTTTTTATGTCCTGTTTTCTACATCAAAAAAGTATAACTAAATAGAAAAGAAAATGAAGTAGGAAGTGAGATCATATCTGAATTTTCGTGGCCATATGGATGTGTTTGTATGTATAAGGAAGGAGGAAAGGAAAGAAGGATGTAGTAAATGCCCACTATGTTCCAGGCCCTGCACTAAGCCCTTTACAAAGCTCTCATTTGATCTTGACAACAACCCTGAAAGGGAGGTGCTATTCTTATCCCCATTTTACGTTTGGGGAAACTGGCAAACAGAGGTTAAGTGACAGGCCTGGGGTAAAACAGTAAGTGTCTGAGGCTGGATTTGAACTTAGGTCTTCCTGACTCCAAGTCTAGTACTCTCTCCCTACAAGAAGCAAAAAGGATTCCTGAGGTAAAGGAAAAAGAGCATAAGAAAGAAAGGAAGAGCAGGGGTGAGAAAGAGAAGAAGCAGAAGGTGGAAGGAGAAGAATGAAGAACAGATCAAGGGGGAAGAGTAAGAAGAGAGAAAACGGAAGAAAGGAGGAAAGGGAGGAAGAGGGAAAGAAGAAAGAGGAGAAGGAGGAGAAAGGTGCAAATATTCATGAATGAATAATGACCACCAAGAGGGCTACTACAATTAACATTTCTACTATTAAGTTATTGCAAAGAAGTGCTAGAATTTAGGAAGTGCACAGTTTTGTATTCTCAATGCGACATCAAAAGTAAAAAGCATCGAAGCATGAATGATTTGTTATATATTCATATATATCTGATTTTTACATTCTCAAAGGTAAAATAAAGTATTCAGAAAGAGTATATGATGCCTGCATGGACGCCTTTGACTGCCTTCCCTTGGCTGCCCTGATGAATCAGCAGTTCCTGTGTGTACATGGTGGCTTATCGCCAGAGATCAACACCTTAGATGATATCAGAAAAGTAAGTCGAGTTCCCAAACCCAACCTTTCAGCACATCCACTTACCAATGAGCAGATTCAAATCTCCTCCACATTTAGCTATTTGCGGACATATCATCTTGATGTTAATATGAAGTTAGTTTTAAACATTGTCATTTTTAGTCTCCAAAGAAGAAGACAGTCATTTTGTCATTTGGGTTGCTTTACATTTGTTTTTCTTATAGCAAAAGTATTGGGAGTTCATACTTACCACCTGAAAATGGTTATGTTTACCAGACTTCAATGAGTTATTGCAGCCTTTGACTCCCAAAATATATGCCTTATTCATTTTTCTTTGGCACACTCCATTCCTTGTTTATTCATTGAGTGGAAATTCTGCATTGCCTTGGAGAAGAAATCAAAATCATTTGTTTTAAAGCAAGCAGGCCACAGGCATGCCTCCTTAACCTACTATCTATGACATTTTAACGTGGTATGACAAGTTTGTTTTTTTTTTATGAAGATGATTTTTTGGTTATATTTGCATAAATAGGCAGAATAAAGTGGACTTTTAAGAGATATTCGTGTACTTTATTTAACCAAAGCTTATTAATGTTGCTGTTTAAAGAAAAGATAGTTAACTTAATGAGGAAAAGGCATTATATCCCTCTGTATCAAAATCTGAGATCTCATGACTTGAAGAGTTTTTTTTTTTTTTTAGGTAATTGGGGTTAACTGACTTTCTCAGGGTCACACAGCTAGTAAGTGTCAAGTGTTTGGTCTGAGGCCAGATTTGAACTCAGGTCCTCCTGACTTCAGGTACTCTATCCACTATGCCATCTACCTGCCCCTTGAAAAGATTTTTAATGATAAAATAGAGTTTTCCCTTTTTCTCTAGAATAACCCTGAACGCGCTGTGCTTTCAGAATCCCAAAATAATGAGGGGCAACGAACCAAAGCGTTCTATTCTTTCTGACAATAATAAAGAGAATTATGAATGTAGTTCCAGTGGGACATTTAAATGATAATGATAAATCCATAGTATTTCAATGATGCCTTAAGGTTTGCAAAGCACTTTCCACATGTCATCTCATTTGCTTCTCATAAACAACCCTGTAAGCTTTTTGTTGTTCAGTCATTTCCAACTTTTTATGACCCCATTTGGGGTGTTCTTGGCAGAGACATGGGAGTGGTTTACCATTTCCTTCTCCAGCTCATTTTATAGTTGAGGAAACTTAAGGCAAACAGGGTTAAGTGACTTGCCCAGGGTCACACAGCTAGCAAGTATCTGAGACCAGATTCGAACTCACTGAAGATGTCTTCCTGATTCCAACCCTAGTGCTCTATCCACTGCAGTGCCACCTAGCTGCCCTATAAAGTAGGGACTATTATTATCCCTCCTTTTACAGGTGAGAAAATTGAGGCCAAGAAAGATAAAGTTAGTATGCCCAACTCCAAGTGCAGCTCTTTATACCCTGCACCACCAAGATAATGCTAATCGTATCATTTATATGTTTGATCATTCCCACAATCCTGTTAGGTAGTACGGTATGTATAATATTATTTTTATATTATAATACAATATTATTATATTTTTGCAATATTATCTTTTTTACTGAACAAGTGAATTGAAGCCCAGAGAAGATGGGTCGACTTGCCTAAAATCTTAAGAGGGTGAACAAATACTAAAACATGGGCCATTTGATGTCTACTTCATTGCTGTTTCATATACCAGGCCCAGGCATAGATGAGTGTTACATTTTAACTACCCACATTTTTATCATATTTCTTTAGTGTTTGTGGAATAATAGATATAACCTTTTGGTGGGATCCCTTGGGTGTTGGCTTTGTAAGAAGTCTCTGAGTGGCAGGCAGATGAGCACTAGAGTCAGAGGAAGGTCCTGGGGGCAGATCCTGCCTCTGCCAGTTATTACTTATGTGACCTTGGATAGGTCCTTTTAACTTCTGTAAGTTTCAATTTCCATGGTTGGACTGGATGACCTCTGGGGCCCCTTCTAGTTTTGGATCTATGGTACTAAGGCAAGGCAGCTAGGTGGCTCAGTGGGTAGAGCACTGGCCCTTTAGTCAAGAAGACCTGAGTTCAAATTTGACCTCAGACACTTACTATCCTTGTGAGCTAGGCAAGTCACTTCACCTCTGTTTGCCTCAATTTCTTTACCTGTAAAATGGGAATAATAACAGCACCTGTCTATTAGGATTGTTGTGAGGATCAAATGAGATCCGATTTGTAAAGTACTTAGCACAGTCATGTGCACATAGTAGTTGCTATATAAAATGCTTATTTCCTTTGCACCCCCTTCTCCCCCAGGCTAGAGAGTTTTCTGAGTTGTTCTGTGACAACTGATGATGAGAGATAGACATGGTGTTATGTCAAGAGCACTGGATTGAAATTAGAAGGCTTAAGTATGTTTCCTTGCCCGCACTGACAAATAATATGAGCCCTCCGTGGATTTCACATTGCTCATCTGATATCCAGGGAATCTCTCTTTGACCTTCTCGTTCTAACATTCTGCCATTCCCCCTTCCTCATTCTGGCTCCGGTCCAGTCTTTCTGGTCTTATTTCATGTTCCTCTCCTTTCTGCACTCTGTGTTCAGAACATTGACCTACCAGCTGTTCCTTCAGCTTAGTACTCTGTTACATCCCTGTCTCCATACAGATTTTTCACTGAGACTCTCTCCTCATCTCCAACTCTCAGAAGCCCTAGCTTTCTAAAGACTCGGCTCATGTGCCCCAAAATTTCCTCCCCCTTTCTTTCTCATTGTTACTCTGAAAGTTAGCTTAGGTTTACATATACGTGGACACTTTGTTTCCCTCCTGCACCTCTGTGAAGGTGAGGATTTGTTCATTTTGGGTTTTGTATCCTTAGCACTCAGCAGTGAGCCTTCTATTTAATAGAGGCTTAATTAGTAGAACTAAATCAGCAAATCTAATACGAAGGTGCTTGTGCTTTGCAAGCATGTTCAAAAAGGAGACAGTGACGATAACCCAAGTTTTCTGTTATTGGTGTGGCTTCAGCTGCTTTTGACTAGAACCAAGGCCATTTTTCCAAGTTACTGTGTTTGGACTAGAATAACATGAGATTTGTTCCTTTGGGGTTAACCTTTCTGGACTGTGAATAAGGCCAACTACTGTACATCCCTTTCTCTTTCAAACTGAATTAGAGTCTAGACAGACTTCAGCACCCAATATATGTTAATTTCTCATGAAAGTGGCGAAGGTTTCTTAAATGAAGCCTAGGTTACCTGAAGGTGCTGAGCATCATGGCCACACAATACTAAATTTGAAATTTGACCTACTGTTTATTCTTTAGGGCAAATTTGGATACTCTAAATGATTCTTTGACATCATTTAATTATTTTCTAATGGTTTGATTTTCTTTTCTACTGTGTTTTGAAACCTCGTTGCTAACTAACTAAGATATCTGCGAGCAATTTTTAGTGAAGTCTTCTCCTCAAGTAATCCAGCAAAGACATTAAATTGTTAAATAAATTAGTGACTGGTCTCCCTCCTCTCTTAGGACTGAATGAAAATGTCATCAAATATTTAATCTAATAAATCATGATATTTCTTAATCACTAATTATTGCAGTTAATATGGCTAATAAAAGATCAAAGTATAAATGAACAATGTTGATACTCTAATAAATGTTGGGTATTAGCCAAGGGGTACAACAGTTAGCCAAAGACAAGTTACGCCTTTAGCTTTTACACTGATCACTACAATCGTGTACCTTATCCCACTGATACTGCTGAAAACAATGGGGGTAGAAAGCCCACATGAAATGGTGGTGCTAAAATGTGCACAAATGTGAAAACAAAGTTCGTGGCATTGTCTAAAGAAGCAGCTTTATGAGTAGCTTAGGGGCTATTATAGGTACCTATATTCATCCTCCTCCTCGTCAAAAGGTTTTATGGACTTGCACATAGGATTGGAAGAGGACTCCATTTGCATATAGATGTTGGTAATTTATTATGCTCCAATAGCTCTTTTTCCTTACCTGAGATGGAAATGTTTGATGAATATTTTTTTAAGATCATAAATATGTTAAAACATCCTAAACAGAGCACCTACCATCATAGAACCAAGGTACTTTGAGAAGTTAATTGATTTTGCCTGTAAAACAATATAATGAGGGGAAAAAAAACACTAAGACTCAATCTTGTGGCTCTTATTCAGGTCAATAGCTCCTAGGAGTCCAGGAGGCATTTAACATGTTTATTTTAGTTGCTATGGGGTAGAAGAAATAAATTGGGGGAAGATGAGAGTAGAGGGAGAGTGGGAGAGAGAGAGATAAAGACAGAGACAATGAGGATATATTATGGAGAAGTTTCAGTAGATAAAATAGGCAATGAGGAAAGGAAATATACTTTTCTTTTTGTTGAAAGCCAAGCTGTTCCTTCTCAATATAAATACTGGATTCTTGGAGACTGAGAAAATCATACTCTAAGAGTATGCATCTGCTTGAAGTTCTAGGGATGAACTTAATTACCAGCTCAGTACCCTTCCACCTTATAATTGTACAATCTATATTTAAATAAATAATGTCTTTCCCAAATGAAATCTATAGTGATTTACACTGTTCCTGAGCACATACATTTTTGTATTGTTCATTTAAGAAATATTGATGACTTAAAAAGAAGAAGAAAGGAATAGAGGATTCTTTAGACCTGACATTACATCTTCCCAGGAGGTCCTTAACTTCCTCAAATTTGATAGTTCCCCTCAACTCTTTATTCTTAGGCAGTAAAAGGAGCTGAGGCCTCCAAGTAATAAATCCTGTTATTGAGATTGAGCTGAGCATTTTATGTACTTCATGGCATCACATGAAGTAAGTGCCTCATCCCATAATTATGCAGTAGCATAAAAGAGCCTTGCATTGTTTTGAGTTTCTCAGTTTGGCAGATATGAATTTCTGAGTCTCCACCATTGTGTACTTGTTTTCTGCCACTGGTGACCTTCTCCCGTAGTAAAGGTTCAACAATTTTTCCAAAATAAATTATATTTTCTGGTTACTTGATCAAACTCTGAACTGGGCCATTTCCGCAATAATCAACATCTCTCATCTGCTCTTTTGTGTTTGGAAATAAGTCCACAGTTCTTCAAAAAGTAAAATCTACATTTTTACAGACAAACATTTTTCTTAGGGGCATTGTGGTTACAGATGCACAATTTTTTTAGACTTCCGAAACCAGTTAGAAGTCTAGTTTGCAATAAATATTTTATGATTGAAATGAAGATAGAAATTTAGAAGGTCTTGTCTTACTAAAAACTTTTAATTGAGTGTTAGAAGCATGAAAAATTGCCTCATTCTTTTCAGGCATTAGTAAAAAAAATGTGGTGTGTCACTAAACAATTAATAAATCTGATCCTTTCTAGTAAAAAAAAAGTTGATAAACTGTTAGACTGAATTATTCACATGCCTATATAGTATTCAAAGAAAATAAAAAAGGTTCTAACTGAAGAATATTAATTCTTAATGTATTTTCTCAGCTATTTTATGTTTTACCTGATTTTCAGAGCAGATGTCAGTTTAATAAAATGACAGTTGAAATATTAAAGGAAAAAAGTTTTCTTAAATTTCAGTTAAAAAAGCATTTCCAAATACTATCTCATACTCTTTACATTTGCTACTAAAATTTTTAAAAGTCAAATCAAGCCCTACTTTTATATGTGTTATAGAGGAATCTCATTGCATAGACATTCGGGGTCTTTAAAGCTTAGGGTTATGATACGGAAAGGATTCTGGAGGTAGCATGATTTTTTTTTTCCACTTAGCAGCAACATGATATGAATACAGTTGGCCAAAACTGATATGCTTGCAGACACCGGCAGAAAAATAACGAATGGGTATTCTGAATGTAAGCGCTCCTAATGAAGCCACTGTGGATTACCACGCACAATCTTGGAGGCTCCAGATAAATATTCATGAAATAAAGACCTTTTCCCTATAGAATTGTGCTGATGTATAATGTAAATAAAAATCTAACCCTATTTTCAACCATACTGTAGTTCCTAACCCCTACCACTAGGTGGCAGCAATGGGGAGCATAAAAATGAGAAGCCATTTTTGCGAGTCATTGGGTTGGGAGAGAGGTGTGGGGAACTCAACATTATGAAGAAATAAGCAATATAATAAAAAGAGAAGAAAATAAGTAGATAAATGGAAAGAAGGAAATGGAAATGGGAAGATACAGAAAAGAATGGAAGCAGGGATGATACTGGAAAAAAGAAAGCTGGAAAGGGAAATGGTAGTGAAATTTGGAGGAAAGTGGAAGAAGAAGGTAAGGTAGGAAAATCAGAGATGAAATGTAGAAAGGAGTGAAGAGAGAAACAGGAGAGGGAAGTTCAAGCACTGACATGATGAGGACTTTATGGATGCCGGTTTCCAATTCTGTTCGAATTCCAAATTGCCAAAGATTAGTTAATATTTTTCTGTCCTCTATCTTTCTTAGTTAGACCGATTCAAAGAGCCACCGGCATACGGACCCATGTGTGATATCCTGTGGTCAGACCCCCTGGAAGACTTTGGAAATGAGAAGACTCAGGAACATTTCACTCACAACACAGTCAGGGGCTGTTCATACTTCTACAGGTGAGTCTTGAGTTGTCATCCTTTCTCATGGAATGTTAGTTTGGTAGACAAGCCTCCTTTTGACTCATAGGCTACTCTAATTTGTCTGGCCTTTTAAGACATCATTCTACCATGTAGCTGATTGATTCATAATGTTTATGCAGCTATCCTTCAGGAAGCAAGTGGAAATGGGTTTAAACCGAAACTGTGGTTTTAAAAGATTCTGAGAGCTTTCCAAATTAAATAATTCCATTCTCCATGAGGAGAAGGTACAGCAGGAAAGAAAATACAAGAGAGAAGAGAAGGGAAAGAATTACCTGGAAATGTTGATTGGCTATAAATAAGGAGTTTGCATTTCTATTAGACTTTATAGTTAAAAAGTTCTTTCCTTACATTATCTCATTAGAATCTCTCAAGAATCCCATGATGTCAGAAGGAAGGGTAGCCTTACAGTTTTAGTGCTGGAAAGGACCTTAGAAGTTATTGAATCCTTAAGTTCAGTCATTTTTTCAGTTGTATCTGATTGTTCATGACCTGATTTGGGGTTTTCTTGGCAGAGATACTAGAGTGATTTGCCATTTCCCTCTCCAGGACATTTTACATATGAGGTAACTGAGGCAAACAGAGTTAACTAACTTGTCCAGGATCATCCAGTTAGAAAGTGTCTGAGGCCATATTTGAACTCAAGAAGATGAGTCTTCCTGACTTGAGGCTGGGCACTGTATCTACTGTGCCATCTAGCTGCCCTGTCATTTTACTAATAAGATCATTGAGATCATATCATCATAGGATCAAAGATGTAGAGCTGAAAGGGTCATCAGAAATCATTTGTTGCAAATCCCTCATTAGACAAATGAGAAAAATGAAGTCTAGAGATCTCACGTGACTTGCTCAATGCCCTGTATACATTTCTATAAAAGAGCAGGGCCAAGATGTGAACACATTCCCTCCACATCCAATTCTAACTCCCTTCCCACTGCACCCTGAAATCAATAAGATCATTAGTTCCTCTTTACAGACGATATAACTGAGGCTTAATGTAGTAAAATGATTTCATCAAGTTCAAACGGTTCATAAATGACAGAGCTAAACTCAAATTCCAGATTATAACTCTGTATAAGTAAGAAACAAAACAAAAACAAACTTCTGAACAAGTTGTTGTTGTTCAGTTGTTTTTCAGTCATGTCCAAATCTTCTTGTCCTCATTTGGGGTTTTCTTGACAAAGGCACTGTAGTGGTTTGCCATTTCCTTCTCCAGCTCATTTTATAGATGGGGAAACTGAGGTAAAGTTGAGTGACTTGCCCAGGGCCACATAGCAGGTGAGTGTCTGAGGCCAGATTTGAGCTTAAGAAGATGAGTCTACTTGACTCCAGGCCTGGCATTCTATCCTTGTACCACCCAGCTGCCCATTCTGAACAAGTAGAGCGGTTTAAAAAAAATGAGATCAACTTCATTGGGAGGTAATAAATTCTTCATCTTTGGACACCTTTAATTAGAGGCCATATGACCAGTTAGTAAAGATATCATAGATGAAAATTTTGTTTAGGTAGTGGTTGGACTACATGACTAGAAAAATAAGGCCAATTAATTCTCTAAACAAATCAGTACCAAGGCAGCATAGCCATAGCCAGTTCCATTGTTCATTTAAGAAATCTATTTTAAGTATGTTAGTTTCCTTGGTTCAGCACTTAAAAAAAAAAAAGTGGCTTTAAGTGAATTGTGAAAAGTTCTGAGAGTTTTCTTGTGGAGTTTATTTTCTTCCCTGATTTGGATAAAATTATTAGCCTAATGTTAGCTGCCTCTTAGAATGGTGGTAGCCGTAATTTTATTTTGAGACCAAGAAGTCTTGTTTTGTAGTCATTTCTCCACTTGAAAATAGTGGGATTTGTAAGCCCCTTGTAAGATCACTATTCACTTCAGAACCTACAACATGATTTTTGTCCGGCAGTGCCTACAACTATTTCCTGATGCCTCTTTCACTTCTATCCCAGGTTACTTTATTGGATTACACTCAGGTTTACTAGGCTTGCTCATTGCTAGGAATGAAGCTTCTGTGAAATCTGCCTTCCAAAATGAAAAGAAAAATAATACTACTATATACTTTAAAAGAAGAGGAAGAAGATAAGAATGTGCATAAACTCAAGAAATCGTTTTCTGATCTCTTTGAAACTAATAAACCAATTATCTCAAGTGATTAAATCAGTTTAAAGGTCTTAAATCACATGACAAAATATTACATTAAAATTGTTTTCCTATTTCGTCAATAATATCCCCTCCATTCCAAGACATTAGCATGGATCTGAATCTTGAAATTTTCAAGAATGATTTTCCACATTGGAACAACTAGAAACTGAGGCAGGGCGTGTTTGAAGTGATATAGAAAAGAAGTGGATGGTATAATGTCAGGGTCCTATGAGCTGTGACTGCAAAGATCCCTCGACCTCTGATCATTATTATTATTATTGCTGAGATACTAGAGAAGATATCTTTATAGAATTAGAATCACCCAGCCTTTAGGTGTTCTGTTTTGCCCGAATCTCGTGAAACTTGCAGCACAACCTGGCACATGATACTTTCCCAGGAACTTATACAAAATGAGAGAGCCCATTCACACTCATAGGCAAAAGCACTCCATAGCACTAGACCTTTGCACCCCCAATCCCCACCTACATTGCACAACTACAAAGCAGTCTCACCTAGTTCTCTTATTTTTCTTCCTTTCAACACACAAAGTTCTACAATTACAGTATAAAGGGCCCACCTAAACACCAAAGAAAAGTTTCACATTCTTCATGTGCATATAGTTCCAGAGTGCTGAAGAGGCTATTTATTTCCCTTTGGGGTCTTTTGGCAATAGTTGCTGCCTTTCCATCCAATAGATAACCACTGTGTGTGTGTATGTGTGTGTGTGTGTGTGTGTGTGTGCTCACACATACACATAGCATAAATAAAAAGTTAATAAATACAAATCTTTGAGAAGGGCAGGCATTTGCAGTTGGGAGATCAGGAAAGGTTTCAAAATCAAGGCAGAATCTTTTATTTAAAATAAAGAAAAAATTTCAACTGTAGAAATTTAAACAGAAACGGTGTCCCAAAAGTCTTAGTGCAGTTCCAAACCCTAATGACTTTAAACTGCACTAAGACTTATGGGGCACCCTCTATAATTGATGAATTTACTATTATTCTTCTGCTACTCTATTAGGGTTACATGTGTATTTGAAAAGTAGGAGTGGTCACCTGCCATTTCATTCTTCAACATATAATTAAACAATTGTTGGAATGATGAGAACCTCTAAATTGTAACAACTGAGAGAGAGACCACAGAACAGACTGCCTCCTCCTTTTTTCAGACATCACAGAGCAACACACCACTCTTATGTATGTTTCTTTTGACTCAGAAGGAGGCTTTCCTCTCTTTAGCCAGTCTCCATGACCGTAGAGGTATGCTAGCACTAACCAAGAGGAAGAAATATGAGGTATCATGATCAAAAGACGAAGTTTTGGGAAATCCAGCTAAGTTGATCAAGTCATCCAGTATTTTCTCTTCTCCATCTTGTAGACTCCCCCTGCCTCTGTATCTCTGCTTACCTACTAGCTTTCCTGCCCATCTCAACTCAGTTCTTGGTGCTCCCTAGACACCCTGGTACAAGTCTGGTCGTGATTTTCCACATGTGCTTGCTTTCCTGCCAACTCAAACTCTGCCTTCTCAGGCCCTGGGGTGGGGCAGGATAGGGGTCACTTTACTTGTGACACACATGTAAGACTGATCTGAGGCAGGACCTCTCCAGGCTCCACTCCTGACTTGAGACATTCTTCACCAAGCTCTATAAAAGCTTCCTTTTATCTTGTCTTATCTTCCCCTATTAGACAGTAATCTCCTTGAGGTCAGGGAGCATTGTTCTCTCTGCTTGTATTTGTATTCCTGATGATTAACCCCATGTCTGGCACCTAATAAGTGCTTAATGCATACTTGCTGCCTGCCTGCCTGACTGCATGGTCTTTGTTCCTAACTGGATTTCAGTAGCTCTTTGTTTCAAGTCCATCATCCTGCCTTAGTGGAGCAGTAGACTGACACCATCCCTGAATATTGTGTCTATCCATGAAAGAAAAATCTGTAACATGATTTATCGTCTCATTTCTCCTTGCACAATTGTATTCAGACTGGCATCTGGGTTATTCAGAGGATCTTAGATTTAAAGCCGGAAGGGACCTTACAGGTCACTGAGCCCAACTCTCTCCTTTTTTGGTAGATGAGGAAACCAAGGAAGGTGAAGTGACCCAGCACTTAACACATGCCTTGGCACATAGTAATTCATGGTCACATAGCTAGCAAGCATCTGAGTCAAAATTCAAACCCAGATCTTCTTATATTCTATCAACTATTCTATACTTAATTATTTAGCACGGAGATAATTCTGTTAATGTTAACAGTGTATTAGTAGGTGGCATTTAACAGTTTGAAAGCACTTTTCCTCACAAGGTAGGTTGAGAAATAATTGTTCTCTGCATTTATAGATTGGACACTGGAATCTCAGTGAGGTTTAGTCAGAATGCTGGTGTTAGAACTAGCCCTGGGATCTGGAGCTCCTGACCCCAGGTACTTTATTCTTTTCATTGCATCAGTCTTCCTCAGCAAATTAGCATTATCCAGACCCTGTAGACTTTATAGCTCACATTTATATATCACCTGATACCCCTTTTCTTGCTTGTCTTCCCATAACTCCTTTGAATTTATTTTCTACATTCTTATATATTTCCTTCTTATCTCCCCTTAGTAGAATGTAAGCTCCTTGAACATAAGCCCCTTGAGGATGACAGATGACAGAATCAAGATGCAATTCTATATCAATCAACCTTCAACAACTTACTATGTGCCTACTATATGCCAAATACTTTACTAGTACACTTAACTGAAACTCAATGGAAGAAGCTCTGGACTTGGAGTAAAAGTATTTTTATCCAAGAACCAGCTGGTCTATTCCATAACTACATGGCCATGTGCAAGTCTTACTATTACTTATTATTATTTTGAGTTTTCAGCAGATTTTCCATCTATAGGAATACTCCCCTCACTTTGGCAGATTGCAACCCTTCTCATTTGGGGGTAATTGTTGTCTGTGTCTCCACATAAACCCTCCATAAAGCATCTATCCAATGTGCTAGAGGCCTTCCTTCAGATCTTTTCATTTTCAACAGTACCAGTCATGTCCAAACTCTTATCACTTCCTGCTCTCTCATGAGCAGCCAATTTCCTTTTCTGAACATTTGTTTCCTAGTTGTTATCTTTTACACTATTCCTGCATATAAATCGTTACTGGTGATGTTCTGTGGTCAATTCATGCCTACCATTTGTCTTTCTGTTGCCTTTTGCATCAATTGTCATTTTGATTCTTGCAAGATAGTTGTGTTTCATAATTCGCAGCTAAAGCATCAGTAGGAAAATATCGTTATTAAAATGATGGGTTGATGTGTTAAGAAGCTGCTTAGGATTATTGAAAATTTTGTACAGTGCCCCAAAAGCAATCCTGTCCATTCTCTTTCTTCTATTCAGTCATGGATCTGGCTCACTGTCCTACTGTAACAGTCTATGAAATTCATTGTGGACTTCTTAGAATTGATGTAATTAGTGTATGTAGAACCTTACCATCCTAGAGGTAATAGAAAGCCACTGGAATTTATTGAATTGAAGAGTAACATGGCCAGACCTAAGCTTTAGGCAGCTGAATAGAGGGTAGGTTGGTGGGCAAAGAAACTTAAGGCAGGGAGAATAACCAGAGAGCTATTGTAATAGTCCAGGTGGGAGGTGATGAAGGCCTGAACTAGGATGGCAACTAGAGAGAAGGGGATACACATGAGAGGTGTTATCAGAGTAGAAATTACAAGGGTTAGCAGCAGATTATTGTTTGGCATATGTAAGGTGAGTGCAAGCAAGGTGACAATGAAATTATAAGCTTGAGGGTCTGGAAAAGTGACAGTACCCTCGACAGAAATAAGAAAGTCAGGAAGAGGGGAGAGTTTGAGGGAAAGGCAATTTATTCTTTTTAGGGTATCAACCTACCCCAAATAAGTTTGAAATGCATATGGGAATCAAGTTTAAGATGTCTGAAAGGCAATTGGTGATGTGCAAGTGGAGCTCAGGAGAAAGATAGCACCAGATACATAGATGTAGAAATCATTTGCACCGAGATCACTGAAATGAAAAGAGTTCACAAGAATTGCAAGAGAGATTTTATTGAGGGAGAAAAGCAGAACACCAAAGAAACTCCCACGCTTTGTCAGTGTGATCGAGATGACAATCTACCAAAGGAAAATGAGAAGAAGCAGTCAGATACGAAAAAAAAGAAAGGAGAGAGAGAGAGAGAGACAGGAAGGAAGGGAAAGAAAGAAAGAAGGGAAGAAGGAAGAAAGAAAAGAAAAAGAAAGAAAGAAGTAACACAAAACATAGAGAAAATATCCAGGAAGAGACAGTGATTAACAGTTTCAAATGCTGAAGAGAAGTCAAAAAAGATACACATTAAAAGAAAGACATTAAGTTTAACAATTAGGAGATCATTGGTAACTTTGGGGAGGCAAGTTTCAGCTGAATGATGAAAGCAGAAGCCAGACTATAAAAGGTTTAAAAGTGAATAGAAGAAGAAAAATGAGGGTGCACTATATGCAAATGGCTTCCTCAAGGATTTCCTCAGAAAGAAATCAGACAACACCTAATGGGAAAGGTTGGATCAAGTGAATTTTGTGTGTGTGTGTGTGTGTGTGTTTGGATATGGAAACATAGGTATATTTGAAAGCAACAGAGAAGGAGCCAATAGGTATGAAGAGACTGAAGATTAGACAGGGAAAGTGGACAATAGTAGGAACAATCTGCTAGAGAAGATGGGACAAGGAAACAAGATATTTAGGAGTAGAGCATAGGGTATAATTGAACTGATTCACCAAGGGATAGAGAGAGGGAAGGAAGGGTAATAAAGACAGTATGTTTGGGAAAGAACTGAAAGGTAGAAGGAATGGAGATAATAGTGAGGATACATAAAAGAGTTAGGGCTTATAAGGCATAGGAAAAGACGGAATGATCACTATGATCAGATAGGGATGAGAAAATAGGTATGTGGGAGAGCAGTTATTAATGTCCTTTTCCGTAATCTTTTGTAAATATCCATGGTGTGCTATTTTCCCTGATTTCATTTTATTAAGTATCATTTCCATTTGGTTGTATAGCATAGTGGGTGCTGAGTGAGCCATTGCAGTCGAAACATGGTGGTTCCATTATCAACGATAAGAGGTCACTATAGATAGGCTCACAAATTTATGCCTGTTTTCTACTTGTTAGTCGCCTTGCAGTTTCATATAGAAATTCTCCAGGGATGCTTGGTCTTATTTGGATTTCATGCCCACATTTTTGCAGACTCATTTCCCCCTCCACTGCTTTTAATTGTCTTGTGAGGTGATGATGCTCCTAGTTTTCTGCCGCTGTCATAAATAGTGTTTTACGGATGATTTTGAATTTTCGGCCAACATCACTCTTGTCTCCATGTTGCTTCCTCTGAAGAGAATAAATGCTTGTTGATGATGGTGATTTCTAGGTTCTTTTAACCTCCACCTAGTGGCAAATCCATTACATTGCTTAAATTTTAAGAGCTCATGATAATCAAAGTGATATGCGTATTTAATTAAGATAAAATGGAATTAATAATAGCCACAGAGGGTATCACCTCAAGCAGGTCTGGATGAATAGGGAAAAAGAAGAGACAAAGAATTCCGTAGATCATTAGGTTTAGGAGGAAATGTTGGGGAACATCTAATTCTGCCCTATCATTTTATATAGAATCACTGCCAAAAAGAGGTGTTAAATCTTGCTTAATGAATATTCCATCCTTGTTATCAAATGGATTAGTGTTTTGATAATCAAACTCCAGGATTCAATAACAGAAAGTGATAGGGAAATAAAGACTAGATGGAAAAACAAAAAGAAATCTGGACCATTTGCACATACACTGATAAATATGTTCTAAACTTCACAGGACCTGGGAGATAAGGGGCCTAGTATTTTAGGGTTATTGCTACGATAGCCTTAGATTATTATGCATCAGGTAAAGAGAGACAAAGTTGAATGTTGGGTATTTGGGTTGTACATACCAGTGACTAGAGAAAATGTTTCACTCTGCTTTCTCTATGTAACAACCACACTTTGAACAAAAGCCACATATTTCATCTTTTCCACTCTCATTATTATGCCTACCACATACTTATATTCCTTAGAAAGAAGGAAAAGTAAGGAAGAAATTGGGGAATGAAGTAGGAAAGATTACAAAGATGTTGAGGTTTTTCCATGGTGGACTCCACATATGCAGATATATAAAGGATCTCTGGTGTCCTCAACACAGAGAAGTCCTAATATGGGAACTCTTTTCATTAATAATGAACATTGCCTGCTTTGTAATTTAAGATACGCTCGGGGAGTTGCCTGAGGAATATGAAAGTTATGTGACTTGCCCATGATCATATAACTGGCCAGATATCATGGACATGATTTGAACTCAGAACTTTTTGCTTCCAAGCTCAGCACTTTCTTTACTAGAAAATGGTGTTTCTGTTTATGTATGTTAAATAATTGTCATCTCTATGTGAACTTGAAAATTGACTTTTGCCTCACATTTGCCCTTGTTGGGAATGGAGTTGGAAAGAGTAGAATTATAAAAACATAGTTTTAAAATGCAATTTGTGCCAGAAGTTTAAAGTCTAAAGGTAAATGGGTTAAGTTTCTCAAACTTACCAGTTGACTTAAAAAAAAATGTTCTAACAGCCAAAACATTCCTATTGATTGTCTCGGGAGTTCACAGGACTAATTCTAATGTTATTATACCTATTCTAATAATATGTAGCATTTATATCATGCTTTAAGGTTTGCAAAGTACTTTACAGATTATTATCTCATTTGATCCTAACAATAAACTTGGAAGGTAGGTATTATTATTATTGTCCCTATTAGTTGAGAAAACTAAGGCCAACAGAGGTTAAGTGACTTGCTCAGGGTCTTGTTAAGTGTCTGAGGCTGGATTTGAAGTCAGATCTTCTAGGCTCCAGGTCTGGTATTTGTACACTACATCACTTAGCTGCTTTTGGGTGACGTACTCTTTTCATGAGAAGCTCAATTAATCTTGATCAACTGCTTCAAAACTTGACAGGTCTATGACCTCATTAATGTCACTACTCCTTTTGTCTGTGAATGTTGCCACCTAGACACACCTTCTTAGCTTGTGTAACTCTTGTCAATGGCTGCCTATAAATCCTACATATCACTTCCATTCAACGTAATGCGGAGCTTCCTCTGAATCTATTGGCATCGAAAATACCAGTGGGGCAAATAGGCTGTCTGTGAGTGACTCTACTCTCGCTGCATAACTAACCTACCTTCTTTTCTGCTCATATATTGCTTGATAATATCTTTCATATTACTTATCCTATGTATTTGTTGATTGGTGGTATACCAAAGCCTAATATCACCCAATATGCACCTTGACACTGACATTGGAGTGAGTTTATTTTTTTCATAGAAACAGTGGCATTTCAAGCTTCATAGCCATATAACATCATTGGAAGGATATCAACATAAAAAAAAATAAACCTCTGTTTCAGGGAAAAGTATGTCAGAGACATTAAAAATTGTCTATTAATGGACAATTTTCCAAATGCAACCCAGTCTACTCTCTTTCTGCTATTCAATATTGGCTTCAGCTTATTGTCTACCTGAAGTGTTTGTTCAAGATATAAGTACTAATGGAATAATTCCATGAGTTGTATATCTATCTACATTATAGTACCTGAACAATGGGAATTCTTTGTCCACTTAGTTTATCCTATGTAGATTAATTTGGCTGAACACTTTTGACTGATAAAGGAACTCATTTAGGAGGCTTTGCAATGTTCATAACTTTATGAAATCAATATAATGTTATCAACAAACAGGATGAAATAAAGTTCAGATAATTTAAAATGTACATTTGTTGAATTACCAAAGAGTTAATTATAATAAAGATGGCAATATACTTTTTTTTTTACCTTTGTCACCATTGGCAATATATTTTTTACCTGAAAAAAACTTTTTTTTTTAAGTCAAACTAGAAAAACATCAATTATGTCTTATTAACTGATGAGGGTGAATAGTCTAATAGTAAATGGGTTTTTTCAATTACAGTAATTAGCATTTATTTAGTGTCATTCTGTTTAAAAAATTATCTGCATTACTTGATAATAAAAAATATTCCTAAGAAAATCAAAAGTTTATAACTCGCATGTGGAAAACTAAGTCTTTTCTTTAACTGAATCTTATTGTTATATAGTTCCTCTTGT
Organism: Vombatus ursinus; assembly: GCF_900497805.2. Taxonomy (NCBI): domain Eukaryota; kingdom Metazoa; phylum Chordata; class Mammalia; order Diprotodontia; family Vombatidae; genus Vombatus; species Vombatus ursinus. The sequence goes on along the minus strand of NW_020949753.1, from coordinate 1,913,268 downwards.
TTTCTTGAAAGTATTCAAGGCATTGTCTTCAATTTTCCCTTCCCTTTCCCCCCTTCATTTTTCCTCTTCCTATAGATTTAACGTCAATTCTCTTGTATGGCCAGTCCAGATTACTATATATATATCTCAAAAGTTTTGTCCATATTGTGGCCTTGTCTGGGTAAACTAATCTACCTCTACCTCATTATTATTTGGTGATGTGAATGCTCTGTATCCTTCAAGACCTAAACTTATGCTTTACCTTTCTTATAAAGCCTTCCTCATAAATCCAGCTCACATTGTATTCTTACTTTTCTGGTATCCCAAGATTGTCTCCATATTCCAAAGTAGGTCCAGTAATTGATTCCCTTATGAGATTGTAGGCCTCTGGAAAGCAAGATCTACCATACTGGTCTTTGATATCTCTCATGTTGCTTTATATGGTGTTGGACAAATAGAATTCTTAGAATGTAGATCTTACAAAACATATAGTCCAACCCCCTCTGTTGTTCCAGATAGGGAAAATGAACCCTAGGGAGATAATGTGGGTTCCCCATCTTTTCTTTATGAGATTAAAATATCTCTTTATTTTTAAGACCTTCTTTCTCTTTTTATATTGATGATTCCATCTTCTTTCCATTTGTTGTCCTCTCTCTAGAAACAAAGTATGTAAGACACTTATAGAACTCACAGATTTCAAGTTTTTTTGAAATAATAAACCAACAAAGAGTATTTACTTATTAAGCACTTATTGTGTGTCCAACACTGCTCTAATTATTGGAGATACAAAGAAAAAAAATTAAACAGCCCTTGTGCCCAGAAATCTTATATTTTATTAAGGGAGAAAATGTGTACCCATGTAAGGATATACAAGATAAATATTAAAAAAAAATTAAAAAATACAAAGAAATTTGGAGAGTAGAGAACAGCCGCTAGAGGAACCAGATATAGAAAGTTACATTTGAGCTGAACTTTGAAAGAAAAATTAGGAACTCTTAAAAGGCAGAGATGAGAGAAGGAAGGCATTTTAGGCACAGGGAATTCCTATAGAGATGAAAGATGGAATGAGGAATAGCAAGAAGGTCAATTTTGCTGGACAAAAGAGGATTTTCTGAGAGAAATGTATAATGATATTAGAAAGTTGGGGTGGAGATAGGTTGTGTAGGGTTTAAATCCAAACAGAATCACAGAGAAGCCAAATGACTTGCCCAGGTTTCCATGGGTACTAAATGGTCAAGATGGGATTTGAAACAGAGTACTCTGAATGCACATTCACTGTTCTTTCCATTATTTTAAAGAAAATAAAAATGTATGCTTTATTAAAATAAAATATATCAATGAAAAAGAAAGAACATTATGTACTGGGGCAGTTGGTAGGTAGTGCTGGCTGCAGTGCTCAGAGGGACAGTTACTATCATTTCTTGCTGCTCTCTTCTATTTCAATGAGAAATGGCTGCCATATAATCTTGTCAATTACTTAATCACCTGAGAGGAGTGAGTATATTGTTCAGCCACCAGGTGGCACCCTAGCTACCAATATGGAACCTATTCCCCTCTTGGATTAAGACTCTTGCCCTCTTGGTCAGCCAGCAATGACTGTAGATAGGTTCAATAGCTTTTTAGAAAGTATGGCGTAGAATCAGAGGAGTGCTGTTATGTGTTTAACAACCAGTTCTCTGAAAATTCACTACACAGTTTTAAATTAATCAGCATTATTCACATTTCCCATCACTTTTCTTAAATCTAGACAATCACTGGAACAAAACAACAATAACAACAACAACAAAATTCAGCACTGATTTGTACAGTATTTACCATTTTTTTTTTAAATTTTACAATTGTAGACAGATTCAGTGAGTTCCAGCACAACCTTGGCTTGAATATATTCAAATTTAACAACAACAAAAATGCAGAATTTCCTCTCCTCAAGGCCCCCAATTCCTTTGGTCTAGTTTCATACACTCAAGTACAATCACCCAAATACCTAAGATTCAGCAATTCACTACTGATGGTTGTGTGGATTATTAACACTATCAGAAAGCTTAAGAAATTCAAACAAGTAAAACTAAACTTCAACCAGCAGGCTGCAATGACACTGAGTCTTGGAGTTGTTTCTTCTGCTTCCTCCCTTCTCCATCCACTGCTCCCTTCCTCAAGCCTTTCTACGGGAAAAGGAAATAAAAGAGATGAGCAAACTCAAAAGTACTGGTAGCTTCTTCAGCAAGTGTCCTAAGGAAGCAACAGGGAAAGAAACTGTGGACTGGAATTCTGTTTGATTCACCAATGGCAGCTGCAAGTATCACCCATAGCTTGACTTGGTCACTCTCCATGTAGCCTGGCTGCCTCTAGTCCATTCCCATCTGGTCCATACCAGATGGCCACCCAAGGACTGCCCAGCCTCTATAAATGGCTCCATAAAGAAATCTCATTTCATGCTTAATATTTTCCTCTTAGTCATAAAGCCATCATACCTCTCCTCCCTGCAACAGAATCTGTGCAAACTTTGAATGCCTCCTTCCTCTTCTTCCTTCTCTTTTTCACAACCTTAAAAGAAAAAAAGAAAAGTCTGGGTACAAGTCTCTCCAAGGGCAAAAGAAATGGAAACCCAAGAACTATGAGAAATATATGCCTGCACACATTTCCTAGCTTATTTGAATCTCTCTATAATCCCCTTTTTTTTTAGCCTCATCCTCCCAGGTGGTCTTGGAACTGAGTTACACCAAGGTTTGCTAAGATGCCAAAAATATTATTTATAAGGGGGATAATTATGTAGTTGGTACCACAAAAAGTTGGAAAAAATATGATTCTGTTTCACAGATTTTTAAAGGGAATATTTTAAGGAGAATAAGAAAAACCAAAAAAGTGTTTACATAAAATTTAAATATTCATATTTTGTACTTCTTTCCCTCCCCTCAGCTCCAATTACACCACACTTGATTCTTCTGTAGCTAGTTATCTTATAAAAAGCCAGCATAATTAGGGAGGGGTGATCAGGATCCCATTACCATTTGCCTGCTGGCATTTTGAACTCAATGTCCCATAGGAACCTCATATTCCTTAGGGGGCCATCTCCAATCATCCTGATTTATATCTTGCCACTGGACCTAGGTGGCACTGGAGGAGAAAATGAGGCTGGTGACTTTGCACAACTCTTCCTCACTTAAATCTAATTCACTTGAAAGTTGTGAGTTATCATTTTCACTTTTTTTTTGTAATCCCAATTGAATGAATGAATGAAGCATTTATTGAGTTTACTATTTAAAAGCACGTTGTGCTAGGGACTGGGATGCAAATAAAAAGGTAAAGCAGAGTCTACTCTCTCAGAGCTTACGTTCTAGTGGGAGAGATAACACAAATGGAAGGTTTTAGCTGCAAGTCAGATGGAAAAGTCCCATGGTCCTTAGAATGCAGCAGCCAAGCAGATGGTAATGTTTCTTCTCTAACGTCATTTCTAATGATAAAATTGTATCAATTTCTGGTGTTGTGCCATGTGACAGTGCCAAGAACTTTGGCGACAGAATTTTCCTTCCTGGGTTTTCAGTAGTTGTGGCTGTAGCACTTACAGGAGCAGTTACCAAGCTGCATCTTCACAGGGGTTGCTTCCCAAGATGTTGACTTTGGGTATTGCATTGGAAGCTTTGCTATTCCCAAGGCTCTTGGGTTCAGGGTTCTGGACTGCTTCCATCGGGGGCCAAGGAGAGATGGTGGTCAAAGAGGTTATGGTGGTTTGACTTGCTCAGCACCTGTTGCCTTCTGTCTCCTCTCAGACTAGCCTGCTTCTTCATCTAGATTAGCCCATCTCACTCGTGAATGGCAGTCGGTTGACAGTTGGCAAAGATGGCCAGCCTGTTTCCTACAGGAGCCACCTACCCAAATGATGGAGTAGTCTTGGAGTGGAACTGATGAGGGGGGGGTTTGGAGGGTGCCGTCACCTCTAGGTGGCTCCTGTTCTTATCTGCCTGTTAGTGATAGTTGGTCAGCAATTGTTATTGGTGGTGATAAGAAAGATGTGGCACCCCCCCACACACACACACACAATGACCTTGGTTTCAGGTGCTGAGCTGGAAGCAGGTCTGGTGCTTTGAGGGAAATTGCTCTTCTCAAGTCTCCTGGACTCAGTCTCTTGGGCTGTCTCCATCAGAGTCTGAAGGGCAATGGTGGTCAAGGTGGTGACAGTACATATTGCCTACTGTCTCCCCCTTAGGGAGCTCTGACGCTTCAGCTAAGTGGCTTGCCTCTTCCTCAGGGAGAATTTATTCATGTAAGCATGTGTGCATATACATATATATGCATAAACATAATATACACACATACATAACACAATATAATATGCAGCATGTTGCATACACATATATAACACAAACATGCATGTGTTTATGCACATATATGTATACTTATGGACTTATACCATTATGAAAAAGTGTGTTATTGTGTATAATTAAATAGTTAAATCTTTAAGACATTTTCCGTTTGCATTATGATTTGGTTATTTTTCACTTAATGCAATAAGCATGTTTCACTGTAATCAGTTTACAAGGCAGAATATGTTCATTGAATTTTGTTAGTCATTGTCTTTGACTATAATATCAGAAATGTATAATGAATTACATATATTTAATTCAATCACCTAAAACTGAAATTTTTCCAATTCCATGTTCAGTTTCTTTATATGTGCAAACATGTGTGCATGTGTGCACATAAATGTGATGCGTAAGTAGAGACATGGTACACATGTGGACACTTGTAAAGACAGAATCAGTCCCTCTAAAAGAGGGGGTGGGGAACAATAGCTGTATTAATAGTAGCTAAGCATTTAGCCTATCTACAGATCCAAAAAAAGGGGCAACGCTATTTCACAACAGTCAATCAGTAAATAACCATTTATTAAATAACCACTCTGGGCCAGATACTCTGCTAAGCCATGGTGACACCAAAAAACAGTCCCTGACCTCCAGAAGCTCATAATCTAGTGGAGGAGACAACATGCAAATAATTGTGTAAAAACAACATACACATATGTACATATACATATATGTGCATACATAGGCACATATATTCATATAGACATAGATATACATAGACACATACCTATACACGCACATGTATGCAGACATATATGCATATATACATACACACATACATGTGTGTTTTATAGGAGTGTATACTCATATATACACATATACAGATATTTATACACATATGTACATATACCGATATTCAAATATATACACATGCACATAAACTTACACATAAGTTCATATATCCAAACATATATAAATATATATGCACCCCTATTTGCATGCATATATGTACACATACATAATATGTGCTCACATGTATGAAAATCAACAGAGGAGAGGCACTAAAACTTAGAGGGATAAGGCATGAGGATTTTATTGTGACTTGAAGGAAATCAGAGAAGCCAGGAGGCAGAGATGAGGAAGGAGAGCCTGCCCAGAATGGAACCGTAACAGGACTTTATTCCTTTTTATTGTGTGTCATAAAGGCCCTAAGAGTAAGGGTACCTATAGCAAACCTGTTTCCAGCAAACCTGTTGTTGTCATCAGAGAAGCAAGTATTTAAGTAAACACTTTGTTTTCTCTTTTTTTAATCCCGCTGCTTTATGCTCAGGTTCTCAGATTGTCACACCTATCCTCAATACACTTAGTTGAAACTGTAATTTTTCCTTATCCCTTTAGTCAGGAAGTTGCTTTAAAAATGGGAGCAACAAAATGACTGTGCTTCTCCTTGTAGACAGCTGCCAAATTCTCTTGGATCTTTGGAGCAGATATAAGTAAAAATCCACACCCAGAGGTGACCATGTTTATTTGGTGGTGCAATTGGTCCCTGTAGTGCGTATTATTTTTGAACAATGCATGGCCATTTCAGGTTATGATTGTCCTGTTTTGTATTCCATGAGCTAAGTTTTCTAAACTTGCTCATTTATTACACTCATTTGTCTTATAAAAAGCCTGTAACTTGAGAGAGGGAGAAGCTATGAGAACTTTTTAGAAAATATTTTATATTACAACAGATATAAAGAAAAGAGCTAAACTTCCATTTTTCGACGCTGCACTATTTTTTCCATATTGCTAGAACAATGTGATCTCAATCTTTATATTTCGTAAGAGCAAAAGCAAGGCTCATCCTAATGGTCGAACAATATGGTTCATAAATAAAATATATATTCCAACATATTATGAACTTAGGTAGCTCCTCTTTGAACATAAAAAAGGGGAATCTGCTAGGTTTGACTGTAGGATTGGGGTAAGGAGATACCTTGAGTTCAAAGACTTCCATTCTTCACTCTGCCATCTAGCTCGACCTTCATAGAAAACCAAGACATAATTCAGATATTTATATACATATATCTTTAGATTTTGTTGTTGCTGTTGCTTTTTGGGTGGGGTGGGTGGTTGGTTGGTCAGAACTTTGACTTAATTGGTATAGGGAAATCCTGGTGGGTAAACATTATCAGAGAAGACTAGCACCTGCCCTAAAACTTGTCATCGTAAACAATTGTTGGGGTCCAGTTAGTGTGTGTGCAAGGTAGGATTCATATTGAGGTTGTCCTGACTCCATGGCCAGCTTTGTACAAGGCAATGTTCCCTCTCCTGCTTGAGTTTGAGAGAGAGAGAGAGAGAGAGAGAGAGTCTCTGATTTGTTCTCAATTTTGTGCTCTCTCTTTAGATAGTCACCATATACTCTTTGATTGTTGGAGAAGATGCAATTAAATGAGGGGACCACATTTGTGTGGTTGGTTTACTAAGCAAAGACCTAATAAAAGAGGTTTCCTCAAGAGATTGTGTGTGTGTGTGTGTGTGTGTGTGTGTGTGTGTGTGTGTTATTAAACATTGACTTTCTTTCCTACTTTCTTATTATGTTTAAAACTGGGTGCTTTTTGTTTGTTTGTTTTGATTGGGGAGAAGGGCAAAAGGGGAGGAAACTGTCTTCAGGGTCAAGAGGCTTGTTCCAAGAATGACGTGTATTTCATCGTTCTGGATCATGTCAATCATTTCTACAGATTACTATGTCACTTCTGATAATTTCATAATGAGAACTTTTTTTCTTTGTTTTCTTTTGTTTCTGACAGCTACCCTGCTGTGTGTGAATTCTTACAGCACAATAACTTGTTATCTATACTCCGAGCCCATGAAGCCCAAGATGCCGGGTGAGTGATTTCTGGGACTTTACATGATGTCATTTGGTCTTCCTTCCCTGCTTTTAGGGCTGGAGGATGGGCAGGAAGGGGATGTGGATTTGGAGCCCTGCAGACAGTGTTAGACATTTTTGGTGTGGTTGGCCTTGCTGAACAGTTTGTTGCTGTTATAAAGGACAGCACTTTGGAAGAATGGGAGAGGATTGTTTTGAGAAATAGAGGTTTTCCCAAAAGTCTTAATACAGTTTAATGTTTTAATAGCTTAAAACTGCACCAAGACTTTTGGGACACTTTTTTAGGCCATATGGGTAATATAAAAACAAAGGCTGTCAATAGCATTTGGAAGTATCTCTTAAGCACTATAATTTTATATAGTTTATATATATATCTATGTGCATGTGATATATAAACTATATAATTTTATATGTTTTTAAAAATAATTATTTATAAATCTTTTAAAGTTTGATAAAGGCTTCCCATACTCCCATTCTCATTTGACCCTTACAACAACACTGTGAGGTAAGTGCCACAAGTCTATTTACTCCCCCAAACAGGAAACTGAGGCCTGATGAAAAAATAAATGAATTGTTCAGGATCACCCAGCTAGTTATGATGTATGATGTGACCTTCAGACCCAGGCCTTGATGACGCAAAGTCAAGTGCTCTATCCACTAAGCCATACTGTCTCCCAAACTGGACTATTTACTGACCCCTAAAATCTTCCTGTCCTGCCCCACCTTCATATATGCACATTACATTCTTCCCTTACCAGGAAGAGATACTATTCTTGTGCCCCATGTCCACTTTTAGGAATTCTTCTTCTTCTTCTTCTTCTTCTTCTTCTTCTTCTTCTTCTTCTTCTTCTTCTTCTTCTTCTTCTTCTTCTTCTTCTTCTTCTTCTCCTCCTCCTCCTCCTCCTCCTCCTCCTCCTCCTTTTCTTCTTTTTTTCTTCTTCTTTTTCTTCTCTCTCTCTTTCTCTGTCTGTCTCTTTATTTCTCTCTCTCTCTCTCTCTAAGTCACAGCTTACATGCCTTTTCCTAAATAATGCCACAGCTACAAGTGATTCTTGTCTCTTGAAGTTTCTCTGTATGAACTTAATAACAGGAAAACTTGTATTCTCTTTATGTACACACATAGACAAACACACACATAGATACACATATAATATACCATATATATTTATATGGACAAGAATATGCCTTCTTGTGTAGATGGACATATGTATCTGTATATATATATACAGACATCTATGTGTGCACACATGTATGTGTGTATACATATACACACATACATATGCTTATAAACGTCTTGAGGACAGGAACAGGGTTGTTTTCCATCTTTATATATTTATTGTTTTGTATATGATAAGCATTTAATAAATATTATATATTTGCATATTAATTCACATGGTTGTATATAACTATATAAAATTATATCATATATTATATGATTATATATAATAAATTTGTTTGTTTATTGTATATAATAAATATTATATATGTATATAATAAATATATATTTGTGTCCCTAGCACTTAGCGCAGTACTGTGTACATAGTAAGCACTCAATAAATGCTATATTTATTCCTTTTTTCAATTAAATGCAAAGATACAAGACCATATGTCCCAACTAAAATACACATATTTATGCATAGAATTGCACAAATCAACCACACAAACCATGTTAAACATTCAAGTAATTTGCTTGACCCAGAGGTCTGAGAACCTTCATGGTAATGACAGCAGCCCCTGTGCTGGTGCCAGGAATCTGGGTGACATCAGAAATCTATTGAAAATTGGAACTTTGGGCACTTTCCTACAGCAGGTTTGACAGAAATAAAGAGGAGAAGAGTGAGGGAGTTACCTTATAATCAGAAGAGGGATGCCCTCCAGTGCATTGTATCCAGGAAGCATTTAAACTGCTGCTCTCACAGCTTGACTTTCCAAAGTGTGAGTGCCTGCATAAGCTTCATACTTTGCCTTGGTGGGATGATAATATAGCTAGATGCCAGTGGTGTGACACATCCTGACATCTGTGAGCAGTCAGTCAACAAGCATTTATTAGATATTTATTATGTGCCGGGCACTGTGGGAGGCGGTTGTGGGGCCTTGGGAGGGGCATAGAGACAAAAAACGAAATAGCCCCTGCTCTCCAGGAGTTCAATCGAATCACATTCCAAGTTCTAATCACAATCAGGTTGCTTCATTCATTTAAATGTTGGGCACTTTTTGTGAACTAGATGAAAGAAAAAAACATGTGTCTCCCTACATATAGATTCAACCTTTTATTTCACTGAAGAATTCATCTTATTTTCTGAGCTCCGATTCTGAATTCTTTCTTGGTAGACCAGGTCATTCTGTCCAAGAAAATTCATTACCTAGATAGCGTATATTCTGACCACATCACTTCACTGAAACAAAGTGCTGGTGATTTGACCATGACAGAGGTTTGAGGGTGGACATGAAGAGGTCCCTTCCTACACTACTCCTATCACTAGCCCTTGACCAAGAAACTAAGCAAACAAACAAAAAGCTCCTATTGGGGGGCAGCTAGGTGGTGCAGTGGATAGAGCTCTGGCCTTGGAGTCAGGAGGACCTGAGTTCAAATTCCGCCTCAGACACATAACACCTGCTAGCTGTGTGACCCTGGGCAAGTCACTTAACTCGAAGCTTCTGTTGGGAAGAAACATATACACTCAAGGATCTCTCTATCAGAGGTGCATTTGGGATGCCCAGAATACCTATCCAAACTCAAAAGCCCAATGCCTGCATACCTTTTAGAAGCTGTGAGTCAGTCTGGCAGAGATCCTGAGTGAAATCCATCTGACTACTGTACCTAGGCCTTTATGTGTCTGAAATCATCCTGTCTATATGGAGAAGTTTGTCAAATCAGGTCTTTTCAACTGAACAAGTATTGTTGAGTGCCACTAAGGGTGGAATTGAGCAATTGATTCGATGGGGTCACTGAAATAGCTTCAAACAATCTTTTGAACCAGCTATTTATTGTCCTATAGACATAGCCTGTTTGTAAAATCATGGGCCTAAAATTGAGGACCGAGCTCACACAATATTGCTCATTCCCATAGACAAGGTAAATGTTTTTTAGAGATTCCCAAAGGACTAGAAAGATTTTCTTCCTGGAGATATCCTGAAATTATATTGTATCCTATCTAATAAGGTTCTATGTTTTCACTAGATAATTCAGCACAGTTAAGAATGGTTTGCCTGCCAAAAATAGCTTACAGGAGACACCTAAGGGGAACTAACATTTTATTTTCAGGGCAGTGCATTGCAGTAAATTTTCTAGATTGATATTCCAAAAAGCTATTCCCTAAAAGTAGCAAAATACTTTTTTTTTTCCACCTCAGTGGAAGAAAGCCATGATCTACCACTTCTTTTGATTAGTTGAGAAATAGGTGTTGTATTATGCATTATTCTTGCCTTCAGGAAAATAAAATAGTAACCGAATTGTTGATGTATTTTCAAAGATCCCTAGTTTCCAATTCCATTACTGATCGACTAAACATTACCTTGCTAGGAGAACCATCTTTGACCCACGAAAGCCAGAAGGAATGGGAGATGGATGAATATGAGTTGAAAATCTAAACATGTGAATTCTTAAACTTGGCTGAATGTTCTTTTGAAGGCAAATTGCTATTCCAGGAAAAATTGTTTATAGGCAAAGCTATCTCACTAGTGCATCTGTAAATCTGGAGAATAATTGGCTTGGGCATTAGTGATCTGGCTTGATATTGCATTATCAACGATTATCTGTGGCTTTCTGAAAAAAAATATTATATAAGAATCCATGCTATACAAAGTATGTCCTGTGCCATTTAAAATATAGGAATTATATGAGAATTCTTCCTAAGATTCTGCCAACGGTTGTGGGAACCTGGGGAAAATTATGAAAAACAGTCTTGTTTCTAACTTATAATTTATTTTATTTTATTTTATTTTATATTCAGGTATCGCATGTATAGGAAAAGTCAAACAACAGGCTTCCCTTCTCTAATTACAATCTTTTCAGCACCAAACTATCTAGATGTCTACAATAACAAAGGTAAGTCACTCGGATCCCTCTTGAATCTTTGAGGAGTATGTACTCCGTTTAACTTCAGCTTTTGCTTCGTTAAGGGTGTGTTAGGCTAACATATCCTTAAATCATGTTGCATCATAGCGTCTTTAGTTTACCATGTTTCATTTTTCAGTCTCTTAATCACTCATTGCCTCCAGGACATTTCATGGGACTCTGAAGTTAGAGATTGGATGTCAATTTAGATGCATTGCTAGAGGGAACTTCTTTACAAAGAAGTGAGTTTTGTGAGTTCCCTGTAACAATGAATTCATAGTTCTGTTTTTAAAAAACAGTTATTTTTCTTTCCTTTATTTTCCCAGTTATATTTATTCAATGTATACAATTATATTTAGTACATATATACATGCCCGTGCATAATATAATGTGTATATAATCATATACATATATATTGGCTATTGTTATTTCAGTTAGATATGTGTGTATATTTATTGTATTATTTATTTATGTTGATATACTGTTATTATATATATATATAGTTATTTTAGCATATATATAAAACTGATATATATATACACATATATTTGTTACTGTTGTTTCAGTTATCATATATGTGTGTGTATATATATCAGTGATAACTGATATATATCTGTTATTGTTATTTCGGTTATCATTACTATTATTGTCCATTATGCTGTACTAGATATCTCATGTTTTTCACATAAATGTAAGAGCCAATCTCCATACTTCTTAAGTAAATAAGACTTAAATCACTAAATACAGAAGATGATTAAATGTCAAAATAAATGATATAGACACTAAGTTTTAGAAATTCAAAAGAGAGGAAGATCACATTAGGCTGAAATCACCAGTGAAGGACTTGTGAATGATGTGGCACTTAAGTAGGATTTTAAAGGATAAGTACAACTTGAATAGACTTCCTTGAATAAGATAAGGAACCAACTTCAGTGAAGGTCAGAATTAAAATTGAGCATGCCATGTTTAAGGGCTGTGAACCAAAGTGGAAGGACTTAGGCAGGGAAGTAATGGGAAACAAATATAAAACAAACAAACTTTATACATACATATACATATACATATATACATACATATATGTGTGTATACACACACACACATATGAAAAGATCCAGATTATAAAGAGCTTTTAATATCAAAATGAAGAGTCTGACCATTTAACCGGGGGAAATGGAGACTTTATCAGAGGCTTTTGAATAGGGAAAGAAGAGGGTTTTTGGGGGTTTTTTTGTTTGTTTTTTTAAGATGGCCATAGGTAGAACGGATTGAAGTGCCAGGAGACAGTAGTCTAAGCATGATATGAAAAAAGCATAAAGTAGAATAATGGCAGTGAGAAGAAAGAAATTAGGAGATACTTCAAGGGAAAAATAAATAAATCATGATCACTCATAGGATAAGGGGGTACAGGAGGAGGAAAGAGTTAAAGATACTCCAAAACTGTGACCCTAGGTGACTGGGGAATGATGACGTGACTGGCAGAAATAGGAAAGATGTGGGATTGGAGAATGGAGAGGGAGGAATTGGTTTGGGAAGAAATCAAGTTCAATTTTATAGGTCATAAGTAATTACTAGTGGGTCACCAATCTCCTTTTTTCCTATTTTTAAAAATTTTAAAAATAGAGGTTCATAAGTCTTCAATAGCTTCCTTACGTGCTGTCGGAAGTAGTCATGAATTGATATAATCTGTTTTAACTTTCTCCATACCAGTTTCACATTTTCCTGTATATTGTTTCTTGCTGTTATTATAAGTCTTGCCAGCCTTATAAATAAAGGTAGAAATCCAGGTATTGTTTTTCCTATTTAATACAGGAAGAAAAAGCTACAACAAAGCAACTTGGCTGGCTGGTTTACAACAAAATTAGAGTCTTCCTAATGTCGCCCCAATAAACCAAGTTGATATCTCAAAGTCCTTTTCAGCTTTTTGATTCTGAGTTTTACCAAAGTTATACATGAGAAAAAAACATTTTTGTTACTTTTTAATCACTGTCAAAGCTTTTATAACACTGCCATAAGTGCCATAATAAAGCATTTTACAAGGGCAAAATGTCCTTTTGGTAGTAGGTACTTTTACCCCCAAAGCACTACAAGTATTTTAAAATAAGAGAAAATTTGTTTGTATATGTATATATGTGTTTGTGTGTGTGTACATACATACATATATACACACACACATAAATAAATTGGATTTTCCTCTTTGTCCAGTAAGATCCAATGACTGTATGCCTATCCAAGTTTAGATACAGCCTGAGTTGGTGATGTAATTGTAAGAAAAGATAAGGCATCAGTTCTTGTTCTGCAACTTGAGAATCCATGGTTCTGGCATTATATTTGCTGCCATGTGAGGGAAGATCACTTGTCTAAGGAAAGGAATAGAAGCATTGCAGTTTTGAAATCTCTCCAAAAAATGAAAGAATTCTCTGGGGACAAAAAGACAAAGTGATCAGAGAGAGAGAGAGGAGAGAAAGATGCTCATTTCAATTTGTGCATAATTTTAATAGGCTTTTGTGTAAAATCTCTGAAGCACTTTAAAGCTATTGTGCTAACACTGTGTGCTGTATATGGGGGTGGGAGCCATTTATTCATTGCTAGAAGTAGGAGTTAGGATATTTGAATAAAATTAATGTTAACCAGAGTAAAGAAACAAGCCACAAAATTGCTTTGCCAGCAACTTCAAAGGAGAGCCAACAGGAAAATAGCAGCAAAAAGGCTGGGCTTCAGAGAACACAGTGTGAGTCTTAGCAACAAGGATGAATTTAAGAAAATCTGAAATTGCAAACATGGTAATTGTAGCATGATTTGATTTTTCCTTACAATTCTTGCAGAGCACAGTGGTACTAATAGTTTCTCCTGGAAAAGTGAAAAAAAATGTCAAGTGGGATTTTTTCCTTAGAATTCAACACCTAGTGACACTCATAGTCAAGACAATGATCAGTCCAACTGTTCTGAGTATTCCAGGCAGATTGTCTTTCCAAACAGACTCATTCTTTGCATTCCTTTTGCTTTTTCCTTAGGTCATATGGTTCATATCTTAAATCTTGACTACTGAAAGATTCTACTAATTGATCTGCTTGCATCCATTCTCTCTTCACTCCCCCACTCTATTTTGAACAACAGTCAGCTGGATCTTCCCAAGACAATAGTTTTAAAAAGTCAATCCCCTAAATCATAGATTGTAGGATCATAGAATGGTACAGCTAGAAGGAACTGCAAGGAGTTATTTTGTTCTACCATCTTGTCTTATAAACAAGGAAGCCAAGACTTGGAAAGAACTGAATTGTCCAAGGTGCTACGAGCTGTTCAGAAACTTTCAGTGGTTTCCTATTACCTATACAAAGAATCCAAATTCTGTAGCCTGACATTCAAGACCTGAAACTTTCCAGTTTTATCTCTCTCTTCCTTTTTATGTGAACCCTTCATACCAAGCTAAATAGTCTACTTATTCCCTTGCCACAGCATATAGTGCTGATGCCACATATTTAACTTGTCATTTCCTGCCTTGTAGTAATCTATTAATGTATTGATATCTTATCTACATAATAGATTATAAACTTTTTAAAGGTGGATCGAGCATTCTGTATTCTATAAAAGATGCAATTAATAAATGTGTTGCTTGATATTGATTGATCCGAAAATTAAAACCAGAGATGTATCTAGTAATAAATAAAATTCTAAAGGCATTTCACTTTAAACTGATGCTCTTGAGTCCACTTATCTTTTCTCTATATCGCAATTATTTCTTAAATTTCTCTATAGTCACTTAGAACATTTGGGTTTTTTTTTCTATTTAGGCATTGACCCTCATTATCTGCTTACTTCATAGAAAATTTTTGATATGTTTACAGTGTGTTACTTGGTGAATTGCAGTGTTTTTGTATTTTTAACTTCCTTTATAGCAGGGAACCTTTTTTGTGTCATGGACCCCTTGGGCAGCCTAGTAAAGCCTGGGGACCTCTTCTCAGAAGAATGTTTTTAAATGCCAAAAAAAAAAAATAGAATTGCAAAGGAAACTAATTATATTGAAATGTAATTATCAAAATATTTTAGAAAAAAGTCATAGACCCCAGGTTAAGAACTCCTTTCCTTTAAAGGTTACTCTACTGCCTCAGAGATTTGGGGCACTCCAGTGCTAGATCTCACCTTAAAGCCTTGATCTTCTCCATTGAGAGCTGGCTAGCTATACTATTTCTTATGAAAATGATAAATGGGAAGATTGAAGCTCCAGTGATTCACCCAGTAACTATTCATTAGTACATACTCTATCCCACCACCACTCACCAATGCAGAAGAAAAGAGAGCTGACTGAATTTGCATTTCCCTGTGATAACCAGTTCTCCATAGAGCCAGAGAATTAGCGGGATGGGGAGCCTGTTTATATAAAATCAAAGATTTTAGTAAAATAAATCAAACTATATACATGCATATGTATATGTTCACATATACATATATTTTGTGTATATGTTCTTAAATACATGAAATGAAAATGTTGGAACTGATTTTTACAGTAAGAATAAAGCCTACAAAACTCTAATCCAACAGAAAGTGAAAAACTTGAGAGAGGCAGCATGGTCCAGTGAAAAGCATGCTGAATTTGGAGTCAGAGAGAATATGGGTTTGATTCCCAGCTCCACCATTTACTAAGCTCTGTGGGCTTTGATGAGTTATTTAATCTCTCTGGGCCTCAGTTTCCTCATTTGAAAAATAAAAAAGTTGGTCTAGATAGCTTCTAAGGTGCCTTCCAGCTCTAAATGTCTGATTCTTTAACCTCAGACCTATATTTTAGCCAGATAAGGGGAAGGACTTCCTTATGCTATGCCACTTTGTTTCTAACAAATTAGCTGATTTTGTCTTTTCTTATTAAAAGAAAAAAAAATAGTGTGCCATAGTTTGTTGTTGTTTTTTTTTAATGAGAAAATGACATGAGAATGCCTAATATAAATGTTTTCCTTCTCTCATGTTTTGCGTAAGCTTAGACATTCTTGAAATCCTTATCAATTGTTTCAAAAAAAATTTACTCAATACCTACCACATCCATTCTGTGGTGGTTCTAGTATTTTTCTCCTTTTCTTTCTTATTTCTAAATTTCTATCTTGTAGGTCTTTAGAATTTTTCCACTAAAGACATTCATTGCCTTATTATGATTTTGCAATTACACACATGAGTGGGATCACTTCTTGGTGATAACTTTATAGACTAGATGAAATTAAGCCAAGGGCTAGAGCCAATGCATGGGCTAGACTCTCCTCCACTGAACTTTTCTGCCCTTCAATCAGAACAAATTGATCTTTATGGTGATTAGGTATAGAGTGACTCAAAGTACCCCCAAATACCTTTAATGATTCTATCCTAAATCATCTTTTTGATGAAAGAATACTTAAATGTGCAAATTATTTAAATATTTGATTGCTTGGCATATTCTGAATGACCACAGATCAGGTTTCTGTGACCAAATTGTTGGAGAGATATAGGCATCATCAACAGAAAAAAAAAAAACACTCCACAATATTCCAGAAGAACGCCTTAAGTTTAGGTGGTCATCTGCACTTGAATTTCTTGAGAGGTGCTGAAAAGAAGGATCCTGACCAGTTACCTGTCTCTATGAGGGCTAAAACCAAAGGAAATATGTATTTTCAATAGAGAGAAAATTAGATTTTTTCCAAGGACAAAAATCTAGTCCATTTTTGAGACCTAGGCATATTACCAAGATATGTGAGAATTCTTTCCTTGGAGATTTGAAAGAGCCAAGTGGAACCAAGTTGCAGAGCCATTCGCAGTAATTCCTTTGAATACGGAAAGATGACAAGTAGAAATAGATATTTGAGACTCCAGAGGAATGACTCAGTTTGGTTATAACCTCAGAGGGTAAAAAAGTTTTTCAGCAAAATGTCTTTTCCAAAAGCTTTTTGCTCCTGTAATATATAATATGGCATATTCATTTGTTCTAGGCTGGTAATAGCCTTTTTCTTTTTCATCTTGAGCATTATAGCTTGGTACAATTATTTTTTTAAAGCATTTGTTACTCAATAAAATACTATTAATGTGAAATGTTTCCCATCCTTCAGTCTCAGTAGTTTGCACATAATATTTGATTTCATTTCTTCTAAATAGTGTTATGTAAGAAAGTCTTTGGAGTGCCATATTCATTGAGCTATTATGCGGCTCATTCTTTTATTTTCCAAGTGGCTTTTCAGGTGATTCGACCTAGCTTTTGTAAGAGGAAAAGAAGTCTTTGAAATGAAGTGTTATTTGTTTCCTTGAAATTATCCTTGAGTGCAGCATATTAAAATATATAAATTATTAATACAGTGCAAGTTAGAGTAGCTTTTAGGTTATCCTAAAATAAATAATTCATTTCTCCCCTTTTAAAAACTATCCCCAAAAGCACCAGTGTTTTTCAGTTTCTGTTTATCCAGCTGCACTATCAGAGTGGGTCAGGAACACTGCTGGAGGCCTTTTCTAAACAGTCTTAGTTTCAATCCTGTACTCAACTTGCTTTCTTTTTAAATATTAATTAATGGAAAGGAGGATGAAAAAGAAATCACCCATTGAGATTTTATATCTCAATCATCCCATTAATCCTTTGACTCAACTCAACTAAACATTGATTGTTTGGACTCCTGAAACACATTGATGTGTGTATGCCTTTGTCTGAAAAATTAATGAGTTGATACCTAGATTTCAGCCAGGCATTTGATCAAATCTCCCATGATATCCTTGTAGAAAAGATGGAAAAATATAGACTGGATGATTAAACAGATTTCATATCTGGTTAAATGACTATAACCAAATAATGTATTAATGTCTCTCTGATGAGATACCTCTAGTGGAGTATCTCTGAGGGTCTATTCTTGGCTTTATTCTGTTCAACATTTTTTTTTAAATCAACGTATCAGTGAAATGCTCCTCGCTTGGAGAACATGAATCCAGAAATCTTGGGGAACAAAATCCTTGACAGACCAGAAATCAGTTAAATCTAATCAGATTGAATTCAAAATGGATAACTAAACTCAAATTCAAGTGCATAAGTACAGAATGGGGAGATTATGGCTAGACTATGGTTCACATAAAAATACAGGAGGATGTTAGTGAACCACAAACTCAGTGTAAGTCAACAGTGTGACATGTCAGCCAGAAAATATCATGCCATCTTCAGTTGTATTAATAGAGAAATGGTAGCCAGGACAAAAGAGGTGATAGCCTTGCTACATTATACCCTGCTCAGGCCACATCAGGAGTATTGAGTTCAGTTATGGGAGCCACAGTTTTAAAAGCAAACAGACATGGCTAGGGTAGAGTAATTGGATTGGTGAAAGGAATGAACACAATGCTATACAAGAATCAATTTGAGAAAGTAGGAATATTTAGCTTACAGAAGATTTGACAGGGGCAATATGATAGCTCTGTTTAAGTATTTGAATGGGAGGTCACTTGGACAAAGGATTAAACTTATTTTACCTTGACCTAGAGGACAATATTAGAAACCAGAAGTTAGAGGTACAAATTTAGACTCAATTTAAGGAAATGTTCCTTACAGTGGGTGTAGTCCAAAAGCAGACTAGGCTTTGTGTTCCCATTTATAAGTCTTCAGACAGAGAGAAAATGACCATTTGTTGGGTATATTGTTTATTTGAGAAGGGGGAGTGTGAGGAGGCATCTGGACTCTTCCAACTCTGGAGTTCAGTGGGTTGTTTTTATTTTGTTTTGTTTTTAGCTTTTTAAGCACCAAAAGAATGAATACTGCTTAGGATGCATATTAAGAAAAAGGGCTTTCTAGCTTCAATAGAACTTAACAAATTAGATTTAGCTGAAAAATCTATAGTACGGGTGTGGAAATAGCACCCAAGTCCCTGATTATCTTTCCTCTGGCTTAGAATTAGGTCTCTCACCCCACTTACACTTCGCCTTGGCAGGTTGAGGGTTCTCAGAAGGGGTTGACACCTTGCTAGATCTCACTCTCAATGTTCTAGGCACAACCCCAATAAGCTAATATTCTCTTATTATTCACAGTTGTAGTTCTTATCCCCAGTGGTATTTTCCCCATTTAAAAATCTACCAGGTTTACATCAATAACTCTAACTCAGAAGTATTTACTAAATAGAATCAAAGCAAAAATAATTCAAGTATAATACTGTACCCCAAACCAGGAATATAATTCCCCATCAATGCACACAGTGTTTGAAGAGGAAAGTAGACAAAGACTTATAAAACTACAGTATAGAGGTACATGAGTAGGAGACACATGTTCCTGGGGCAACCCACAGATCTGGCCCATGATATTGTTTGTCCCAGCAGGTACATTCTGCCCCCAAAATCACTGATGGGTGAAGCTTCTACTCTATTGCCTATTGTGCCCATGTAACTCCTGTTCCGAGCTGGCAAACAAGTATTAAGTTCCATTATTCAAAACAAAACCCTAAGCTTGGGAACTGTAGAGTTTTTCCAGGTGGACTCGCTTGGGCTGGAATTTTATGGGTTTCCCCCACTTAGATGGTGGATGACAGTTCAGAGAAAGTGAAAGGTGGAGCTATCTTACCTCTAATTGGCTTTTCCAAACATCAAAGCTTTTCCTCCAATCACCTCTTTCAAACAGCAGGTGAAAGTGCAGTCTGCTATCTTCCTGTGAACCAGCTCTGAAGACTTTTTTTCAGACCTACTTGGAGGTTTGGGCTTGACCCTTGAAGACCTGGTCTTAACCAAACTTTTGCTCCAAAGCAGGTTCTCTTTTGTGAAGTGATCTCTTTTGTGATTTATCTCTTATCTCATGATAAAAAGCCAAAATCCACACTTCTCCCATCCAAGACAGAATTTGACAATATACATTTGTTCCATAGTCCCTAAACTCTTCTAGATGTCAATATTTTCCAGCTTTCAAACTTAAAGTCCTCATATCAGTCATATATAAAATAGATACTGGGTGAGAAGACATTTTATTCATTTTTACACTGAATAAGGGTCTTTTCTCTATCAGCTACTTTAGTAACATTTCTTTAACAACTATCCTTATTTCTGCCCATTTCTATTGACAAAACAGTCAATACCTGAAAACAGCACTATCTTAAATATGTACAAACTGGTAAAACTACAAAAGGCATTGAAGAGAAAGTGTAAGTCAGTGAAGAGATATTTGCTACACTCAATGTTTTAATAGTAGAGACCTCCATAAGGTTCACTTTCTTTTCGTTTTTCCTCTGGAAATGTGTGTGTGTGTGTGTGTGTGTGTGTGTGTGTGCGTGTGTGCGTGTGTGTGTGTGTGTGTGTGTGTGTGTGTTGTAATGACATTATCTTCACATTGAATATATTTATTGAGTTAATGTCAACTCGGTGCCAAAGTTGTCTTGGAGATCTCATTTAAGAACCAGTGCATGTTACAACTTAGGACTGGTTTTAAAAATAATTTTCAAAGTGAAAAAAAAATGTTGTGACATTGCAAAATGATATCAATGTTTTCAAAAGTACCCAAAGCCTACATACAATTGCTCCAGTTACGTTTTTTGAGGCTAAGGTTGGATTGCTTATACCAACAGTTAATCAATGGAAAGCTAGGATTACCATGTCCTTTTTTTCACTTGATAGTAGCTTAAAGATGGTCACAGAGAGCTTTCTCTATCCCTTTCATTCATGAGATTGTTCACAGTTCTAGGTGACCTGCATATTGTTTGCATGTGTACAAAGGATCATAGGCTTTAGAGCAGGATGGGAATTTAGTTAGTATCTAATCCTACCCATATTTACAATTCCATTCCATTCACTTCAACAATCTTTTACTAAGCTCTTCTATGCCATGCACTGTTATAGGCACTTGACCTACAAATATAAAGAATGAGACAATTCTTACTCTCTAGGATCTTACATTCCAGTGGTGGGGAGACAGAAAGAGAGAGGGAGAGGGAGAGAGAATAAAAAGAAACAAAATAAATAGAAAATGATGATAAAGTAGTTAAAATTTAGCAAGGTAGCTTTAACTACCAGTAGAACAGAAGCAGTTGGCTAAATCAGGAAAGCTTTTGTGCATAAGGTAGTTCTTAAATTATGCCTTGAAGGCACAGTATAAGGCAGATGTGAGGCAGGAATGCATTGCACACATATAGGATTGCCAATACAAGGGCAAAGCCATGGACATGAGAGATAGAGTGTATGTTAGGAACAGGGAGAGGGTCAGCTTGACTAGAGTATTGAATGTAGAAAGGGAAATAATGTATAATGAGGCTCAAAAGATTGATTGTAAGCAGGTTGTGACAAGCTTTAAAAGACAAACAGACATATACATTGTATTGTAGATGAAATGAAGAGATTCTGGGGTTTAGTGAGTAAGTAAGTAGGTGCTTAGGGAAAAATAATGTGAACACCAGCTGGCACAGCTGTTAAGAGTGCTGGATTGCTGGAGTTGGGAGAATCTGAGATCAAATGCTCCCTCAGACACTTACTAGCTGTGTGACCCTGGGCAAGTCACTTAACTGCTTCTTTCCTCACTTTCCTCTACTGTAAAAAGAGGGTTATAGTAGCACCTGCCTCTCAGGGTTGTTGTGAGGATCAAATGAGATATTTTTTTTAACACACTTAGCAAAGTAGTACCTAGTACATATTAAGTGCTGTATACATGCTTTTTCCTTTCAGCCCTCCCCCTCAGGTACTAACTATCTATGTGACCCTGGGCAAATCACTTAACCTATCTCAGCCTCAGTTTCCTCATCTGGAAAATTCAACTGGGTTGAAATGATAGACTATTTGTAAAATATTCTGCAAACTTCAAAGTACTATATAAATACTAGTTATCATCATTATCATCATCATCATCATCTTCATCATCATTATTACAAAATGATATTATGTATTGTAATGATGTCTCAAATAATACCATATAACCAATAGCTATAGCTTTAGGTACTTAAATATATTTAAAGTACTCTGCCCCACTGAATCTCTTATATGTTCAGCAGTTCAGTAGTCAGTGCTTCAAATACTCCACCAACCTAAAAATCACTTGGATGTCCAGGTTTCATGGTTATCTCATGACTTAATGCCAATTTGCCTATGAGTTTCTGCTCAGTTTAGTTATAGCTAGTGGTATAATTGGTAGGAAATACTCAGGGGTGTGGATCATCCAGACAAATTGACAAGGAAGGGTGGTTAGTGGCATCATAGTAGTCACTTCATGACTCTTTCCACAAGCCATGTATAAGTTGGTAATGAAATTTAAAGATAAGAGGAAAACTTCATAATAATTAAGGAAAAGCTCCTGAGTAAAAGTGGAATGAGCTTCCTTGGAAGGTAGCATCCCTCTGATTGGAGGTCGTCATGCAAAGGCTAGAGGATTCCTGGTCAAGTGTATTGTAGAAAGGATTCTTGGACAGGTTCCATTTGGACTTGATACCTGAAGTCTCTTCCGAATTTTTGATCCTGGGATAGCTTAAATTCTAGGCAAGTAATTTCTGAATAACCAGATTGTAACATTCATCTAACCAGACACCATATTTCCATTTTTTATGTGTAGCTGGTCCATGAAATGAATTTAATACAGTACTAATTATGTGGCCTTCTGTTGCTACAGACCCTTGATACCCTATCACCCCTACTGTCTAAAAAAAAAGTGTAATTGGACTAGAGAGTACATGGGTGAGGATGGCTGGAAGGGTGAGACATAAAATGTAGTTTGTTGCATGTGCTAGTCAACTCTTAAACTATTAGACTTTTCAATACTGTATGGGTGTAGTAGATTTCTGTTTTGTTCTCATGGAAGTTTCCTATTTCCTTTATCTCCATCTATCACCTTCACATGATAATTCTAAAATTCTGACCATCTGCAGAGCCATTCCCAAATGAGTAGGAGTAAGATTCAAATATAACAACGTGATTAGCACATGTAGTATGTTCTGGGAATGAGGAAATGCAAGGTTTAAATAAAAAATGATTCCTGAATTCATGTTGTTTATAATCTAGTAGAAGAATACATAGGTGGCATACACATTAATAGAAATTAATTCATGGTAGGTACAAACAAAATGCCACATGAATTCTAGGGGGGGGTTGGAGGGGAGTCTTTGTCAACTATAGGGTTAACATCTGAGTTGGGCTTCAAAAAATGGGAAGCTGTCCACCACGCAGAGGGGAAGAGAGAACATTCTGTGAGCATAAGGAACATTGAATAAAGCCAAGGAGATATGAAAGCACAGCAGATATAGGGAAGATAGACAATTTGGCTGAAGTTCGAGTATATGCCTGAGAGCAATGTGAGTTAAACCAGGAAAGGTAAGGTGGCATTAGATTATGGAAGACCCTGAATTTCAGGCTAAATATTTTCAACTGTGATCTTTAGGCAGGGGAGACCCATTATAGGGTTTTGATCCAAAAAGTGGTATAACCAGGTTTTTTGTATAAGAATGAATGGTCTAGCAGTGGTGTGAACAATTATTTGGAGCAAGGAGGAACTGGAGGCAGGAAAGCCTGCCAAGAACCCATCATGATACAATATGTTTGAGAAATACACTGCTGTGATCTGATGATCTCAAGAGAATTCAGTGTACCTAAATCTGAATCTATAGATAATATAATGTTTCATGTTGATTAAAGCTTATAGATCAGATAAAACTTGCTCAGTCAACAAGCATTTATTAAGCACCTAACATTATGCCAGATACTGTAAGCACTGATAATAAGAGTTAGCATTTAAAAAGCACCTTAAGGGCTGCTATAGGATGGGGAGGGAGGGAGAGAATTTGGAACTCAACTTTAAAAACGAATGCTAAAAAATATTTTTACATATAATTGGGGAAAAATAAAATACTAAATTTTTAAAAAAGGGGGGGTTACTATGAGGAAGGTACCATTGTTACTCCTATTTTATAAATGGGGAAACTAAAGCTGACAGCTTAAATGATTTGTCAAGGACCACACCATTGTGCCTGAAGCAAGATTCCACAAGGAAGTTCTAGGGCAGCTAGGTGGCACAATGGATAGAAGGCTGGACCTGGAGTCAGGAGGACCTGAGTTCAAATTCGGCCTCAGACACTTGGTAGCTGTGACCCTGTGTGAGTCACTTAACCCTGTTTACCTCAGATTCCTCATCTGTAAAATGAGCTGGAGAAGGAAATAGCAAACACTCTAGTATCTTTGTCAAGAAAATCCCAAATGGAATAACAAAGAATCGAACACAACTGAATGACTAAAGGACAACCCATATCTTTGTTACTTATTATCTGTTAACTTTGTTATTATTTGTTAACTTCAGATGTGACTGTAACTATCAATTTACAAGATTCATTGAGTATCTACTATCTATTGAGCACTGTTCTAGGCTGTACAAATAACAAAATAAATGAGATGATTCTTACCTACAGAAAAGATATTTAGTAATTCTAATAGCTTGCTTTCCAGAATGCCTCTTGCAATTAAAAAAAAAAAACTCTAGAAAACTACCAATTAAATACACACACACACACACACACACACACACACACACGCAGACTCACACTCTTCCAGATACTAGACAGAGAACCCGTATGTACAGGATGCAACCATCATTTAAAAGAGCTGCCAAAGGACATCATGAGTCATCACATTAGACTGAAAGTCTTAGCCACATGAATATCCCCATTGTTTTATCCCCCCAAAGCTTCAAATCCTCTTCCGTGGTAGCTTACCCATGTCACAGTAATATATTACTCCTGGCATCTTTGTTTGGGCATCAGCCAATGGCAAAGTATGAAAGAAACAGCATTTCATTCCTATTTCAAAGAAATAAAATTTCATTCCACTAAATCTGAATGGATCAAGACTATTTTAGCACTTGCCCTATTTGGGGATGCCTCGCCATTTTTCTTTTGCTCCCACTTTGAGGAAGCCTGGAGGAAGTGTGAGGAAAAGGCATATTTATATAAGTATTTATAGCTTTTTAGTCTCCCAACTCTCTTTGTGTCTGGTAGGATACAACTATGAAAGAAAATTTGAATCGTGAATTAAACCTTTGGTACAAGATCTCCTGACCATAAATGTTTAAAATGCTTTGCATAGTTTCCAACACCAAGGTGTGCTGGGTACACTGAATAGCCCTCTTGCCTAAGAATGTCCCATTCAGAATGGATTGAGCACACTATTAAGTGAGATATTAGGCAATCAATACGGGAAATGTGATAGACTCTTATAACCAGGAATTTTCTCTCAGTATTGTTCTCCTTTAACATTCTGAGCTCACCTTCTTAGGTGTGGGTGATAGAGTTAACTAACTCTAACTGTTAGAGGCAGTTAGGTGGCACAGCAGATAGATAGATAGATAGATAGATAGATAGATAGATAGATAGATAGATAGATAGAAAGATAGATAGAAAGATAGATAGATAGATAGATAGATAGATTATATATGCAATATATATTGGATAACTTTAGAGGGAAAGGAACCAGCAGCCTGGGTGGGACAAGGAAAGATCTCATGAAGGAAATGGCATTGACCAGAGTCTTTGAGGACACTAGCAATTCCAGGGGACAACCATATATATTGTGGAAGAACATTCCAGGAATGGTGGCCAGCCAATGCAAAAGAACAGAGATGAAAAATGGAGAGTCCTCACACAGTCCTCACTCAGTATTACTGGATTGTAGATAGAAGAAAGGAAGGTAATGTGTAAGTCAAGGCAGCTAGATGGATAGAGTGTTGGACTAAAAATCAAGAAGACCTGAGTTCAAATTCTTTCCCAGATACTTATTAGCTATTTTACCCTGGCCTTTTTCAGATTATTTCTTTATCTGTAAAAATGAGGATTAATAACAATAGTTACTGCACTGCGTTGTAAGAAAAGCAAGTGAGATAACCTACATAAAGCTTTGGAAATCCTAAAGTGGTATATAGATGCTAGCTGTTAGTAAGTAGGCAGAAAAACTAGGAAGGGACCAGGTTGTGAAGAACTATAAAGAGGAGTAAGTGAAAGAGTTTATAATTCGTCCCGGGGGTAATAGGAAGGCCCTAGGTTTTATTGATGAGGGAGATGACATGGTCAGATCCAGCCTTTAGGAAAATCACTTTGGTGGTTGCGTGGAGGATGAATTAGGAGGGGCTTGAGGCAGGAAACCAATTAGGAAGCTAGGTGAGAATTCATAAGTACCTGGACTGGACTGGTGATTGTATGAAAAGAGGGGGAAATATATAAGAGATGTTATGGAGATATAAATGACAAGATCTGGCAACTTATTTGATATTCGGCTTGATTAACAACAAGGATTAAAAATGACAGCAAGTTTCTGAATTTGAGTGACCAAAAGGATGGTGGTGCCTTAAGAGTAATAGGGAAGTTTAGAAGGTGGAATGACCTGAAGGTTCAAAGGAGGGAAGAGAGTTAGTTTTGTTTTGGACATGTTGATCTTGATATGCATGCAAAGTTATCCAGTTTGAAATAACCCATAAGTAATTGGTGTGAGATGGGAACCCAAAAGAACCATAGATTGGATATATAGATTTGGGAATCATCTGCATAAAAATGATAATTGGAGCCTTGGAATCTAATGAGATCACCAAGGTAGAGAATTTAGAAGAACTAGAGAAAAGGCCGCAGGGCAGACCGTTGGGTCAGCCACCAGGCATCACATTGACAATATTCCATCCAAGAAGAGTGAGAAGATGTAGATCAATAGGGAGAAGGAGAAAAAAGAATGTGTCACAACCATCCGAAGAGGAGACATTAGCCAGGAGGAAATGGTGGTCAATAGTGACAAATGTGGCAGAAGTGAAGAAGGATGAAGATTGAGAGTAGACCACTAAAATGAAAAGATCATTAAGCAGCAGATATGCTCACTTGGCAGGGGGAAAGAGACCTCAAATATAAATAAAGCTGAGAATAATTAAGAGACATTTCCAAAGTTCTACCATGGTTCAACTGGGATAAATACCTTCCAGTCCAGTACTCTTTAGACCACACCATAATTTCCTTCAATATTTTTTCACACCTATATGTGGAGCTGAAATAGCATGGACTTTTTGTTCTTTTGTCTTCTCTGTGTGAAAGAGTAATGTAACACCACGTGTGCTATCTATTATCAGAACTCTGAAAA
The DNA here is from genome assembly GCF_900497805.2 of Vombatus ursinus. Classification (NCBI taxonomy): domain Eukaryota; kingdom Metazoa; phylum Chordata; class Mammalia; order Diprotodontia; family Vombatidae; genus Vombatus; species Vombatus ursinus. The sequence goes on along the minus strand of NW_020949753.1, from coordinate 1,886,027 downwards.
GGTTGACCATTGAAAAGGTGATTTGGGTCTACAGACCATATAAGGAACTGAATAAAGTCTTTTAGTGGTGATTTTTCCTCTCTTTCTCAGAACTGTACACGGAGGAGGTAGCCTTGGATAACTCGGAGTGTGTCATGCTTACATCCCACCAAGGATGAATGCTTTTCATGCATTTCAGATAATAGTACAGTTAAAGCTATAACTGATTTGGGTAATGCCAGTCAATGACAGGTGGTATGGGTGGTGATGTGGGAGGTGAGGCATAAAGTTGAACTGTGAATTTCGTGACTTTTGGTGGTTGGGGATGTTTGATTTGGTTTTATCTAAATAGCTTATATATTACAAGGAGATGGCATTTCAAATTTGTGACTGTAGATGATAAGGTCACAAATTTAAAGGTAGAGGGAATCTTAGAAGTTGAGTCCAGGTTCATCACTTTTAGGTAAGGAAAATAAGACCAAGAGGCCTTAACTTACCCATATTCACACTGGTCATTAAGCAGCAAGGTCAAGATTTGAACCCAAGTACTTTGTAAATCAAGAGCTCTTTCCATTATGCCATATGTAAAAAGAATGTTTCTGGAGGCATGGGGAAGGAGGTGGAAAAAAGAGTTGCATATTAATGTTATTTTTTTGAAAATATGGGGGAAATTTTAGGTATAGATTGAAAACTCCAATGTTCTCTCATGATGTTCTCTTCTATGACTACTGGATCCTTTGACCTAACTGTCTTTTGACAATATTACCTAAGTCACAAAGAATCTTTGATTTCATCTAATTCACTCCCCACATTTTATGGATTTGAAAACTGAGGCTCGAAGAGAGGCTGCTTCCCTTTGTCAAAGTCACACAACTAGTAAGTGGCAGAGTTAAAACAGAATTAGAACACAGAACCTGGTTCTCATTCTGTTGTTCTTTGTTGTAGGATAATAAATAGGAAGATGAATCAATGCACCTTGGTGCCATCCCCCTATCCCCACAAATATGGTATATTTCATAATGTAAGTGATGTGATTAAATAGTAAATAAATATATGTGTTATTACTCTTTTCTTCAATTTAAAAATTTGTTTTCAACTCAAAAACTATAAAGTACCACTTTTGTACTGACCCATTATGTCTTTTTATACTTTCATAGGAAAGTATGTTTTCTTTTTCCATTTTATTTAAAAATTTTCCATACTTCCACATTTCCCAGCACTTACTTTTGGTCATGTTAAATGCTCAAATGATGAATCAATATAAGAAAACAAGAATTCATAAGATTTTTTTCTTATCTTTCCAATATATCATTTATTACACCACTAATCTCCTCCCCTCCAAACCACATCTATTTTTCCTCCTCTTTCTTTATCAACCTCAAGCTAATAAAACATAGAGGAGACATGAAAGAGATATTACTTTTCATAGAGAGTAGTTAACAGGCATGAAAAATATTCCCAAAGATAAAAGGTGAAGCTGCTGTTGTGAATACATGGTGTTCAAAAATAGAATTAGTTTTATGTGGAACAGATGTTAGTGTGATACTAAGGGTAGCTAAGGGCTACATTGCCTTTTTCCATCCCAAACTGTAAAAATATACTCATAATGATAGAAGATGTTTTTGGTTTATGTGGGGGGGAGGGTGTTTTGTTTTGTTTTGTTTTGTTTTTGTAATACATAAGTATATCATTAGGCCAAATGGAGTAGTGGACAAGGGTATGAGCTGTAATTCCTCTCTGGGATTCCGTTGTATATGGGTATGGTAGGTAGAGGAAAGCTCTCCTCCAAGACTGGTTTTTGGAGCTCTGTGGCTATAGCACCCTCATGGAGCTTTGGGTATGTGGCTGCACAGGGGTATGCTAGCTGCATACTCATTGGCTCCATTGTTCCTCTTCTGACTTTATAGTAAATAACATGTGACTATAGGCAGGGATCATTCTGTTTTCCAGCACAGTGTTAGTTAACCACAAGCTTAATAATGGCTGTATAATGTAACTGACTTTTAAAAAGCCAACACTATCTCAAGCTACATTAACAGATCATCATGGACAGTTGATGGCACTAAATTTGGTTCAATTCAGCAAATACCGACTGTGTGTAAGGCAAAGTACTAGGTAGGGACTGGGGATACAAAGTCAAAAATGGGACAGTACTTTCCTAGGGAACCTACAGACTATGATCAGACTATTATACTAAATTCTGGGTGTTTCACTTTAAGAAGGACATGGATAACTAAAGAATATTCAGAGCTAGAAAATGACTGTGGTGGGTCATCAGAAAACCTTATCAGAAAAGGAACACTTGAAGAAATTGGGGACCTTTATAGTAGAAAGTAAGGAAGGAGATGATAGCTGACTTGGAATATTTAGAGGGCTAACATAGGCATTGAGGATATGATGAGAGGTGGACATTCAGTATTTCTCCAGAAGACAGAACTGTGAGTAGAAGTTGCAAGGAGGCAGATATTCAGAACACGAAAGATTTCCAATCGTGAGACTTGTCCAACAGTATTGAATCTGTGCCATTAGATATTGAGTTCTCTGGTAGTTAGGGTATTAAAACAGTGATGCCTAATGCTCCCACTTGTTAGTGTTGTTCTCCCTGTGACTCGCCTATTTTGTAAATAGCCTGTATTGCCTTGTATGTGAACACAGTGAATCTCCCTTATATAGGAGATCTTAACCTAGGGTAATTGAACCTTTTAAAAAATATTTTGGTAATTATTTCAATGTAATTGATTTCCTTTATAATCCTACATATTTTATTTTATACAATTAAAATCATTTTTCTGAGATGGAGTTGCTAAAATTCACCAGATTGCCAAAGGAGTCCAGGACACAAGAAAAATTAAGAACCCCTGCCCTAACAGAACGGAAGGTCCTTAAGAGCCAGCCTCAACTTCACATTTGTGTCACCAATTCCTAGCACATGGCAGATATCTTTTATAAATTTACCTGTTGGTTGTCAAGTGATTGATCATACAGAATGTTATAAAAGACATTTGTATACTGAGTAGGAGGTTAGATTATTTTGTTAAAAAAAAATTTGACCCACTCTGATATTCTGTGATCCTGTGCGTTGGCATAGGCTGACTGTAAAAGCCCAAATATAACAGAGCTGGTGGGAGGGCAGGGAGGTTGGCTCTTTTCTCTGCCAAGCTACATAGCTACTGTCATGTCAGAATATGAAGGTGGGAACATTTTCTAGTAAGCGTATATATGCCATAGGAACCAATCACAATGCCTTTTATTATTAGTCAAGGAAACAATCTTAAAACTTTTGCTGTAGACAGTATGTGTTCTGATTGAACGGTACAGCTTTTGGGGAAAAAAGGTAAAATTGCTAATTTATATACTTGGAGAGGTTTTAAGCTTTTTCAACCAAAATTGTTTATCTAGGAATTTTTTTCTCGATATTGTATACAAGCTAATATTCATGGACTGAAGAATTTTATTCAACTTTTGACGTATTTGATGACTTACGTACATAAATAGGTTTCAGAGTTTTCTTCCTTGTAGTTCACGTTCATTCAGGCTGCAAAGTGTGTATCATGTATCACAGTGCCTGGAGTATGCCCATAATTAACGTAAACATCCACTGCTTATTAAAATATTTGCCTTCATGTGGAATTTGGACATAGCAGTTGCATTTTCTGAAACCACTGAGAGAAAAATTCTGTTATGAATAGTTTTCCTTTTCTTAATTATCTTTCAGCTGCAGTATTGAAGTATGAGAACAATGTTATGAACATCAGACAATTCAATTGCTCTCCTCATCCTTATTGGCTTCCAAACTTCATGGATGTCTTTACCTGGTCCTTGCCATTTGTTGGAGAAAAAGGTAGGTTAAGTAAGAAATCACAGTAAAGTGGTAAAAAGGACCGCAATGGAAAATCATCATATCTCACTGCCAAGCACATAAGATGGACACAAGTGCTCATAGCGGCATTTTACCTGGGCATTAAACGGACAAAGAAAAAAGCGTTGAGCTACCTGTAGCATGATGCAATCATTGAGTTAGAGAGAAGGGTAGGGACAGAAAACTAAAAAGAAAGCAGGAAATTTCAAGAATCACTAAGATCAACTTGAAATAAAGTAACAGAAATACAGCTAGCTTTTATTTTTTATTTTTTCCAAAGTCCATGGTGAACATCTTTTTTCAGTGTTCTTTTGTGCAATCATTTCAGGAAAGTTCAAATAGAAAAAGGAAACTAAGAGCCCTCATTGTTTAATTGGTTTTGTTTTTAATAACAATAATAACAGTCTTCATGTTAGCATTCAGGTAGTAGAGATTTAAGACACAGACATTTCCATTAGAATTACAATGAGCATTAATGCATCTCAAAACCCTAGAAAACAGAGATCTGTTCCTGATTGCTTCCATCTAGGAAGAATATTGTAATGTTGATGTCAAGACACCAACCTTTTTTTTTAAAAAAGACAATATTTTAGGCCACAATCTGCCTTTACTGTCACTAATGATCTCCATTCCAACTGCCCCATAGCATATGTGAGAAATCTACGCAAGCTCAGAGAGACCTGAGGTTGGTAGGACACATAGTCAATGATCTAAAGAGAAGAAGGGCCATAATTTTGTGCTCACCGTAAATCTATCCTTACTCCTACTCCCTTCCTAAATGAGAGCACAAATACAGTATGTCCCCAAAACCTTAGGCTTAAAACTGCACTAAGACTCTTGGGACACCTATGTAAGTGACACGACATGATTTATGTAAGGGGCTTCTTCCAATAGCATAGTTAAATCCATAAAAATGGGTTTTGAAAAGGACTTAGAAAATCCTTCTTGCAGACCATATTCATTTTGTGGGCCCCTCCTCATCCCAGCCTTAAACTCCCTCAATGAAAATTCAAATCATGCTGTTAGCAGTTTGTCCCAGTAGCCTTTCTATTCTAGTTTTAAATCTTTCTCCAAGACCAATACTTAGGTTATCAAAATTAAATGAATACACATCTTAGTTATGTATAACACATATTTTCAGCACAATGGGAAACTTGATTTCATCTCTCTACTGAGACTGGATGGTAATGCATCATAAGCAGTTGTAAAAGATATGGCATACCAAAGGGCTATAGAAATGTGTATACCCTTTGACCCAGCAATAGCACTTCTAGGGCTCTATCCCAAAGAGATCACACAGATGGGAAAAGGACCCACACGTACAAAAATATTTATAGCAGTTCTTTCTGTGGTGGCAAATAATTGGAAATTGAGGGGATGTCCATCAATTGGGGAATGTCTGAACAAGTTGTGTTATATGAATGTAATGGAATACTATTGTGCTGTAAGAAATGATTAACAGGCAGACTTCAGAAAAACCTGGAAAGACTTGTATGGTCTGATGCCAAGTGAAATGAGCAGAACCAGGACACTGTTGTACACAGTAAAACCATGTTGTGCAATGACTGATATTGATAGACTTAACCCTTCCCAGCAATACTAGGATCTAAGACATCTCCAAAAGCCTCATGTCGGAAAATGCTATCCACATCCAAAGAAAGAACTATGGAGTTTGAATGCAGATCGAAGCATACTAATTGCTATTTTTTTTCTTCTGTTGTGTTTTGTTTCCTCTTTCTGGTGGTTCCTCCTATTGGTTCTAATTCTTACCTACAACATCACTAATGTGAAAATATGTTTAATAGGGAAAAAAAGATATGACATAGTTGAACTAAATGCATAAATCCTTCTGACCTAATTGCTACTTATCATTAAAAAAAAAAAAGTTGGGGCAGCTAGGTGGTGCAGTGGATAGAGCACCAGCCCTGGAGTCAGGAGGACCTGAGTTCAAATCTGGCCTCAGACACATAACACTTACTAGCTGTGTGACCCTGACAAGTCACTTAAGCCCATTGCCTAGCAAAAAAAAAAAAGGTTTGACCACTACCAATATTAGTATTCAATAGCCAATAGTCAACCTCATGTTCACAAGCAAGGTTTATGATGTTGACTCCCCAGACAAAAAGTAAAGAACTTTCACTTTTAATACATAATAGTGATCTTACAGTTTACCCTTGGACTTCTGCTACTCACAGCAGGACATATTAGTAAGTTTTCTCTGAAACTATTGACTCCTTGTCAGAGGACTTGAAATAGTTTTGGGTGTCCAGAGTTTAAATATTAGAAATTTAAATAAATAAACTACATTTTTTATTGCATAAGAGTATTCTATAGTAATGGCAAAAGTCTTGCTGTTAAAAATTATTTTTCAAGTCAGGTTCTCGGATTTAGATCTGATCTTTTAATCAAATGTGATTTTCATTCACCATCTTCATTTGCTTTAAAAAAAATAAGGTTCTCTAAAATTATTTCCTTTAAGTCAGTCAGCTTACTGATCATTTACAGTATGTCCAACACTCTATTAAATGAATAGAGGATATGAATGAAGTATGAGGTTTGATCTCTATTTTACAGGATTTTACAGTGTAGTTATTCCAGGTATTGCAATATTGTATTAATACATGGTAATCAGAAAGTTAAAATGGTTGGGAAATAACATAAAAGACAATGGTACATTTTATAGGACAATTTTTATATCTTTAAAAACCATTTATGTTTTTTAAATATTACATATGTAAATTTCATATGTGTGCATCTATTATATCATATACACATGTATTGTGTTAATTATATTATTAGATAGGTCATAAAATCATATGCAGTAAAATCATATGCTGTAAAGTGATAATAAGATTGACCAGCTAGCTTTACTTTTCAAAGGAAGAAAGTCAAGGAATCTACAGTCCTATGAGAAAATGCTCCAAATCCCTAATAACTAGATAAATGCAAATTAAAAAACCTTGAATGTTCCACCTTATACCCATCAGATTTGCAAAGATGATGGAAAAAGAAAATCACAAATTTTAGCTGTGGGAAAAGGGACACTTTAATGCACTGTGGAATTATGAATTGGTCTGGTCTAGCAATTCTGGAAAACAATTGAGAACTATGACTCCAAATTCATTACTCTTTGACCCAAGTATACCACTACTAGGCCTATATCTTACAGTGATCAAAGAAAGAGGAAAAGGAACTACATGTACAAAAGTATTTATAACATTTTTTTTTAGTGGCAAACAATTCAAACCTAGTGAGGGAACCTATCACTGAGAGAATGCCAGAGGAAATTATGCTAATGGACTATAATTTCATCACAAGAAATGATAAAAAATTATTTCAGGGATTTTTTTCTGGACTGTATATTTGTTACAACAATTTTGTTTTCTCTTTTGTTTTATTTAGTGAGGTGGAGGAATTGGGAGGAAGAGAAAAAATAGATATTTGTTAATATATACAGTTATTAATAATAAATAATACAGAGGTTTGAGAATCATAGCATGTATCCCAACCCTTATTTTGTCAAGAATTCCCTCAATGACACTATTCACACTTTGTCATTCAGCCTCTGTTTAAAAACATCCAATCAGGGGAAATCCCATACCTTCAAATATGACATTTTAAAAATGTCATCAGAAGATGGTGACCAAGATGATAATATCATCACACCATGAGAAGTTAGGGAAAGAAATAGGAATGGTTAGCCTAGAAACAAGAGGACTTGGGGGATTGCTGTGGAAAAGAGAAATTAAGTTTTTCCTGGCCCTTGGGGGCAAAACTAGGAGCAACAGGTAGAACTTGTGGGCAAGTTTTTATTTGACTTAAGAAAAAATTTGCAATAGTTTGAGTTATCTAAAAGTAGACCTTGCAAGGTACCAGACTCCCTCTCAGTGCACATTTTCAAGGAGAGAAGGATGATCCTTTATCAGTAATGTTTTAGAGGATATTCTTAGTAGGGTAAGGGTTTGATTATATGGTCACTTCTAGCTCTGAGGGTCTATGAATCTTGCATTTCCACAACTGATAGCTATTCAATGTTAGCATCATATTTTATTTTATATGGTTTTAGTACCTCCCTAATATTATGGATATAATTGGCCAACATATAAGTGAAGCTGCATAAAATGCTGTGAATTTTCTTATTCTTGTTGTGTAAAAAAACCATTTTGAAGGAGAAAAAGAAATAAACCCCAGACAATTGTTATTCTTTATCAATTCAATAATTGCAAAGTTAATTTTAAGCTTAGAGCAGCAATAATAAATCAGGTTTTCCTTTTGTTTACCTTCTCAGTGACAGAGATGCTGGTAAATGTGCTGAACATCTGCTCAGATGATGAATTGGGATCCGAAGAAGATGGATTTGATGGTAAGAGATTGTAACCTTCACTTACAGAGTGTGCCTGGGAGGTGTTTTGGAATTCTATTGGTCCGTGAGACAGATTCATGGGGTATGGATTCTGTATAGGTTCTGACATTGTCCTGAGTATGAAAGGGACCTACTAGGTTCTAGCATAGTCAACTAATATGAGATCTGGAAAAGGTGCTTGAAACTCAATACCTCTATCATCCTACTCTCAATTTTTTTTTAAATACAAAAAGTAAAAACCTTTTACTAAGTTTTCCCATTTGATAGATATTTGATTTATTATATTTAATTGTATTTATAATATATACTATTTTATTGATAAAAACTACTGTCAGTTGGCACGAGATAATTATATCTTACTTTTCTAATCAAAGATACACTTTTGTCAACTAATAGCTCAGTTGATACTTTGAGATTAAATTTTGAAAGTATTTCTACATTATCTTAGGAAAAGTTATAATTTAAAGTAAAAATTGTAATAAGCATTTTTCTTGGAGCTCATGAGGTTAAATAATTTGTTTTTGAACTGTATTTTGGCTCTGTGTTGGGAACAGTCACACTAGGCAGTACAGTGGCTAGAAATTGATGGACTGGAGTCAGAAAGACCTAAATTCAGATTTGATTTCAGACACTTAAACTCTCTCTAGGTCAGTTTCTTCATCTATAAATTGGAGATAATAATAGCACCTTCCTCCAGCAATTGATGCAAGGGTAAAATGAGATAATATTTGTAAAGTACTTTGCAAACCTGAAAGTGCTATACTGCGATGACTTATTTTAATCTCTAAAATTTTCATTCTTTCATCACTTATTGCTTTTAAATGGTAGGTCAGTAAATTTGGAAAGAAGCCTTCTTTGTTAACATTCAAATCTTTAATATTTTATTTTTCTTTACTACAGAATACTATAATAGTTGTCCTCAAAGGAAAAAAAAAAACTTTTTCTTCAGAAGGATAGAGCAGAACAGAGACAGGGAAAGAAGCAACCTCTGGGTGCTCAAAAGGTTCTCCCAAAATACCTGAGAAATTTTAGGGTTCAGGCCTGGGATTTCATCAGTTTGAATATCTGTTGCTTACAGTATTTAAAGCAATGACACTGCCTTAGTCAAACTGAGACATGTTAAAGACCTTAGATTAAAAAGGCCAAGGTCCCCCATTGCATTCAGGGCCATCTCCAGTCATCCTGATCTATATCTTGCCAGTGGACCTAGATGGCTCTAGAGGAGAGACTGAGACTAGTGACTTTGCACAGCCCTCCCTCACTTAAATCCAATTCGCTTGTATGTCATAGCATCACCTTCCTCATGTCATGGTCCTCTTTGACAACGAAGGACAAACAACAAAATCAATAAAGCAGGAATTCTTAACCTTATTTTTGTGTCCTAGACCCATTACCATAATAATGCTTTTAAATAAATAAAAATTCCTCAGTCCTGGTGAGATTCCCTCACTTTACGGAGGATTAAAGTGATATCCAATTCCCAACTCATTGCTTATTTTACTTTCTAACCACGTGACCCTGGCCAAGTCACTTAACCTCTGTTTGCCTCAGTTTCCTCATCTGCAAAATGAGGATAATAATAGCACCTACCTCCTAGGGTTATTGTGATGATCAAAGGAGATACTATTTGTAAAGCATGTAGCACAGTGCCGGGCATGTAGTAAGCACCTTACTAATGTTAGTTGTTAATATTCATCATTATTATTGTAATAATAAAAACTATTATTTTTATTATTTCTATTGTTGCTGTTTTATAGAAAAGAATGAAGTAATTTCTGTCCAGGAATGGAATGAAAATAGTTTTTTTTTGTTGTTGTTGTTATTGTTGTTTCATTCCTGAGAATAAGAAGTTGGTGGCTTCATTTGGAGAGATGTAGATTTTGAGCTGGCCGAAACCTCAAAGTCCGTCTACTACCATTCCTTCATTTTACAGATGAATAAACTAAGGCACTGGGAGGATAGGTGACTTGGCCATCGTCAGAGAGATAGCACGTGTCAGAGTCAATAATTGGACACAGGTGTTCCTAACTCCAAGACTGACCTCCTATTCCAGGGGCGAGGAGCCTGCGGCCTCAAGGTCACACATGGCCCTCTAGGTCCTCAAGTGCGGCTCTTTGACTAAATCTGAGGTCACGTGTGGCCTTGAGGCTGCAGGCTCCCCACCTCTGCCCATTATTCCACTTTATCTGTCATTGGGGAAGAAACACATTTTATGACAAATCAAAGAAGGTTTAAGTTTCTTGGTGAGTTAAATATTTGAAGATGAGAGTGACAGGGATGAACAAATTCTTAAGAGAAAGAACAATTGTAGTGAATAAATTGGGATAGTCTTTTTAAAAAAATGTGTAAAAGTCAAACAAAAGAGACTCCTTCCTTTTTCTTCTGAATTGTGTGGTCTCTCTATTGTCTCTCCTCAAGGACAAAGAAAGAAACGCATCTTTATATCCCAGGTGTGTTGATGTAAAAATGCACTCTTGTGCATGTAATTAGAATATTCTTCTCAGGCAGTTTAAAGTTAAATTGGTTTTACAGCCATTCCATCCTTTTTTTCTCTTCTTTTTATGGCTTTTCTCCCACACACTCATATCCCACACAGCATAAGCTCACGCCGGAAAGAGGAGGGATGCAGGAATAAGAAAAGTAGAGTGAGATTGGCAAGGGCCACAAATGGGTAAGGCAGAGGGCTGTAGGGGCTACAGGGAGGAAATTTTGATTATTAATTTCCATGTAAAAGGAAGAGATTCATTTAATTCCTTCATTGTTTTTGTTGTTGGGTTTTTTTGTTTTTGGGGGGGGCAACTGGTGTTAAGTGACTTACCCAGAGTCACACAATTAGTAAGTGTTATGTATCTGAGGTCGGATTTGAACTCAGGTCCTCCTGATTCCAGGTCTGGTACTCTATCCACTGCGCTACTAATTCCTTCATTCTTAAGACCTTGCCAGTTTTTGCAGTATTCCTTTTTTTTTTTAAATAGAATCCGTTTTATCAGTTAAAATGTCTAGCCCACCCAAATTCTTGTCATTATATGGTAACATTCAAACAATATCAATCAGTCTCTTCTGATGAGTTTCTTGCCTACTGAAAGAGACATTCAAAAGCCTTGATCATTCAATTTTTCCTTTATGAAGTTAATTTTCTTTCATGTTTCAATTAAATTGAAACAAATCCCTTAATCTTTATGTTTAGGAACTTTTATAGTATTACCAATGAATCTCTCTTCAGTATCTAATTTATATTTATCCTCTGTTGCATGTTTCCATTTTTGAGTTTGGAAAATATAAAGATATTCTGGTTTCAATTTCTGGTTCTTATTAACTAATACATTTGGAGGAAAGTTTAAATATAAGTAAATATATCTCATTTAGCTATTAATCCTCATTAGTGATGAGACTTACTAGATACCAGGGGTTAGTGAGTGAATCCAAAGGAAAGAAAAAAAAACCTACTAAATATCAAATTAATAGCACAGCAAAGTTTTCATTTTTGTCCATTGCCCCAGTGGATAAAGTATTTGATGGCAGAGACCATTTGAAGACTAAAGGCAGATATCATAATCCTAAGAGTCACATTTTCAATCATTAGAAATATTTTTGGGGGCAGCTAGGTGGCGCAGTGGATAGAGCACTGGCCCTGAAGTCAGGAGGACCTGAATTCAACTCTGGTCTCATACCAAAAACTTGACACTTACTAGCTGTGTGACCCTGGGCAAGTCACTTAACTCCAAATGCCTAAAAAAGAAAAAAAAAAAGAAAGAAATATTTCTTAACTTGAAAGGTGATTTTTTTTTCAAACCCACTAACTTTAGGTCTTAGAATTCTTGACCTGAGCTATGCTGTGGCCAATGTTGCCCCTCTTTGGTGCTCTAGAACTTGGCAACCCAGGCTTACATAAGAGACTTTGAAATAACAGAAATCATGCAATAAAATTAAAGAAAAAAAACATACTAGAACTAATAAACCCCAAAGTTTAATATGTCTTGCTGTGGTTTCATCTAAAAATGCAAACACACTGTAGAACTGTTCCCTTTCAATTGTTTGTTTTAATCTTTACCTATGCTAGCCAATGAGGATATTAACATTCCTCCTGGAATCAGAGCAGATTTTTGATCCTGTAGAAAATTCTAAATTATGAACACCAATAAAATGGGTTTCCATGATCTAATTTGAATTTTTAAATAATTTACACAACCAATCACTGAACCCATGAGCTTCTCCCTCTCCATCTCTCCATTTCCTTCCTTCCTTGTCTTTCTTTTTCTTTCTTTCTTCCTTTGTTCCTTTTTTCTTTCCTTTCTTCTCTCTCTCTCTCCTGCCCCCCCTCTCCTTCCCTCCCTCTCACTTTCTCTGGCTTTCATTTTTTTAGACATGAAACTGAAAGGGACTGTAATAGTTATTAGTGGGAATAAAATGGAACTGTTAGTCCTTCAGAAATAGGTGTCAACACTGTCCAATCATTTTCTTTGCTACAGCAAATTGCTTTATTTGTCATGACAAATATTTGGTAAACCTGTTGGACAGCTTTCTGACAACCTCTGCTATTTGCAGGGGTCATTCTGGGTCACGAACATGGCAAATCACCTAAAATGGTTTAGAATTCTTTTTCTGCACCATAGCCACCATTTTCTACATTATGAGTTGTAAACACCCAAACAGAAAGAAAGTAAATTAGGCTAGAAAGTTCTCCTTTCTTAGCCAGCATGATGCCCTGAGAACCAGGAAATGTTAGTTTCTGTAATTGATCACTCAGATCACCAGACAAATCACCACTCCATGTTGCTGATTCTCAGTGCTGAAAGATAATAGTTGCCTAGTGATAACTGACAAATTGGGGATGAGGGTGAATGGTTATCATTGAGAGCTAATTCAATGCATCAGGAAAAAAAATAGCTTTTCTATGAAGAGAAGCATCAAATCATAATGAAACACAAAAAAAGGTAAAAAATATTCAGGCCGCTTGGTATCATTACCTGGTTGATGAGAATATGGTATCAGATTCAACAAGGTTAGATTTAGCTTAATAAGACAGTAGGTCTTTGATTGGTGATTAGCTCCAAAATGTAGCAGCAGTATTTTTCAACTTTATCCAGGGTTTGGTTAAAATATATCAATAATATTAATGTGACATTTAATTAACCAAGAAAATATGTCATCATATTGAATTGTATAAGCAATAATATGATTTGCAAAAGTGTCAAATGATTCTTCCCAATATTTTCCAAAAATTAAAAAAAATCTGCATCATGCAACTGTATACCCTATTCTTTCTAACTGTCTGGCAATAGGTATGAAGAAATTATAGTGCTCAAGAAGGGTAGTTAAAAGTGTATCTAAGTGATGCAGTGGATAGAGCACTGGCCTTGGACTCAGGAGGACCTGAGTTCAAATCCGGCCTCAGACCAGACATTTGACATATACTAGCTATGTGACCCTGGTCAAAGTCACTTAACCCCAATTGCCTCACCAAAAAAAAAAAAAAAAAGGATAATTAAAGGATGAAACAGTTTCTTTGGTGAAATTTTAAAGGAAATAATATATATATATATTTTATCCTGGAGAATAAAGTTTGATATCTAAATACTTTGAACAAAGTATTTTCCAAAAGTCTAAGTACAGTTTTAAACTATGAAAGCTTACAACTTCATTAAGATTTTTGGGATGAACTATATATAAATAGTCCCTTTTATTTGGAATGTGCAACTTGAGTTTCTCATATTCAATAAGTATTATGGGAAAGGCATATAAGAGAAAGTTAAATTACAAAAAAAAATGAAAGAAAGTGATTGCATGATTTTAAAACAGAGAACCATGTTAAGTTGTTAAACCTAGAGTAATTTCTCTTTATATTGAGGCCAAAAAGCAATAAACTATAGTTATCCCTTCCACATTGCAATGCTTCCCATCTCAGTTTTGATATATTGCGGATTGGCATAAGAAACTAAACGGGAATTTTTTGGGAGATTTGCAGAAGCCACAGATGACATGGGAAGGTCAGCAGATGACACAGAAAAAGTTTAGAAACTCAGAAATGCAGAAAATATATGTATAGTATTGTATAATGTCAACATATTTTATCTTCTTAATACCATAATAATTCAGACTTCTCTGGCATGAAGGGAGGGCCAAAAAATTTACATAGTTTTTTCCAGATTATAGGGCCACTGTACCCCTAATGCAATGCAGAAGGGATAATAATACAATAATTTCATAAGTGTACCTCTGCTTCTTCATTCCTTCTTTTCTCTCTCACCTCCTGTGAGATACAGTTAAAAGGATATTCAAATGCCAGCCCAGCCATTTACAACCACAAAAGTGTAAATGCAAGTGTGTGTGGCCCTAGGATGTCACTAAACTTTTCTTGGGGCCTTAGTTTCCTCATCAAGTGAGAGGGTTAGACTACATGATCTCAAGGTGCTTTCAAACTCAAAATACTCACTTGAACCTTCTTTCTAGGAACACCAAAGGTTCAGCCTTTGCCAAGATTGTATAGAAGGCAAACTGTAGGAAATAAATTCTTCTTAGGTTATCCTGAAGTTTCTCTATTACCATCTCCTGAGCCACCTGATCTAGGCATCAATCACCATGACATATGGGACTGCTTCAGTTGCTCTATATAAACTTTGTCCTTTGTTTTAAGGGTATTTAGTGTCTGAAACAAATTAGCATGGAAGACTCTGGAATGTCTTTCATTGGAGATTTCTAAGAAAATAATGATTAAAACCATTTCATATTGGCAGTTCTCTAAATCCTCCTGGAATGGGAAAATGTAGATGTCTAGAAAATGTAATAGATTCTTATCCTAATTTTCAAGTACATGGGTGGAAATAAGGTGTAAGAAGTTCAGAAAGGTAAAAAAATGCCAGGTTGTGAAAGGCTTTGAAAGCCATATCTCCAGTGGTAGGAATGAAAACATAAAAGAGCACTATGTCTACCCTCAAATAGTTTACAATCTAATTGAAAAGGCAAAATCGCAGGAATAGCCTTGAATCAGAGACCCAAAGCCAGAAGGGATGTTGTAGATCATTTAGATGAACCTCATTACATTACAGATGGGGAAGCTAAGGCCCACAAAGGTTAAGTGACTTGTCCAAGATCACATAAGGAGTAAATGAACTTGTAGATGAAAAGTTTAATAATAATAACAAATTATATAGTGTTTTAAGGCATATAAAGCACCTTAATTACATTATCCTATTTTAGTTTCACGAGTACTCTTTGAAATAGTTACTGAAGGTTTTGCTCTTATCCCCCTTTAAATAGATGACGAAACTGGTGAGGAAAAATAAAAGGCATTACACAATTAAATGTTTCATATGAGTACTGTAGACAGTAAGTTACATAGGAGTTCAAAGCAACACTCGTACCAGAGACCATAATTGTCAGCTATGAGGAGGACAGAAATGAATACTTCAAATGGTAGAACAGCCATTGAGCAAATCCACAAAAGTGACCATTAGCAAAACTCATTTTAGACAAGGAACCAGTGTGTCTAAAACTGAAGACAAAATGATAATGATGATGATGATTTATACAATGTTTTAATAATGGTTTGCAAATATTTCATTTTATCCTCACAACATCCTCGGAGATCCATTTTATAGATAAAGAAACTTAGGCAGAGGTTAAATGACTTACCGAGGGTCACATAGCTAGTATGTGTCTGAGGCTAGATTTGAGCTCTGGCTTTCCTGACTCCAGGTCCAGTGCTCGATCCACTGTGATGCTTCTGTCAGGAAGCTGTGAAAAAAAAGAAAGGTCAGAAAGGAAGTCAGTTTGTGAAGGGTCTTGCATGTTAGACTAAGGAAAGGAGACTGTCCTGTAGTCAGTATGGTCATTGAACCTGACAGCAGTGTAATGAAGAGGTTGACTTAGATCTGTAGTCAGGAACAGGGAGGAGAAATACCACAGAGTGAAAACTACTGCAAAGGGAACACTTAGGAGTCGACTGAGGCCTCAGCAAAGATGGCGACTGGAAAGGAGGAGATGGCTAGTAGTAACAGCTGGAGATTAATTTGGAATCAAGAGGCCCCTTTTCAAATCCCAGCTCTGAGACCCTCTAACTCTGTGAATACTGGCATCCAAGAGTTACTTCATTTCTTTTTGCTCAATCTTCTCCTTTTATAAAATCAGTGTCTCAGACTAACTTATCCCTACACTTTCATACATCTGATCTACACTCATACAGCTACACTCACAATACTCTGATCCTGTCGGATAAATAAAGGATTAAAAGATGATTGAAGGTTTGTGCTTCAGTGACTGAAAAAACTACAGTATCAGTCATATAATTATTATAATCATGGATGTGTGTTATTATAGTAATCATATTATATTACATTGTATATGTGTAAGTATGTATATATGTCATATATAATTGCTGGTGAGATGCATGCTATACTTGTCTCTGATAACCAAGGGAATAGGGGTACCAGGTAGCTTACCTTCCTCTTGAGCAGGGATCTTTACCTGGGGTCCACAGACCCCCAAAAGGTCCGTGGATATATTTCAGGCAATTCATAAACTAGGATTTGAAAAATCTTACATTTTTATTTTTACTAATCTCAAATTGAAATGAAGCATTTCCTTTCATTATAATTGTAGCTAATCAACATTTATCCTGAGAGGACTGTCCTTAGGTCAAAGGAATCCCTGACACAAGAAAGCTTCCAGAGAGAGACAGAATTCAATACTCACATGTCTTCATATGAGAAAATAGATATTTGCTTTCATTGAACCCTTGGTCACATGAAAATAAATTTGTTAGCTCTAGGAAACTAGGAAACTAGCATAACATATATGCTTTGTGAAGCCAGGGGTTACTTTGTCCATTGGGAATTTCCTTATGTTATTTTTCAAGAAGTTGGATTTATGTTGTATTATATTCTTAATATGAGGCTTGTACATAGAAAAGGATGGAAGACATTACATTAATAGACCCAAGACTCTTTAGGGGCTCCAGAATCTACAGTGAATTGTCTTTCAATTTTATCTGGTTGGAATTTCTTCATTAACAAAGATCTGATTATGCTTTTGAGGTCATTTTTAATTCCAAATGCATCGTTAGGTCATTCTTCAGTTATTCTATTTGGAAGCTTTTATAAACTCTCTGAATCCTGCCTCAATCCTTTCACTGATCGGTGTTATGCAAAAGAGATTTTTTTTTCTTTTTTATCATTTGAACAGATTTATCAAAGGGTATGATGAGCTAACCTTCTCTAGTGCATTGTGTAGTTCACACCTAACAGTATAACCTAGCAACAGAGGCTTCATTGTCCCAACCATCCAGCAGGCATCCTGAATGCCATCATATTTTAATTAGCTTCATGTCAGGCCTACCACATTGAATTGCAGTAATTAAAAACCTTATAAGTTACTAATTAAAATGATGTAATAATACAACAGACAACTTGACACAAAAGCCCCTTTTTTGTTTGTACTATCCTATCGTGATTTGGCACAAAAACATTTCTTAATTATCTGACATAATTACCACATTTCAAAGGCACCTCAAAATTGGGACACCAAACTGAAATTTTTTGCCATTGACATATCCATGTATAAATATGCATACTTAGGTATATAACTATGAATATCAATCTATTAGTCTGGCTAATGTCCAAAATTGACCAGATCCTAATGTGAATCATAAATCAGCAACATGAAGTAATGGACAGAGGACTGGTTGACCTGGGGTCATGTTCTTTGTCACATACTGCTGTGTGATTCTGGATAAGTCACTTAACTGTTCAATGCCCCTGGGCAATTTCCTAAGATTATAAATTGCAAAATCTATATTGATAGAAGGAGTTTCCTTGTCAGGAGCTTTCTACATTAATAAAATCACAGGTCAAACTCTAAACTATGTGTGTATGAGTATCTGAAAATTTGTTGGCTAATATCCAAAATTAGCCATATATTAACATTCATCATAAACAAAAATAATGGAAAACAGGAGGTAAAAATGGGCCTTCAGTTTTGCATTGCCTCATTCCAAATTACGTGTCTCAGGACTTCCAGGTGGGGTAGAAGCTTGGGGTCTGCCTTGGTCAGGGCAGAAATATTTTTACTACTCTGATTCTGGCTGCCATGGTACATTAGCCCCTCATTGGCTAGTGATCAATTTCATTTTTATCTATCTCACGTTTTATGAGCTACAAAAGAAAATGTATCACACTACCTACCATTATTCCCAGAATGTCTGAACCATATTTTCCCTGAGGACGACTGATCTTTCTCTTGAATTTCACCAGTTGATTTGCCCAGTTCATAGTGGTTGTATGTCAGGGCAGGCCTAAAACTTTGTTTCATTCAGGTGTAGTCCCACCCTGAAGGCAAGACTGAATTGTCTGCAATGCAGGCTAGTCATAGGGAATGTAGGCCCTTGGCAGGGGGTGAGGGAGGGAAGGACAAGGGCTCATAGATCCAAGTTCAATTTCTCCCAAATTTACCACTAAGGAGATATGGTAGAATAGCCTCTAGCAAAGGCCACTCCTCTCCAAGGCAGATAGACTATGAATTGGTATAATCAGAGAATAATATACATAATATATCTTTTTTGATATATATGAGTACTGAGGGTCTTGATTTTCTAAAAATGAAAGTATCTAAAGCATCTTTTCATTTTACATAAAATTTTTTATAAACTAAATATTTGGTCTCTAATGATATAGTGTGCAAAGGTCACAGAAGTTTAATGAATACTTAGATAATATGAATTATATTTAATTATTTGAGATACTAGGCTCTATTTTCCTTTTTCCTAAATTTTTTTCTTAATCCTTCCTCTTCCCCCATTTTGCTAATGAAAATTTAATAGAATTTAACTACAGTTTTTCCCAAGATTTTCTCAATTGTAAGAAACAAAATTAAAACTGTAAGTTTTCTATAGTCTCAAAAGTCTTTGAATGATTTTGTTCTACTAAACGTGATTCATAACAGTTCTTTTTTTGGTGATAATTAATTTATTTATTTTTAGTTTTCAACATTCATTTCCATAAAATTTTGAATTTAAAATTTTCTCCCTCTTCTCCCCCACCAAGATGGCATGCAATCTGATATGGGCTCTACTTATGCATTCATATAAAGTATATTTTCACATTAGTCATGACGTAAAGAAGAATTAGAACTAATGGGAGGAACCATGAGAAAGAAGAAATAAAACAAAACAACAAAAGAAAAGGAGAGCAAATAGTATACTTCGATCTGCATTCAGACTCCAAAATTCTTTCTCTGAATGTGGATAGCATTTTCCTTCATGGGTCCTTTGGAGCTGTCTTAGATCCTTGCATTTCTGAGAAGAGCCAACATAACAGTTCTTAAGGAATTAATTGCTACTAGGTTAGAGAGCTGCAATAATCTTTAAGGCTAATTCAGTAGGGAACCAAATGGCACTCTGATGGTTCCCTCCAAAATTAATGTCCTCCTGCTTCAGGCTTGGTCCTGAGGAGTTACTTAATCGCAAAGGCTAGTGATTCTGCATTGGAACAGTACGTATCCATTGGTTTTTCTCTATCTAGTTAAGCTTCCGTGACCTCACTAAGATTCCATTTTAATGTTTTCATTTGTAAGGGTTGTTTTTTTTTTTGTTTGTTTGTTTCTGTTTTTGTTTTTGTTTTTAACATAAGACTTAGCATGGTGCTATGCACAATTAAGTACTTAATAAATGCTTCTGGAGACATCCCATCCTATTCTATTCAGATTTGCACAATAAATCTGACTAAATACAAGGTGGCATCATTGCTCCTTTCTCCTTGCAAGAAAAATGGAACAACATTAGGGTTTAAAGGAATTCACAGAAATTATTTACATCTTTATTAGCCTACTTCTAACCATATTCATCTGTAACCATGCTGTTTACTTTTATGAAGGTTAAAATCAAAGTAAGTTTTCATAAGTTATCAGTTCCTTTTTGATTAACATAGGGAAAATAACTTAGAAAAATGCCTTTAAATTGGCATGGAGATTTTTAAAATTCACACTAAAACTTTGAAATCAGGCGTGAATTCATTAAGGTTCTCCTACCTAATGTTCACTTTGTTTGTTTTTTGTTTTGTTTGTTTGTTTTTGGAGAGGCAATTGGGCTTAAGTGACTTGCCCAGAGTCACACAGCTAGTGACTGTTATGTGTCTGAGGCCAGATTTGAACTCAGGTCCTCCTAACTCCAGGTCCAGTGCTTTATCCACTGCGCCACTTAGCTGCTTTTCTAATGTTAATTTTGTAAAAGTTGGTATGATGTGGTCCGTAGAGAGCCAGCCTTCAAATCACTAAGAACTGAGTTCAAGTCTCATCTTTGACACATGCTGACTGTCTGATCCTAGGCATGTCATCTAACCCTTCAGTGTTCCCAGGCATCTTTCTCAGATTAAAAATTGCAGATCTCCATTGTTAGAGGGATTTCCCAATGAGGAGTTGCTTTCTTCAGCAAAATCACAGGTCTGGACCAAAAAGGTGGGAAGGCAGGCGATGGGTAGAGTGCTCTTTATAGCAAATCACTGGTCCTCAAGTTTAGTCTTTTTGAGTAGATGGGTGAAAATTTTATGCAGAGCAGATCAAATTAAAATTTGAAATCTAATGTAGCTTCTAACTGAGGACTAAGATAGGCAAATAATGGAAATAACTAGACATTTATCATGTATATATTTTGTTTGTAAGTAATTGTTTGCATATTTTCTCCCCCATTAGATTATGAGCCCCTTGAGAGTAGGGACTGGTTCTGGCTTTTTTGTTTTGTTTTGTTTTGTTTTTTGCCTTTCTTTGTATCCCTGAAACTTAGCACAGTGCCTGGCATGTAGTAGGTGTTTAATAAATCTTTCTTGGCTTGACTTGACGTTTGGGAATAGTATACATGTATATGGGATTAACATTTCTAAAATAAAAGATTTAATAATTTTACAAGTAAAGAGAATTGGAGGCCAGGAGGGAAGAAAAGTATCTTAAAGCTTGATCTTGTTACTATACTTGAGGTCCATTTTTTTTTCCTTTTTTTATTTTATTTTTTTGTTTTCAACATTTACTTCCATAAGATTTTGAGTTCCAAATTTTCACCCCATCTCGCCCCTCCCCCCACCCCATGATGGCATGCATTCTAAATACCTCTTCCCCTATTCTGCCTTCCCTTCTATCTCTCCCCCTCTTCTCTTATCCCCTTCCCCTTCAATTTTCCTGTAGGGCAGGATGGATTTCTGAACCTTGAGGTCCATTTTATAACACAGTATTACATGGAATGCCTTTTAGTAATTGGGTTGAGCCCTAAAGAGACCTACTGAAATATCCAATTCTAGAAGACTATATTATGTGGAGTTTCCAGCATAATAAGAAATCAGCCCATACAATTTTGAAGGACCAGAATGAATAGCCACTGTGAACAACTGAATAGCTACTGTGAACAGAACATTGAGTCAACCAGAATTGGAACTCAGGCTTATAATTTGCCATGGCATGATTAAGTTGTGATGTTGTAAACTGTTTTCTCTATATTAGATCAAGGAATTCCCCCACACACACACTGTTTAACATGACAAATTATGTGAGTTTGGGGAGCAGAAACTATAGGAACTATAACCTAGATTCAAGTGTAGAGGCCAGACTCAATTAGAATCTACTCTAAGTGTATTAAAATGGTGGCATGTTTAAAAATTTGCCTTCTCTCCTAAGGAACTCTCTGAACTGTCCTGTAGGTCTTCTAAGGACAATTCCAAGTCAAATTAAGGTATCTTGTCTATGAACTTTTAATTAAGAGACACCCTAGAATTTCAACAGAATCTAGGTGGCACAGTGGATAGAATGCTAACAGTTCAAATCTGATTGTAGACATTTACTAACCATATAAACATGGGCGAGTCACTCAACTTCTGTCTGCCTCAATTTCCTCATCTGTAAAATGGGGTGGTAATAGCACATATCCCCCAGAAGGATTGCAGCAAGGATTAAATGAAATAATATATGCAAAAGGCTTAGGTCCTTGACACATAGTAGCTGCTTAATAAATGCTTGTTTCTCCCTTTCTTTCCTTTGGGCCTGGCAAAGGGATGGGGAGGAGAGACGGGAAGAAAGAGCCCCCAAGGACCAGCTCAAAATCTGGACTCTGGTGGTACAGATGGTTGCAACAAATATAGTGAAACTTTTGTCCTTAGCTCCTGTTTTAGTGCAGACTCACAACCCACACTGATTGGATGTCGTAGATGCCACTGTTGTTGGGATGAGGAAGCCCAAAATGGTAGGCTTGTTTTGTTAAACTCAAACAAACAAACAAAAATTGAAGGGCAATAGAAAAATAAATTATTGTGCAATATATTAAAGGCATATTTGCATATCATTGGGAAATCCTTAAAAAAAATGAAAATGCACAGGCTGAAATTCATTTTTTAAAAATGCATGTTAATGAAGAGGAAATAATCTGTCTTGAGAGACCATTTATTCTGCTAGTAATAGTGGGGCTGATTTTGATGAAATCTCCTTTGCAACTGCTCATGGAGCCCAAATTGGGACATGCATTTTCTTAGAGCAAGACAATTTGTCTGGAGACTCATAATTGTCAAGCACTTCTGCAGAGAATTCCAACATTATGTACTGTTTATGCTTTACTCCAACCTTGCTGTTTGGAAAAGGTCTTTTTAAAGCCGATCTTGAAATTCTCGTACTTATGTGCATTATGTTTTAGAAGTGTACATAAGAAATATAAAATAAACCTGATTTTTGGTCTGAGGATTCCCTTTTGAATACTGCTTAAAATGCATTTATTTATTTATTTATTTATTCATTCATTTATTTTTGTTCATAGCTCACATTCTTACACTGAAAGGGGAATCTATTTGATTAGAAATGTGGTCTGGAAGTTGGAGTGTGACAGGCATGTTATATGCAATAAAAGGAATGACTTATAATCAGCATTCAGAATCTACTATAGCAGCTTCTCACAGATTTTAAACTTTGTTAGTGTTTAATGAAATTGGAATGAAGTTGACTTTTCTGCATATACTCCATATTTTATCAATAATAGTAATAGTTCACCTTTATATAATACCTTGAGAGTTAGAAAGCCCTTTCCTCAGAATCCTATGAGGTAGGTAGTGAGTGCAAGTATTATTTGACCTCTTTAGAGGCTCAGAGCCTTTCTATGACTTGCCCAACATCACACAACATGTGGAATATTCAGACCCAGGTCACTACCCTCCAAACTAGCTCTCTTTCCATTACCCTGCCCTACTTCTCCTAATTGAAAATATATAGAGACACAAAGTTAACTGGAAAGACAAGTATTGATGCATTTTTTTTCATTAAAAATATAGATGAACAATTTTTCCCCCAGATTTTTGGGGGAATGCCTCCTTTATGAAAAAATGCATAAACTCATATTTTATTTACTGATTACCAGAAACAGGAATTCCATGCTTGCTATTTTCATTTAGGTGAGGGTTGGAGTCAGAGACATTTAAGGTTAGGATTTGGGTTAGAGCCAAATACAGCTATATTAAGCATTTTAAAAAGTAAATCTTTTATAGACACACAAAATATATTAATTGAATGCCTTGCATGGATAAGTTCAAGTTACAGAAAGAGGTGATGCCAGTATAATAATCACTGAAATGATGGTTCCCTGTCTTTTCTTTATTAAATCCATCTAAAATATTTTTATGTTTATGCTTTCATTTGTATGGAAAATTTTAATGTAGCTACAAAGGCTTTTATTGTTCCTTTTATTTTTCCATCATTCATTGATGCAAGAAGAGACAATATGATATGCTATAGGAAGGACAATCAGAAGAGCCAGAAGGCCTCAGTTCAAATCCTGGCTCTGCTCTTTTTTGCAGATTATCTCACTTCTTTGGGTCTCATTGCCCTGATCTGTAAAATGAGAGGTGTCAAATTAGATGGCCTGCAGGGTCCTACCATAACTCGTCCACACCTACCCATCTTGGGTGATACATCTCCACATTCTCTCTTGCATTGTCAGCCCAATGGGATGGAGACCTTCTTTCTGGATCTTTTTTACATTTTATGGACACATCAGGACTTAGGATTTATCTATTCTTTTCTTTAATTTGGGGCAAAAATTACAAATCCATATTATAATGAAATCTAAATAAATATTAGGCAAAAGTAGGCTTACATTAAAGCTTTTTTTTCTTTCAAAACAAAGTTTTGCTGCACCAAGTCTTTTCTCTATAGCACTCATAACTAGGGAGATTATACCTCAGAGCCCTACACTTCAAAATCCCTCTACTCTTGTTTCATTTTATTGTCCTAGGAAGTGTTGTCTTCCTTTGTAAACTCAGAAAATAGACAGCAGCACTTGGTAGAGTGAATACTGTCTTTGTATTCCTAGTGCCTGGCCCAAGAGTGGCACTTGATAAATCTTTGTTGGATTAGATTGGGGTTCTTAACCTCTCTTAGGCATTTAGTGAAGACTTTAAAAATGTTTTAAAAATTCTTGTGGTTGTAAATACAAAAATAAATTGAAGAAAATGCTAAATTTCAGTTAGAGGTTAGTAAAAACAAAGATATAATGTTTTCTCTATCCAAGTTTACAGACCCAGTGAAATCATGGGCCTGATGTTAAGAACTCCTGGATTAGAGGCAGGGGAGAAATCACAGTCTGTGTCTTCAATAACAGATTCTGCCCACCCCCAGCTTATGAATGTATAGTAGCATGATAGACAAAGTGAAGAACTGTGAGCCAGCCCACCTCACAAACAGCTTACCAGTAGCTGAAATGCAGAGCACATCTCCTTCTGTGGTGAGAATCCTTCCCATTATCAGCCCTTTGTCCCTCATCTGTGTGATTCTTTGATGACTCTAGCTCCTACCAGGAGACTTGAAACTGCCATAAGCAGATAGAGCACTTATCACATTTAGTATTAAAACTTCTCAAGAGACCATCCTGGTGCTGAGTTAGGGCAGAAAGGGCCTCTGTGTGAAAAGTTGACCTTTAAAGATCCCCTTATTCCATCTCATTCATTCCATTCATCTCTTTATTTTGGACCAGTGACAAGCATACAGCTTAGCCTCTGAGGCTCTATCTGCCCTGAGTTCTGGAAATTGTAAAGGTCATACTACAGCTGTTAAAGAAAAAGAAAAAGACTTTTAGAATTAATATCTGGGGGGCAGCTAGGTGGTGCAGTAGATAGAGCACTTACTAGCTGTGTGACCTTGGGCAAGTCACTTAACTTCCATTGCTTCCCCAGAGAGGAGAGAGAGAGAGAGAGAGAGAGAGAGAGAGAGAGAGAGAGAGAGAGAGAGAGAGAGAATTTAATATCTGGAAGAAATAGACATCAAGGGGGAAGATTCCCCCCTGTTTATTAAAAAGTACAAAGAGTCTAAGACAGGGGTGGGGAACCTGCAGCCTCAAGGCCATATATGGCCCTCTAGGTCCTCAGGTGTGGCCCTTTGACTGAATCCATACTTCACAAAATAGGGGATTTGTTCTGTGAAGTTTGGACTCAGTCAAAGGGCCACATGTGGTCATAAGATCACAGGTTCCTCATTCCTAGAAGACTTTGAATTATCCCTAAAAATGAAAATATATGTATATATATATATATATATACACATATATATAATTCATTAAACCTCACTTTTCAATTAGGGACCCTTGGAATGTATAAATTGTTTCTTATCCTCTGCCTGCAGAAATGAGCACCTGCCAGGATGTCCCTTTAGGAGGGAGATCTCATCATAGATTCCTTGGTCATTAGCTCTGTATTTCAGCTGCATTTGGTTAGAGCCCTGTCTTCTTCTGCATGTGTGGAAATCTTCTACATTGCTTTTGTCCAAGAGAAAACAGAGAGAGTTCCAAGAATCTTAAATATGAAAGAATAGTGTGTGTGTATATAACAGCTAGTAAAACTCCTCCAAAAGCATGCATTTTTCCTTGGACTTTATGTTGAATTATGACTGGCAAGTACTTGCAACGGAATAAAAATACTGGGCGGGGGGGAAGCAGATCTAACAGTTTTCTGCCAGTATGGAAGACGTAGGACCAGGAGCACTGTGTGTATAAGGAATGACACCTTAATGTCATTTTATCCTGCTATCTTTCAACTATTGTCATTTGAATTCAGACATTAATAGTCAGAAATTCCATTCTTATATTTTGTTAGGTGTTTTGAAAAGATCTGTGAGGACTTGAAGGTAAAGTAATGGTAACTACAAGGTTAGTTTTTACTGGAAAATAATCCCCAACTGAAGACTATCCTCTTACTCTAGGTGTGGTTGAGGCATTTAGCTTTTCATGTTACAAAAGGAAGATAATAGAATGTACTTACCTGCTTTCCAGGAGGCATTGAGAAATTTAGTAAGAGGCAGCTGTCCTTTCAGGAAAAGATGCTATAAAATGTTAAACACCGTTATGTGTAGCACGTGGTGTATGTGTGTGGATGAGTGGGGGTGTGTGTGACTAGATTTCCTGTTAACATAAAGTGTAATACACTCAGGCTGAAAATTTACAGAAGGGTAAAATGGATATGGCTATAAAATGGTGGCTTTTGTGAGCAGCAGTACCCTATGGTTTGAAATGGAGAGTCCTACATGCCTTGTTTCCATGCTCATTTTCCCCTTCTTTCCTTTTGCTGTTCAGCTTCGTTTGGGATGCTCCTTCTATTACTTTCCTCTTCTACTTTATTCTGTATCATAAAATACACATCATGCATTCCTCTCCCTATGTTTTTCACTTCTCTAATTTTTTTCTTTTCTCTTCTCAATTGATAACATGAGACATATTCATCTGTTTCTGAATTTTAAAATGAAAAATCATCCCCTTACCAGTTTCCACCAGCATGGGCAATGTCAACCAGCAAAAGCAAGCAAGTGAAGGCTTACTCACCTGATCTCTATTGTCATCACTTCTGAGTGCCTTGGTTTACTCACTGGTGTGGAGTGATACCAGGGGCTTACTTATTCACTTTAAATCTTTTGATTAAAATATACTTTGTGAATGCCAAGTATAATGGTGAACAGTCTGCTTCCACATGAAAACTCAATGGATTAGAGTTCAAACTAACAATAGAAAATATGAAGTAATAGGAAAGACATTCAATGAAGCCAAAATAAAGAAGCTACCTGGCCTCTAGCCATATAGACAAATGACTTTTGGATAATTCTCCATGATTTGAGCTTTTAATGATATTTAAAGAATCTTAGCCACACACAAAAAAAAAGATAATACAGATTAAAAAGACCTGAGGCCATTTTATTGCTTACTTTAATGACCCATGGGAGAAACAGTTGAAATGTTATGTCTACTGTGCCCAAGACACGACCCTTGGGGTGGTCATCCCAAGACCAAATGTTTACTTCAGTTCCACCTTGTGGTTTACACCATTAGAAATAACTGAGAGGTGTGAATTCATCCCTAGACATAAATGCAGGAGCACAGTCTTAAGAATAACCATATCAAGATAAGCTTCAGGAAGAGAAGAAATGATGCGCTTCCACTTCAGTTTGTAATCAAACCCCATAAAATCTATAAAAAGTAAAATCTATGTGTCCATCTCCTTTTGGTTTGGATTATGAAGTCCTAGAGGGAAATAGCCGTCATTGTGAGTTCTGCACATGCTATTAAATGCATTATGGGAGTTTAAGAATTATTCATCAGTTACTGAATGATAGTAAGCAAACCATGGGGAGGTGAGGGGAGGAGGAGAGGAGAACAACTGTGTAATCTGCAATAGTAATAACCAGTAAAAATGAAAGTTAAGTCACCTCATAGTCTCTATGTAAGAAATGATGAGTTTGTCTAACCAATGCCTAACTTCCTCACGTGAACAGTAATAGTAGAACATAGAACAACTGTCTGATGTTGGTTTTGTAGGGAACCGAGTCTGGACGTGTGCTTTAATCAGTGTAGGGAATTCTTATTGTGGAACCTTTGTCCACTAATGCAGTATTGGCACCTCGTTTGTAAGTGTAATGGGCCAACCCTCAACTCTGCTCCACTGGGGCATCTACCAGGGAGCTGAGCATGTGTTCTTCCTCTGGGGGTTGGATATGAGCTCTGGCTCAGTTCTGCAGGACTAGGGCTTTGGGATAATAGTCTGATCCCTTTCTGGTCCCGGTGACTGGGAGGGCTGTGTCAGAGAGTTGCCTGGGCTACTGAGGGTTTAAGTGACAGGCTCATGTTTACATGGCTGTTAAGTGTCAGAGGTAAGACTTAGACCGATGTATTCCTGTCCCTGCCACTGGTCTCTAGCTTAGCCCTTCTGCCTTTTAAGGCAGCAAATAAGCTGAAAATCTAGAAAAGAATAGTATAAATAAAGCAAGTGATTCAGGAACATTGAGTTTTAAGAACATTGTGTGTTAAGGTGTACACAGTATCACAGGTTTATTTACTCTTGGGGTTTCATTCTGGCCCTATATGAACTTGAGCCTACTGCTTTTCATAACAAGTTTGACTGTGATTCACCTTGAAAGCTTATGTGGACAGCTGCCCAACCATCTGCTGTGGCAATGCCCCGTTTCCACTCTTCTTGGGAGACCAAGAAGAGATGGACTGTAGTTGGCAGCAGAGGCGATCTCTTCCCTACCCTGCTCTGTGTGTGGGAGTGGGGGAAGGTTTGGGGGGGAGTGGAGTGAGGAGTAAAAGAATAGAAAGCTGGGCGACCGATGACCTGAAAACAGTTACCTTTAACACGAACCTCATAGCTATTTACTTGAGAAAAACGATTTCTTACCTCTTGTGTAGTGTGATTTCTGTTAATTGGGTAAATAATCACAGTTAGAAAATGTAACTGACTCCTTAACTTTCTCTTTTAAAACATAGGAGCCACAGCTGCAGCCCGGAAGGAGGTGATTAGGAACAAGATCCGTGCAATAGGCAAGATGGCGAGAGTGTTCTCAGTTCTGAGGTGGGATCACTTGCTTTTTACTCTCTGTTTCCTTATTGGGTTTTTACATTTGGTTCTCAACCATTTTGAGTCTGAGGATCCTTCTTGAAGACTTAAAAAAAAATTAATAGAGTCCAAATGATAGTAATTGTAGACGTTGGCACAAGACCCATGATTTTATTCTGTTCAAGCTTTCAATCAAGCCCCACAAAATCCATTGTAAGTGAAATATCTGGGGCCCACCTCCCTCTGGTTTGGATTGATTCATGGGAATTCCCAGATGGAGGAACTCCCTCCATCAATAAAAACTGGTTAAATTATTTGCCCAGGACACAAAGCTCAGTATGTTTTAGAGGTAGAACTTGAACACAGGCTTTATGGCCAGTCCCCTCCACTCTGTCTACCATGCTGCTTATCAGTTGTTATATCATTAATATTTCTTAATTGAGAAAATGAATGATGACAAAAAAACCAATGAATTCAGGGCAGCTACTTGGTACAGCAGAGAGAGCACTGGGCTTGGAATCAAGAAGATTTATCTTCATAAGTTCAAATCTGGCCTCAGATACTCATTAGCTATGTGATCCTGGGCAAGTCACTTAATCCTATTTGCCTCAGTTTCTCATCTATAAAATAAGCTAGAGAAAGGAATGGCAAAGTACTCCAGCATCTTTGCCAAGAAAACCCCAACTAGGGTAAAAGTCAGACACAACTGGAATACCACTATGAATTAAATAATGCTTTTTACTAAATTTTTATTTTACTGAACACATGGATAGAGCATTGGACCTGAAGTCAGAAGCTCCTATGTCTGAATCCTTAGACACTTAGGCACTTATTAGCTGTGTGACCCTGGGCAAGTCACTTAACCACGGTGCCTCAGTTTCCTCATCTTTAAAATTGAGATAATCATAGCACCTAACAGCCAAGGTAGTTATGAGGGGGAAAAGGAGATAATATTTGTAAAATGTTTCGCAACCTTAAAGCACTATATAAATGCTAGCCATTATTTGGAAAGTCATAATATACATACTCATGAGACATTTGTTCAGTTTGCCGAAGATATCTTTGCTTATTTATTATGCTGAATCATGCTGCCTATTTTTTTAGAGCTAAATCAAGATATAAATGCCAATGCTCAGGACACGTGGATTAAAGCCCTCATGGTGTCCTCAGCCCACAGATTAAGAACCCCTGCCTAATGAACTCAGCACTTAATAAATACGTTTTAATGTTTTAACACCATTGTTTCAACAAAAGTTATAAAAAAACATGCTTTTATTTTGAATAATGTGCTTTAAACCTGCACTAACCATTTCTTGCTCCTCTAGTTAAACTGATGTTTTATAAGTACTTTCTAGAGTAAAAGGTCCAATATTAACCATGGCAAAAAGTTGACTTCTTGGGGAATGAGTCATTTTGCATTTTAATTTCATTTGTCAGAGGCTTTAGACTCCAGAGCTGGCAAAAGGTTAAGCCTCGACAGCCCATAAATGGGAAACTCTCAGTACCCATCTTTCCTCTCTGTTGGAGTGTACCAAGGGCTAGATTTAAAAAAAAAAAAAAAAAAGAAAGAAAAGAAAAGAAAGCCTCAGATCCCTTTAACTAAAATTCCAGAAAATGAACAGCAATACTTTGAAGCCGTAATCTATATTATTCCAATAAATCTTTGAGAAGAATAACAAGTGACTATCTAATATTTTAGAAAATGTCTATCTAATGTTTCATATTTAAAAGAGTATGAAAAACCTCCTTTTGTTATTAAACAGAGATTTTTCAAACTCTCTTTAAGACTCCAGGAAAAAAATGACCTTCCTGAAGGTGATGACAAATTTCTTCACTTAAGGCAGTACTCTGTTCCTAATTAATGCAACTTAACTTTAATCTCCTCAAGAGATTTTTGTTTTTTAAGTTGGAAGGGTGTATTTGAGCATGTGACTTTTATAATCAGTTTTCAATGATCTGTTGTGATGAGGAACCGAAGAGGCTAGAGAAAGAAAAAAATCTTACCCATATTGTATAATCTCAAATACTAAATTTAGCCAAAAGCTCTCTGATTTTGCCTCCAGACCTTTCTCTCATACTACAGAAGAGTAGGTCCAGTGACTGGTTCTTTTCTTCTCTCTTGGCTAATCCTTTCTTGTTCCACCAACAATGAGAGGAATGTGCTGAAGGTCTCCAGGCTACATTACACAAAGGCATAGCAAGACCCAAGTCTGACTTTGAGACCAGCTCTCGCTATCCACTGTGCGGCACTGCCTCATAGGCTATGTAATACCTGCAAATAAATGGTCAACGTCCCTGGAAGACCCAAACACTGATAACAAAAGTTCGCATTTCTATAATATTTAAAATATTATAAAATATTTAAAATATATAACATATATTATATATAATATGTAATATATATATATTATAAAATATTAAAATATTTAAAATATTTACTGAAAGCTTTCCCCACGACCACCCTGTGAAGTAGGCAGCATAATTATTATTGTCCCTGTTTTACAGATGAGGAAACCGATATGGGAAGTGATTCGTCACGTAGATAGTGTCATTTGTTAAATAAGAAAAAAAAACATTTCAGTTGGAGGATGATGCAGAAATACAGTGTCAACTCATGCAGCTATACTATTTCAAAAATTTTTTCATGATCCCCCATATCTGATCCTAGTATTCCTAAGGTTCAGATCCTTTCTCTCAGGTACTTTCCCATCTGCTCTTACAATCTCTACTCACTGACCTCCATACCTAACCTGACATAGGCTCAGCTCAGCATGCCCAGAACAGAGCTCCTGATGCTCTCACCATTAAACCCAACCATTCTCCAACCTCTTCATTGAAGTCAAGGGTTCCACTACTCTTTTGGCCACCCAAATTTTCAACCTCAGAGTTATCTTCAGTTAGCTCATCCTTCTTGCTCCCTTTCCCAACACACTTATTCCATCAGTTGCTAAGTATTGCTGATTTCATCTCCTAAATAGCTCTTCCTTCTATTCATTTCAATCTATTTACATAGCCACCATCCTACTTTCTTTTTTCCCAAGGCAATCTGGATTAAGTGACTTGCCCAGGGTAGTAAGTGTTAAGTGTCTGAAGCTGGATTTGAACTCAAGTCCTCCTGACTTTAGGGCTGGTGCTCTGTCCACCTAGATGCCCTCACCATCTTACTTTCAACCCTTATCACTTTTTTTCTAAACCGTTGCAACAGCCTCCAAATTAGACTTCCAATTTCTAATTTTTTTCCTTCAATACAATCCACCCTCCATATAGTTGCCAAAATAATCTATGCACAGTACAAGTTTTACCATGCCATATGCCTGATAAAGAATCCTTTATGGTTCCCAATTGCCTTTCGGGAAAATTTGACATTTAAAGTCTCTCTTTCCCCTTCACACATGCTCCATTCCAGTCAAAATGGCCTACTTGCTTTTTCCAATCCCAACATCTCTTTCCTGCCTTGTTGCTGGAATGCATTCCCTCATTGTCTCCCCTGCTTCAAGGTTTAATTTATGTGTTCCTCCCTACAGAAGCCTTATCTATTCCCCCTCATTATTAGAGTTCAAACAGTAAGTCAATAAACTCTTATTTTACTAGGCCCCGATGATACAAATACAAATAATGCCTCTGTCCTAACTAAGGGTGCTTACATTCTACTAAGGAAATACAATACTTATTGGGAGTGGTGTCCAGGGAAGACAGTGTAGCCAGTCACAGGGGGCATTAGATCATTATCACTTTTCCAGTAGCAGTATGATATTGGTGTGGTCATTGCTTCTTGTGTAAGAGCAAAGACCACAGTTGGGAAAAGCAGATGGTAGACCATTCATACTGGCTAGGCCCTAGTGTCCCAGTGCCTTGGAGGATAAAATAATCCAGAGTCTGAAGTCAATAGATAGAGAGGGTATAGGTGATGATTTACTCACTGCCCTCCTCCACTATCCAGACAACTTGTCACCAGGGCTGATCTGAAAGTTAAAATCTTCCCCCATCATGGCAGTGATAGGAATGTGTACGGTCAGAAAAAGCAATGGACTTTGAGTCAGAAGACCCAGGTTCAAATCATAGTTGGGCCATCAGTAGGACCTTAACCTCGCTGGCCTCAGTTTCCTCAGCTACAAAATAAGGGAGTTGAAGGCCCAAAGGTCCCTTCCAGCTCTCAGTCTATAATCTCGGGTTGCTATGGGTGACCCTGCCCCATCACCCACCCTCCGCTGTCCCGGTCCATACTCTGTGTTCTCTATCTGAAGGCACACTCATCTGCAATAATGATGATTAGGTGCTACGATCATATGAGCGACTTCCAAATCAACACCCGAACACATTCTCTTTCTAGAGCTTCTTCTTTTTTCTGTAGAAAGCAAGAAAGAGGAGGAAAAATTAAAAGAGAGGTGATGGATTTGTCTTCTTTGTCCCCCTCCAGAGAGGAGAGTGAGAGTGTGCTGACTCTGAAAGGCCTGACTCCCACGGGAATGCTTCCCAGCGGGGTGCTCTCCGGAGGAAAACAAACCCTGCAGAGCGGTAAGCAGGCCCCGCCGGTGTGTCTGTCTGAATGTCACCCTGCCCCCAGCAGCAGCAGGATCCAAAATGTGGTTTTTTCTAAAGGCTGAGGGAAACAAAAACAAAAACAAAAAAACAACAAAAAACAAAACATGACTTTCCTTAAAAAAGAACTTCTCAAACCCTCCAAGACAAACACTGGGTCCTTACTCCTCCTCAGGAGGCGTTCCTTTCACCTTGGTCCTCAGTTCATCACAGCCCTCCCTGATGCCAAGAGAACCCTCGTCCCAGAGGCCTGCCGATGGGAGAAAGCCAGGGTTCGGCATTCTGATCTGCAGCATCTAGCTATCTCTCCCCAGTGACTGGGTTTCCGCTTGACACTTTCAAAAAAGAGAGAAATTCAGACCTAGCTATCAAATGGCCATAAAACTATTCTTTTCCTCATTTTGGTCATAGCAGCCTGTGCAACTTAGATTTTAAATGAATTAATTAGCCAAAACAAAGCAATGAGTGTGTGTGTGTGTGTGTATATATATATATATATATACACACATATACATTTTAAATTGTCACTGCATGGATTGGTGGTTTGGCAGAATTAATCTTTCAGCTCTATCAAAATGGTCCATCCAGCTGTAGGTGTAGACAGAGCCTAAAATCCACCCCTGAGTACAGCTGTTGTGGCTGACTTTAAATGATCACATTAAAAAAAAAAAAAAAGGTTTTTACTCTCTATTTGAATAAAAAGTGGCCAATGGCCAGTGTGTTTCCACTGCATAAGCACACCATTTAGGGACTAGACAAACACAAAACCATTTTTTTTATATTCAAGTTGTGATGTAAATTGCATGACAATCATAACATTTATGTGCATTGCCTCTAGGTCCCAGTACCTGGGTGAGAATATGTGGTTTTACTCTCTATTCTTCAATTTAGAATTTGTATTATTATTGATAATTGTTATCATCATGCTTGGATGACAGAGTTGTTATTATTATTTTTGTTATTATGCTATTAATTAGAACCTGGAAAGGAGGGGAAAAGAAAAAGTTACACTGGCACCACAGTCTCGGCCTCTTGCTTATTTTCCTTTCTTCCCTGGGGCTCTCTTTCTCTTTTTCTTTTTTTTTCTTTTCTTTTCTTTTCTTTTTTTTCAATTTCTGCTCTCTTAACCAACAAGATACGGGTATTCTGATGGTTAAGTTTTTTTTAGTGATGTGTGAGCCGAGCAAAAAATAATGTTCAACTTTGTCAAGGCAATAACATTTATTAGGCACCTGCTGTGTTCCACAGCACCGTGCCAAAGGCTGGGAAATCCAAAGAAAGACAAAAAACAGTCTCTGCTCTCAAGGAGCTCAGACTAATGGGGGAAACAACACACAATCCATAACAGACAAGCAAGAGAGATACAGGATAGAGTGCAGGTGATTGCAGAGGGACGGCACTAGCATTACTTAGTAAGTCATGTAAGGAGGTAGATGTACCAAGAAGCATGTCTCAGCTCTCTGCATGGGCAGGGCGCTATTACTCTAGCTGTGCTTTATTGCCTAATTCCTTTTGATTTACGTGTGAATTTGGTCTTAGGGCAATCCAGTTGTTCTCCTACTCAAAGACAAAAACTGTTAATGCATGTAGCAAAAATACATAGTGTTATAGCAGCAAATTACCCTCTAATTTATTGCTCAAAAGAATTATTCTAATGATTTTAAAAAACCCACAAAACCTCTCACACCGCAGTATTCTTGCCCAGTAGAACATTACTGTACATGCATCA
Source organism: Vombatus ursinus (assembly GCF_900497805.2). Classification (NCBI taxonomy): domain Eukaryota; kingdom Metazoa; phylum Chordata; class Mammalia; order Diprotodontia; family Vombatidae; genus Vombatus; species Vombatus ursinus. The sequence goes on along the minus strand of NW_020949753.1, from coordinate 1,850,736 downwards.
TTAATTTGCGCAAAGTGTACAGCAACCAAATTTGCTGAAATCTACATGATTTCTGTTAAACACATTTGGAGAAATAACATACACATTACCAAAAAAAAAATGTCCAGTGATTTCCACAGGGTACATTGAATGGGGGACATTATTTATTTCTGGGTGATAGTGCTGGTGTAGTTCCAAAGTTTTATCTTCATACTTAACATAAGTTTTTATGATAATTCTTTGTTTTATTTTGTTTCCAGATTTTCACCTTCATTTTTCACTCAAGTTACTGCATTCTTTTAAATATGTTCTTTTATTTAATCCATTGGTTTGCTGTATTTATTATTATTATTGTTATTATTATTTTGGATGACCAAAAGAGACATTTTTGAGGAAAGTGCTTTTGGTCTTGAGCATATATGCTTTTTAATTTGGATTTTAAGCCATAACCAGAATCATAAATTCAAGATTCATTTTCTTCTGATCCCTTGATTTTCAGGAAAGGGCTGTGGGGCTTCTCAACAGGAAAGAAAACATAAACAGCTAAGCTGACCACTTTTCTTGCCAACCGATGTCATGGGCACTCTAGAACTTTGCAAGCCAAGACTGAAAGGAAAAAATGCAAATGAAAGTTTGGGGATAGAATTTTAATACTAAAACTTGGTGGAAGTAAAGGATTTTTTTTTTTTTGCATTTCCTATAATTAAGGCAAATCAGTTATCATGGGAGGTGGGGTAAATAGAATGAATACTATATGTGTGATTAGGGATCCGGGTAGGGTCCCTTCCCATTATAAAAATTGCAGCTGTAGCTTGGAGTTCTTCCTATATAACATTCTGGGGCTGACAGAATAGCTAGTTTCCTTAAAATGCTGCTATAATCATCTGTGCCCCTTAATTTTTGAATCTCTTATGTTGTTGTTGTTGTTGTTTTATAATGATGCTGTCCTAATAATGGAAAGTGGTTATGTTCCTAGCTAACAATAAGGAACAAACTGTTAACATGATTTTTCCCCAGTTTATATATATTTTTTCCTAAGGGTTGGGTGTGATTTCTCTTTGGAAGAGGGTGGGGGTTCAAAAGCTCAGGGAAAACAAGTATATGAATAACTATGACAAATTGTGTGTCCTTTTTTTCTTTTTCCCCTAAGTCTATATTCCACTATCAAAAGTTGCCAAAATTTACTTCAAGGTTGTGTATACATGGCTTTAGGCCACAGCTTCTAGGTCCCTACCTTTTGTTTGGGGTTTTAAATATGTAAATAAATTAATTCATTCTCACTAAAAAAAAAACTGAAGGATTTTTGTTGATCAGATATACATTTTAGGGGACTGTCTTTTTTTTTTTTCTCTTAAAAAATACCTTGCTCCCCTCCCCTGGAAAAGAAAGAAAAACCAACTTTCACAACTTTTCTTAAAGGTTAATGATTTGAAAATTCTCCAAAAAGTAAGATCCCAAAGTAATTTTAGTTGCGTAGGTCCACCTGGAGACAAAACTGATTTCGTTTTTGTAGCTTCTCTGTGTTGTCCTCTGTGCTGGATTCCAGCCCTTACAGTAACCTCAGTTTATTAGCTCCTTTTGCTCTTCACTGACTTGTTCTCAGAATTACCAATCCTCTGCTCATTTTTCTCATTCGTTTTGCACCCCCTTTCTTCTCTTCAGCTACTGTTGAGGCCATTGAGGCTGATGAAGGTAAATTGGCCAGTCCCCTTTCTGTTGTGCCTACAACAGATAAGGGCTCTGCTGGGTGTATTCATTTCTTTCTTTCTCTCTTTCTTTTTGCTGTAGCTTGTACAGAGTGTGTGGGTGTTGGGCTAACAGTTGTGGCTCAGTATTAACCGATATGTTCTTGCTTTAAAGGGGAAAGTGTCTTTTCTATGGTTTGTTTTTCTTTTTCTTAAAGTTCTGATGTTCTAATTTGTGTACATTTTACCCAATATCATAACATGAAAAGGAAAAAAAAAGATGCATGACTGACGTGGGGTGGGAGCTATGGCAGCTAATAGTAAATGTTCATCTCACACATACCTGAAAAGCCTTATTCTTAGGGTGGAACCATGGTCCTCCTTCAAATCAATTTTTTTTCATCCAGACATGATCTAAAAAAAGAAGGTGAGAAAACAGTTAAACACAGACTTCAGAGGATTCTAGTCAAAAGTTCATTGAAACGGTGCTTCGTTGATGTTTATTTCTGCTGGTCATATCAGACGGTAACCTATGGGATAGTTATAGTAGCAGAACAATTAGCACCAGCCAAATCTTAGAGAAAGACCAAAGAGGTCTAGCTGCCGTGGAAGAAGATTATTACTGAAGAAAATCAACCAAGGATCATTTATTGAGGGCCCACTCCATGCAAGGCACTGAGCCAGGTACTGTGAGGGACACCAAAAGAGACCAAATACAGACCCCTCTTCCAGGAGTTTTAGGAAAACCAAGCTTGCTGCTTGACGTATTGCTGTGATTTAATCTAGGATTCTTTAAATACTAAAGGATCTATTTTTTTTTACCGAAATACATTTTAACATATTTATGTTATATGAAGAAATTTGAGAGAAGAATTTAAAGTTCCCCTTTAAAACAAATTCTCCAGTTGTATTTTGTTCTTGCAAGATGACTTTTTTTTTCTTTTCCCCCAAATTGTGTAGTTATAGTCCCTTGGTACGATGTAAAAATGTTACTTTAGACGCTTTGAATTTGGTAACAATTTTGAAACAGTGGGAAAAAAAAAATGATAGCATAGTAAGAGAAAATACAACTGCTTCCTAAATAGCAGTCCATAAGCTGCTATTTATGTGGGAATTCTCTATTCCTAATGGCAAATTCTAATCTGCAGTGTGCATTCTCGTTAATAGTTTGGCTGTTTTCTGTGGTTTCTGTGACTCTGTGTCGTGTTAAGTATACTACCAATGTAAATTGCTAATACTCATTGTCTGACCAGCAACTACAGCAGAGCACATTCTTCATCACTAGGAGAGATGTTAAACCCATTTGGAACCCAAAACTTGAATATGGAGCCCCATTCCAGGACTAAACATTTTTCAAGTTTTATCTTTAATTGCCACAAACGTTGGTTGGCTACTATATATAACCCAAGGGTTCCACTTTTACTACCTCAAATAACAAAATTATTTGATAAGTTACAATTGCTATGGAAGTTTGTCTTTTTTCATAAAAGTGCAAAAGTATTCACAGTAGTTTAGCAAAAGAGTAGATCCACTTAATATCATCCTTAAATAATTTGTGTAGGCTTCAAGTTGGGGGCTCATTAGACATCTTTGCTTTCACATGATTTATTTCTAAATTAAAGAAGAATTGAGAAGCTTTGCTATGGGCCTTGGTCTTTCCTCATTTCCCCATCTTCCTCTCACAATTGACTAATCACCATTATGCTTTACCAGTTTAAAAAAAATGTAAATATGTACCATCTACTCTATTGAACTTTGAAACAAATATCTGTTTCCATATTTTCTTACTTCTGGAAGGGTACTGCATATTTGCATAGGAAAATTGAAAAAAAAAAGTCAGCCTAAGGTGCTTTTCTTACTGTCATGTCCAACCTGAGTGGGATAATGGTATCCAGAATTCTTCTTTAAGAGATTCATGGAACAGCGTAGCCCAAGTCAGCATTGGTGATTGGCCCTTGGTTATCTGGCATGTTCTTCACAGGATTTAGAACAAACTGACGTCATTGGCTCCCCATTAAATATTTTGAAGTTTAGTTCCCTGGCTGATTTCCTCATTCCCATGACTTATCAGTTATATTTGTACAAATACCTTATCTTCATGCACAGGATCAGGGAAAGTAGACTTAATTGATTTGGATAAAACCAAATCGAATTCTTTAGGTTTATGCCAAGAGCTGTTGATGGTATTTCCTCCTCTATTTTCCTTAGTTTCAAAATACCCTTGTTTAGAAATCCTCTTAGAAATAGGTTGTTTTGGGTTTATTTTTCCCCCCTTCAAATCAGGTGGTAATGGATACCTGATGACATCAGTTTGGACTGTTCACATCACTGCTGAAGGGCAGGCTTTTTTTTTCTTCTTTTTTTCTACTCATTGATTTGATTGATCTCGGTTTTTATGAGGTTTCCTTTCACTCTGTCAGCCCAGTCCACTTTGCCAAAATTAAGCAGGGAAAATAGCTGAATAGTTTCATTCTTCTCCATTTCCCAATGAGCTATGGCTGTTTAGCCAAGATTTCTTTCTGGGATGTCAAGGGCAGGCCCAAGAGTGATTTCTTTCACAGTTCTCCCTCTCCTCTGCTCTAGACTCTTCCCAGTTTTGCTCAGTCTTGCTCTCTCACAGAAGGAGGAATCCTATTGCATTCATAGGCACTACTTTAACACAACTGAGGGGAGGTGGGGTAGAGAAAGGAGAAAGATTTTCTTTTGAGTCTGGAGCTTTTCACACCATGCCAAACGATGTGGACAATCATTGCTGTGCTTTACGACTGTTCCTGACGGCCAATCTTACTTACCTGTCCACTCCAGAGTTCTCTGAGCTGAACTCATGAAGACAAGAAAAAAAATGTTTACAGTTTGACTTGTTCAAGAGGACACTTTGGTTGGCAAGAGACATTGGCTGTTTTCAAACCCTTAAGTTTTCTCCCGGTATGGTAAGGAGTCTGTCGTGTCGTCTTCAGGTCCTGTCACTTTGTTCTCCACTAAAGGAATCCTTCCCTCACTGAACAATCGATAAGTGATATGCTATGTCATGGGGTCCTTTCATTTTCCTTGGACTAACTCTCCTGTTTTTTTCTTAATGATCTTCTGTTTAGCGATCAAAGGATTTTCACCGCAACATAAGATCACTAGCTTCGAAGAGGCCAAGGGCCTAGACCGAATTAATGAGAGGATGCCTCCTCGCAGAGATGCAATGCCCTCTGATGCCAACCTTAACTCCATCAACAAGGCTATCTCTTCAGAGACAAATGGCACTGACAGCAATCGCAGTAATAGCAGCAATATTCAGTGACCACTTCCCGTTCACTTTTCTTTCTTTTTCTTCTTTTTCCTTCCTTCCTTCTTTCTTTTCTTTCTTTCTTTCTTTTTTTCTTTTGGAGCTGCAGGGCATGATGGGGATTACTGCATATCAGCAGTGGGATAGTCTTGCCTCTTATTGTAGCTTACTTGCTCTGGGGGCCAGGTGTTGGATTCAGTTTACAATATCCGCTAGAAAACGAGATAGTAAACTACATTTTGGTGGATATGGGGTGGGGGCGGTAAACACCTCCTTAGGATAGGCCTTTAAACATTGCCTATTAAAACAAACAAACAAGCAAAAGAATGCTAAGGCTGGTGTGTATCGCGAAGTGAAGAGAACGAACATGTTTTCCTATTGCATTGGGAAGTCCTAGATAGGTTATGGAAAGGCCTCTTATGATGTTACTGGATATGAAAACTTTGTCTAATTTCTTACTCTATTGTACGTTTACAGTTGCAGCACTAAAAATGGATGACATCAAACATTTTTAACAAAACGATGTACAAACTAAATAAGGACTATTTATTGATAATGTTTTGCTACTCTTGTCAGACAATGGCTATAAACTGAATTAGGCAGTCTTAAAAAAAAGGAAAAAAAAAGAATGTTGAGAATTTGTTAAAAATGCCAAAAAAAAAAAGGACAGTTTAATTTTGTACAGATTATGCTTACCTCAGGTTTCTTTAGTGTGCTTGAATGCCCTTCTTTCAATATTACACTTATCTTACTCATTTGGCAATGAATATCTTTTGTTTTTTCCCTTCAAGTTTAAAAAACTGGAATAATTACATCTATCTTTTTTTTTTTGCTGTTTATATTTAGGTTTTTTTTTTGGTAAATCAAATCTTGGTTGTGGCTTGCTGAATTTAAATATTTATGAGTGGTGCATTTTTAAGTATAGTGAACAAGACACAATATTAAGTGCAGTGCAAAGCATCTATATTCTGTAAAAATCTGCCTATGCATGTTTTTTAAGAAAAAAAAAATGGCTATATAGGCCTGTATGGGACTGCAATGCGCTTAGTGGTCTGACTTATACTGGAAATGTATGTATACTGGCGTACTTTATATTCTCTAAAAAATGCTTAATGCCTTTGAAATTTTGTAATCAAAAAAAGCTTTGAAAAAATCTAAAGGGGAGAGTATTCTTAAAAGTTTTTAACATAAGCTTGTCAGTGCACATATAGATGGTTAGCATGTTTAGCAAACCTTGTGAAATTTAAATAAGTTTGTAGTTACATGTGAAACTTAAATGCATGGTAACTGTTAATGTCATAATGGTTTAGTCATTTTGTTCTGTTCCGTCATGTGCCACCAGATGTGTAATTTTTTCACTTTTTTCCCTTTGTATATCAGTTAATGGGTTACAACTGGTTCATTCTGAAAACAACACCACAACAGTCCATTGATATTTTTTAACAAATGTATAAGTGCCCAAGTAATTCACTACAGCCTAAAGCCTTGCCTTTGTAATTTGACTTCTAAAATGTTGGCAATCAAAGCATGCACTTGTAACAATGAAAAAAGCATTTTATATTACTACTCAATAAAAATGTGCATGAGCTTAAAGAACTCTCCTCCTGTCCACTGAGTCTCTCCTGAAGGTCTTTGTGTATACACCCACCATGTGTCCTCCCAGGTATTGGGCCCACTACCAAGCATCCCCCATTTTAGTTGGAGCAGGCTGCCTGGGGCCTGGTGGGTGCAGTGCATGCTTTCATTATACCACCTGAGTGGCGTATTGTCCCACTCTAAAAAGAAAGAAATCTGTTTAGAAAAACAAGACCCAGAGGCTCCTCTGAATGTGGCAGCTGATCATGAATCCATGATTGTTTGTTTGTTTGTTTGTTTTTTTTCAAATTAAAAAAAACAAATCAATTTGCTATCAGGTTGTTGCAGTTGTATTGGATTCCGTGACCCCTAAAACAGAAAAGAGTGAATTGGCACTTTCCTTCTCAGAAGAAAAAGTTGTCCCTGTATTGGTAGGAAATTGCTATACTGGCACTTTGGCTAATCATCTAAGGATTTATGATCAAATTTCAATTTTTGTTCCTAATATCGTTCATTTCCAGCATTCTTTGTTTATACAATATATACAGTATACCCATCGCATTAAAGTAATCAGAACATGGCACTTATTATTCATAATGTACCAAGATCTGACATGTTACAAACATATTCTTTGCTCATACCCAGCTTAATTTGCTGAATTCAGAAAACCATTTTCCCCCTGTTGAAAATTTCTCTTGACTCAAAAATGACATCCACAGAAAATATTTAGATGCAGCTTTCTAGAACAGTATGAAAGCAATGATGCTGATGGTACCACGATGTTTCTTTTCCTCCATTTTAGCTACAGAGAAAATATCATGAAAAATGAGAAGAAAAAAAAAACTCTTTTCTTTCCTCTTTCGTTCTTTTCCTTTAAAAATTGTGCTTGAGGCAATATGGCATAGAAATAAACATTTGACATTAAAAACAAAAGAAGCAGTTGATGTGAGTATTGCTTGGTCTTTGGGGGCAGCATTTAGGAAAGAAAGGGCCATACACAATAGATACGATGTTAACTGGACTTTGAGAAAAGAGATTGGTAGAACTGAAGTTATTTCTCCAAAATTGAGAGCTCCTGCCCTATAGAGGATGTAGAGTTTCAGAGACGCTTGTACTAATGAGCTCTTGGGAAATGGATTTGCAGAGTCCAAGGTTTCTACACACGCAAATGGGGAGGTTAAGGGCAGAGGGTTCAGGCACCCATCCTGGGTTGAGGGAAAGCATGCATATTTCTGTTTTATCTAGCCTTTCTTAGGACTGGGAGCAAGGAATGTCCACTGATTTTTCAGCCCACATTTTTTTTTCACCATTATCCTTTCCTATGTCTTATAAACAAAGAAAAAGAGACAGGACAGGATGGGTGGAAAATTCAATTCAGTTTAAATCAAAGTTCCTGCTTCATATGGGGTACTGTTCTAGGTACTTTGGATACAAAGATACACAAATATCTGTCAGTCTCTTTCCTTTAAGGGGTTTGAAATCTTAATGGGAAGGAGAGGAAGAAAGAAACATGTTCATAAATAACTGCAATCCAAGGTAGGAAGTGATAAAATGTATGGGAGAGGTCAAATTGAGAGAGGAAATAATTATTTCTACATAGGGAGCTCTGGAAAGGCCACATGTGGCTGGGCCTTGAAAGATAAAAATATCAACAAACAGAGCGTGGGAGAGGCAGACCAAGGTGGAAGGTACAAATGAACAGTGGTAGGTATGGACAAGATAAGGTTAATGAAATACATTTATTTGTCTTTTCTTTCCCCTCCATTGATGTAATAAAGGAAACTACATAAGCAGTGGACATATCTTCTGTTGGACTCAATCAATCAATAAACATTTATTAAATACCTACAATGTGCTAGGCACTGTACTAAGTGCTGGGGATACAAAAAGAGGCAAAAGATGATCTCCACCCTCAAGAACTTACAATCTAATGGGAGACACAACATGAAATCAAATATATACAAAGAAACTATATACAGGATAAATAGGAAATAATTAACAGAAGGAAGGCACTGGAATTAAGAGGAGTTAAGGAAGACTACCTATAGAAGGTGGGATTTCAGTTGGGATTTAGGGGAAACCAAGGAAGTCAGTTGTCAGAGTAGACAAGCATTTATGAAACTCCCACTAGTGCCAGGCAGTGCCCTAGATACTGGTGATATAAAGACAAAAATGAAATATTTCCAGTACTCCAGGGGATTACATGTTTTACATCCTAGCAAGAAAGATAGTATGTATGTAACTATTAAAAAAAAAAATACAAGATAATTTGGGAAGGAAAAACACCATGAACTGGGAAGGGTGGAAAGACAATCTGGAAAGGCTTGATGTGGAAGGTGATGCTTCAACTGTGTTTAAAGGAAATAAAGAATGCTGAGAGATGGAAGACTTGGTGATAGATAGCAAGGGCAAAAGCGCAGAGATGAGAGATGGAATATGGTTTATGAGAGGTCAAAATAAATCCATGGATTGGAAGAAGAGAAATAATATATAATAAGGCTTGAAAGTGTGATTTGGAAGGAAAAAAAATCCACTTATTAAGCACCTACTATGTTACTGTCACCGTGCTAAGCACTTTGCAAATATCATTTGATCTTCACAACCCTGAGACGTAGACAGTATAATTATCCCCATTTTACAGTTAAGGAAACTGAGTCAGATAGAGATTTGGGTGATTTGGTCAGAGCCATGGAGGTAATTCAAGCTGAGGCCAGATTGAACTCTCCGGACATGGCGCCATTTAGTTGCCACACAGCCTGGGACCACTTTTTGACAGTGAAGTTTCTACTGCCCAAGTTCCTGTATCTACCCACTGTCCTGAGATGATTCATTCTTTTTTTTTTTTTTCTCAACAAGGTGCTGCCATAGTGCCTCCTCCCTTTGGGAACCTAGGATCTTCAGGGATGTTAGTAAGCATGTAACTAGGGCTGTAGTATAGAAGGATAGAAAGAGAAAAGTACTTAGTAGATCTCTTACATCCTTCCACTTCGACTCTAACTATATACCTCAGTTCTCTGCCCTATGGGCATGAGGGTGATGTAGGAGAGCCTTCCGAGATATACTCACCCAGCAAAGTAGCCCCAGAATTAACTTGCTACAAGGCTATCACCGCCTATTTGAAGGTCTAGATTTTTCTGAGACTAATGACCAAGAAATAAAGTAAATTATTTTTGTCCGTTGTATTCCATTTCTTCACCTCAGTACCTAGTTCTGTAAGAAAGAGGCTCATTCCCTACCTTAGGGTGGTACTGGTTATCGGTCTGCCTCTATGCATCCATAGTAAACATTGATTTACTCTGTGCCTTAACATAAAGTTTATCCCAGTTATTCCATTTGTTATATAACTTTTACTGCACATGTATTTGATTTATATTCTAGTCAATAATTACTAAGACATTCATTGAAAAAGTCTCCTCCCCAAAAATTCCTTTAATGTACAATTCTGAAGTCATAAATAAGAACATGTGACATATTCAGAGTGGCAATTTATGCCTGTTTTTGAGTGTTATATATTTTTTTAAAGACATTAACAAACTAGAGGGTATTTGAAGAGCTTGACTAGTTTCAGTGGGTCTGGAAACCAAGTCTTATGAGCAATAATTGAAGAACTGGGGAAGAGGAGACTAAAGAAAGACAATAGCAATTTTCAAATATATGAAGGACTTTCATAGTCAATGTAGACCCAAAAGATGGAAATTTCAAAGAGTTTCATCTCAGCCTAAGGAAGATTTTTATAAAGAATAAGAATTCAACAACTCCTTTTCCAGTGAGGCTATTTCATCAGGGCCTGGAGGGTCATGTGGTCATCTCTTTTGGATACTGCAGTAGAATTTCTTCAGAATCAGAGGCTAGACCTGAACCTATAACGTCCCTTCACATAATGAAATTAAAAAAAAAAACTGCTTGATGAATCTACTCCATGCTATAGAACATTAGGTACTGTCCAAATTTCACAGGACTAGGATATTTTGGTTAAGTAATACTCAAATGCAAAATCATGTTTCCTTTCTATTTTCACTTTTCATTGTTTCCTTTGGGGAAGATTAAATGTCTCTAAGCCTAAAATCAAAGTGAGTGTCAATTCTAATCTGTAGGTAGGTATAACTAAATAAAGAATATTTAAACAGTTTCTTCTCATCTTTTATAAAGTTAAAAAATAAACTGTATTCCTAGGACCTTAATTAAATATACTAATGACTTACTAGTGATTCAACTATTAAGATATTATAAGATGTTTGCAGGGCCATTGCTGTTAAACAGTCATAAGTATAGAGGTCAAAATTAAAATTTTTATAGGAATTTCTTCATATTAAATGCAACCCAGCATGCCAAAGTTATTTACAAGTATTTGCTTTAAACTTTGTCAATATTTATAAACATAATGGACGGGACCGTTCTTACTAGTATGGAGAGCAAACAGTTACTCATGTAGCATAATCTGAGGACGTTAAAAAAAGGTCCCCCTGTCAAAGAACTCCTCCTATATGCATGAAATTCTATCATTTCACATTCATTCATGGGGCCATAGAATCAGAGCTCAAATAGATCTTAAAAGTATTGCCAAATAATGATAAAGTATTGGACAAGAACATGAGGACCATAAGAACATAGGTTGTCTTCTCCTTGCTGTTTCCCATTGAAAGCAAAGGATACAGAAGAGAAAAGTTAAATTTGGAAGTGAGAGGATGGCTAAGAAGATGATATGTGAAAATGGGATTTGGATTTCTGGAACATGGCTTAAAATACAGGAATGACAAATTCCCAATGAGAGATGAAGTATACCTAACAAAGACTAGTGAGAATTTATTTTCTACATATCTTTCAACTCTAATCAATTTTCTCTAAACTAAAAATGACGAGAAAGAGAGAAGACTGACAGTGCATGTTTTTCAAGTTACATACCATAGAGAATAGCTATTCTAGAGAGAACTGCTGGAACAGTGGGTAGAGAACTAGGCCTGGATTCAGGAAAACTTGAGTTCAAATCCAGCCTCAGACACCTACTAGCTATATAACCCTTCTTGGGTAAGTCATTTAACCTCTGTTTGTCTCAGTTTTCCCAACTATAAAATGGGGATAACAATAGTACCTGTCTTGCAGAGTTTTTATATCTCAAATAAGGTATTTGTAAAAGTGTTGAGCATAGTGTTTGGCCCATGGGAGGGACTATATAAATGCTTAGTTCCTCTACAAAGAAAGAAGAATAGCAGCTGATACAGCCAAAAATTCATAGAAAACAAATCATTTGTCAGATATATGGATAAAGGGAAGAGTTTGTGACCAAGCAAAAGAGAGAAATTCATAGGAAGTAAAATGGATAATTGTGATTATATAAAATTAAAAAGTTTTGAAGAAGAAAAACCAATGCAGCTAAAATTAGGGGGAAGGGAGAGGAAAGAAACTTGGGTGGGGGATCTTTGCATCAAGTTTCTCTGATAAAGGTCTCATTCTAAAGCATATAGTGAACTGAGTAAAATTTATAATAAGAGGACATTCCCCAATTGAGAAATAGTCAAAAGATAAGAATAGGCTGTTGTCAGAGGAAGAAATACAAGCTAGCAATTTGTTGATATTTCAGTCACCTCCGATTATTTGTGACCCGACTTGGGTTTGTTTTTTTTTTGTTTGTTTGTTTGTTTGTTTGCTTGTTTGTTTGTTTTACAGAGATACTGAAATGGTTTACCATTTCCTTCTCCAGCTCATTTTATAGATGAGGAAACTGAGGTAGAGTTAAGTAACTTGAACAGGGTCACACAGCTAATAAATATCTGAAGCTGGATTTGAACTCAGGGAGATGAGTCTTTGTGACTTCAGGCCCAGCACTCTAACCACTGTGCCACCTAGCTGCCCCATACAAAAAAATGTATTACAAGGTAAAATAATGCCAAAAGAAAACTCCAGAAAAAGAGAATAAATTGGGAATAACTACAACTAACACTCTGTAAAAGAGAATGCAATTGCCACAAAGATTCTGAGAGTATTTAGGACTAATTAAATAATTGAATCAAAATATAAATTACCACAGTAGAACATTTAATGGCAAGCTGTGACTTAGAGCAGAAACTGGAAAAAAAAAAGATTAGCAAAGAAGTAAAATAAACAAATGATAAGAGGAGATACAGTTTAAAATTTAACAAAAAAATTATGGAAAAGTTTTAAGTCAGCAATTGAGAAGACTGATGAAATATCCACAATAAAAATAATCCAAAAAACAGGCAAAAAAAGAGATAATTAAATACCCATTGATGTTGCAGCAAGCCTGATTACCATATTCCAAGAAATCATAAAAGAAAGTTGTCCAGAAGTATTATTTGGAACTGGAGATAAAAGAGCAGAGAGATAGGGTGCACAACTCAATAACAGAGAAATGTCACTTAATCAAGGTAAAACTCCAAAGGAGTCCCTGTCATATAATCTTCATAATCAAATGATCACCTGACATTTAAAGCTATTCAAACTTCTTTACATAACCTTTGTCAACTATAATTGAATTTCAAAGACTATGGTCAGCTCTTGTTTTCCACAAAAGGATACTTAGAATTAGTTTTAGTAGAAGACAATTTTATCTTTGCTTTTCACTATATACTATTCCAATGTCTTCCTTTTTTGTTGCTTATAAGTAGTCTTGTAAGATTCTTACTTGTGTTCTTTAGTATGAGATCTATAAACTTGACATATTTTCTTATTGATTGGGAAAATCTACATCTTGGAAATGACATTTCTGAATGATTCAAACCTTGGAAATTTCTCTGTTATTGAGTTGGTCCTTGGAAACATCTTCTCTTAGATATCCTGGAATAGGCGTTCTCGGGGCAGCTTTGAAGGGTGTTTCTCCTAGGATCTGCTTCTCTGATTCTGTGTCACTTTAAGATATTCCTAGGAAATTCTGACAATATCTGCTCACAACAAGACTCAATAAAATTTAGCACAACCTCCTAAATTTGCTTTTCCAGTTCATGTTGTGAAAACTAACTCCAACTTTAGGCTAACCTTATTAACAACAGGGCTATAAGAACAACAAATTAAAAACCCATAATTCACCTGAAAGTTCAAAAAATTTAAGTTTTTACACACCAGTTTCTCTTGTCTTTACCTAAACTTTCTATCTGATATGGACAAAGTTATTCACAGGCTGAAGGAAGAGGACTTGTCTTGGAAAACGAGTCTTTCTGTCTCTTAAAAGTATAAGACAGATACTTCAAAGTAGAAAAAAGTTTTCACTTTCTTTACAATTATCAATACAATTTGTATGTAAAATCCTTAATCCAATGTTGAGAACTTATCTCTAAAACATACTCAAGGCCTGTATATCCCATCAGAAACATTTGGAAGCCAATCATACACACACAGACACACACACAGACACAAAGTTCTTTTTTTTTTTCTTTTGGTGAGGCAATAGGGGTTAAGTGACTTGCCCAAGGTCATATAGCTAGTAAGTGTCAAGTGCCTGAGGCTGGATTTGAACCCAGGTCCTCCTGACTGTAAGGCCAGAGCTCTATCCACTGTGTTACCTAGCTGCCCCCCACACACAGTTCTTAAAGAAAACTATCTGATTATGTTGCTTCCTCAAAGTTTACTACTCCATCTAATTAGAAAACTTTTACAAATTGTTTTCTTATTCCCCCCTTTGTGAGGACATTATCCCCATATGATCCTGAAGAAATGAGATATTTCAAGGACCTAATCTTATACATGTATATACAATTATTAATAAGTGGATGGCATGCCCAAGAACTCATTTACTTAGTTGCTTATGATATAGAATTGACTGTAACTTTATTTTTTTTTAAGGCAATTGGGGTTAAGTGACTTGCCCAGGGCCACACAGCTAGTAAATGTGTCAAGTGTTTGGTCTGAGGCCGGATTTGAACTCAGGTCCTCCTGACTCCAGGGCCGGTGCTCTATCCACTGCACCACCTAGCTGCCCCTGACTGTAACTTTAGATTAAAATAGCAAGATTTTTTACTTGCATCCTATTATGGTAACTCAGATGTTTCAGTATTAATCTATTAATTAATAACTTTATTATTGCAACAACAAAAACTTTTACAATTCTGCCTTGATTATAGAAATCTGGAATGAAAGGGAAAAGGAAGGACATAGTTATAACAATATCAAGACTGTCCCTTCAGGGGCATAGACTGACCTGATTTAAGCCATAACAAGGGGAAAACTCCTTTAGCTCTGTTTGATTCCAGGCACAAATCATATTTGACAACTAAACATGTAGCAAAGCTCACATTATTCAGAGGGTATCAAAAGCCAGGCACAGAATTAACTAGGTGGCAAATTTTCTTGTTCAGAAAGAAAATAGCATAGCAGGGAAATTGAATAAATTGATCTTACCTTTGCCTAAGCAAGGTCGTCCTCTCAACTTTGCCAGATACAGACACACACCTGTAGTAATTCTCAACTCACACTTTCTTGGGCAGCACATGGTATTCCCTTTGAATGGTGGATTGTTGGCTTACTAACAATCTAGACAATCATACTGATGGGGTTGGAATCTGAGCCCCAGAAAGGAAAATCTCTGGCCCTGATGGGGTTGGAATCTGAACCCTAGAAAGGAAAAACCCTGAACTTTCCCACATGGCCAAATCTCAGGCATTCCCCTGAGGCTATGGTCCCCATCAACTGGTCTTTCATTGTGGCTACACCCAATCTCCCCTCTATTGTCTTGCCTCTCTATGGCCCCAGGCCACTTCCCACCCTTGGTCCCACCTAGGCTCCATTTCCCACCCTTGAGAATTCTATTACTTCATGGATTACTTGGTCACTCTCCCATGGTCTTTCTGTATATAAGGTCTATCTTGTCTCCATTAAGATGCTCAGACTCTTAGAATCTAGCTTGTGCTCCTGGGGCAAGGGGCGGTGCCGCGTGGGAGTGGGACAGCAGAGGACTAAGTTCCCTTTGCTTAGTCCCCTCCCTGTATGCGGCGTCAGCCCCAGACGCCTCCATCTTGTGACCTTCCTGACTTCCAGGGTCCCTTTGTGTAGCACTGACCCCAGACCCCTCCTCCCAGTATCTGAGTCTGACTTCCTAGGTCATGTCCTCTGTCTATGCACTAATCCCAGATGCCTCCTCCCTGTATCCAGTCCTAGCCTCCTACGTCACTTCCTCCCCCTTGGTGTGCTAAACTCAGACAGCCCCTTCCGGTATCTGACCCTACAATCATTGGCTAGTAAGCGGGCTGGGGAGGAGGGGCTAGGTAGGTATTTAGGAATGAGCATGGTCAGATCACGCGCTCTCTCTTGGCTCCTGCTCTGTTGCTCTGGCCTTGCTGCTTGGGCTTGCTGTGATGGCCTCTGAATAAAGCTCTGGTGTTGGCGCCTCCCGATGGCTCGTCTCTGTGTGTTTATCCGGCTGAGTACTGAAGACTCGGAAGTGAGTATGACTCTGGTAGCCTGCTCCTTATAGGAGGAGAGGGCACGGCGCACGGCCGGCAGAAGGTCGGCGTGGCCAGTACAGATAACTGAAAGAGATCTTTGCTACTTTTTCTCCCAATATTATGTTATTATTATTGCTGTTATTATTATACATTATAGAACAAATATGCTCCATTAAATATTTAACAGTTTTCATTTATTTTTGCCACATTCTTTTAACAGCTAAATTTACAACCTAATAGCATCCAGTTTGAGGGAAGTTACTTTTCTAACAGTTTCCCAAATTTCACAAAACAAGGGAAAATGTTAGAAATAAAACAACAACATACACAATTTCATGGATTTAAAACATGAAATAAAACTTATTACCAGTCAGATGACATCAATTCAGATGACTGCATTTCCAAATTATCTTACATAGAGAATCTCATTTTATCACTTTTTACATTCTATATTGATTTTGATGGGGTTGTAATCTGGGCCCCAGAAAGGAAAAACCCTGGACTTTCCCACATGGCCAAATCTCTGGCATTCCCCTGAGGCTATAATCCCATCAACTGGCCTTTCATTGTGGCTACACCCAATCTCCCCCCCATTGTTTTACCTCCCTATGGCCCCTGGCCATTTCCCACACTTAATCCTAGCTAGGCTCCATTGTCCAGGTCCCAGGAGTTCTGTTCACCCCAGCTTACTGGCCACTCCCATGCAGATCTCCTTAGACCTCTCCTCCCATCACCCCAAACTACTTGGCCACTCCTAGATCCCTTCCACAGTCTTTCTGTATATAAGGTCCATCTTGTCTCCATTAAGATGCTTAGACTCTTAAAATCTAGCCACTGCTCAGATTCTTATAATCTAACCATTGCTTACCCATGTTCAGACTCCTTAAGAGTCTGCCCAATATGATGGATGTTCTAATAAACCTTGTCTTTGGCTGAAAGAAGGCTTGGGTCAAATTCTTTCGGGCAGGACCCGTGTGTTGTGATTTTGGGGTCCCAGCACCCCTAAACCCCTAAACCACGTCAATTTCATTCAAGATCAATATAGAGTACCTACATTTACTAAGATTCATATAGTGCTCACCTTGCATCAGACACTGCACTAAGCACTCTACAATTATTGTGTCCTTTGATCCTCAGGACCACCCTGGGAGGCAGGTGTTATTATTATCCCTTTTACAGATTAGAGAGGGCAGCTAGGTGGCACAGACCTGAAGTCAAGGAGACTCATCCTCCTGAGTTCAAATATGGTCTCAGACACACTAGCTGTGTAACCCTAGGCAAGACACTTAACCCTGTTTGCCTCAGTTTCTCATCTATAAAATAGCTGGAGCAGGAAACAGCAAACCACCCCAGTGTCTTTGCCAAGAAAACCTTAAATGAGGCCACAGAGTCAGACATTACTAAAAGGACTGAAGAACAGCAACAGATTAGAGAACTGTGGTAAACAGAGGTGATGTAACTTGCTACAGCTAATAAATGTCAGAGACTGGATTTGAACTCATGTTTTCCTGATCCTTGCATTTTCCAAGCATTATTGCCTCAATGCCAAATAGCAAATTTTATTTTTTATTAACTTCTGATTTACCACAATTATCCTGATAGAACACAGTTCACTTTAAATGAGAGCACATAATGATTTAGTTTCAGTCCAAACTTCAACCAAACTAAATCAAATCAGAATTTACAATCACACATGGTAACATTCAAACCTTAATTTTCCCAGGGCATTAGGTACCAGCACTTCAAAATTTAGAGCCCCTAATTATCATTTCACTCATTTTCAAAGCACTTTCACCTTTACATAAACTTTTAGGTTCCTTTAAAATCATCCAATGAACCTTATCAATTCCTTTTGTGATCTTAAACTAGCCCCACCCTGATACATTAAGAGGTTAAATAAAGTATAAACCTCACCTTGCCCCAAGGCTGTTTAGTATTAACCTGGGAAGCCCAAGAAAAGTATGGGGAGCAGAGATGCTCCTCTTGGCTTGTGGCTTATCACAATAGAATTAAATCCTTCTCAAACCTCAGTGAAAGACTTTACTGCTTGGATCAATACAATGATTCAAGACAATTTCAAAGGACTTATGATGAAAAAAAATGCTATCTATCTCCAGAGAGAGAACCCATGGACTCTGAGTATAAATTGAAGTATAATTTCCTTACTTTCTTTTTCTTTTTTTTAAAATGTGGATAATATAGAAATATGTTTTGCATGATTTAGCATGTATAATTGATATCATACAGGGTGGGAAAGTGGGAGTGGGAGAATTTGGAACTCAAAATTTAAAAAGAAAATAAAGTTTGGAATAAATAATAAATTTAAAAAAAAAAGAAGTCTTATCAGATTGCTCTTAGGTAAGGTTCTGCAGTTAAGGTTTAGCAGTCCTAAAGTTGTTCACATCATCCATCCTGACTGGCTTGCCATAGCTATTACAGAGAAATAAAAATTCTGATTCTCATCCAAACAATGATTTATTTAGCAAGGCATGTTATTGCAAAACAAATTAGGTCCAAGTCTCTTGGTCAGTGCAAGAACCCAGAACTTTGGTTTATACCCAGTTAACATACAGGAGAGAAAAAGGGATGTAGGGATTGAGCCACCTTGTTCCTTTTTGGTGGAGAGAATCTGGAGACACTAAAGTGAGAGTGGGTGGAGGGCAGTCATTGTTTTCTGGTCATTTTTTCCCCAAAAAATTAGGTAACTTACAAGAAGTTTGAACTTAACCTCACAAAAATAGTGGATAATGGCAAAATAGTATTATTCATGATATTTTTAATTTAACATCCTGGATAGTGGAGCTCAGAACAAGATCCCAGGTATGTAAGAGTAAGTGTAAAAAGGGCTCACCACCCCATCCACAAGCTCAAGAAGGTGGTGCCTAGTCATGTCCCAGAAACCCAATTCAGGAATTTAGGGAATACAGGTGGAACAATGAATAAACCAAAGAAGACACTAACCACTATAAAAAATATTATTGTAAATCTAGATCCCCCTCCCCACCCAAGAAACTTGTAATAACAATGTAATAGCTCCAATCAGAGATTCAAAAGAAAAACTGTATTTTCCACAAGCACTACATGATTGTACTGAAGAAATGAAGCCAGAGATTTTTAAAAAATGAAATAAAATCTCTGAAGGAAAGAATGGTAATGGACTCCCAAAAAACTAAAATAGACCAAAAAAAAAAAAAATTCATGACTCTGTAAGACAGCAAGAGACATTAGAACCAGATCAAAAGACTGAAAAAAAAAAATGTAAGATATCTGAAATCAAAATAATTAACTTAGAAAATAGATCACAGAAAGATAATTTAAAAATTATTAGATTCCCTGGCAATCATGACTTAAAAACAAAAGCCTAGACAAGCTATCTCAATAAATTATAAATGAAAACTCCCCAGATCAATCTGAGGGCAAAATGAAGATAGAAAAAAAATCCTATCACAGCCTAAAATAAACCCTAAAAGCAAAATTCTTGGGAATATTACAGCCAAAATCTACAGCTCCCATGTCAAGAAAGAAAGAGAGAGAGAAAGAAAGGAAGGAATGAAGGAAGGAATGAAAGAAGGAAGAAAGAAAGAAAGAAAGAAAGAAAGAAAGAAAGAAA
>NW_020949753.1:1830655-1831121 GCF_900497805.2 Vombatus ursinus | reverse complement strand
GAAGGAAGGAAGAAAGAAAGAAAGGAAAGAAGGAAGGAAGAAAGAAAGAAAAAGGAAAGAAAGAAAGAAAGAAAGAAAGAAAGAAAGAAAGAAAGAAAGAAAGAAAGAAAGAAAGAAAGAAAGAAAGAAAGGAAGGAAGGAAGGAAGGAAGGAAGGAAGGAAAGGAAGGAAGAAAAGAAAGGAAGGAAGAAAGAAAGAAAGAAAGAAAGAAAGAAAGAAAGGAAGGAAGGAAGGAAGGAAGGAAGGAAGGAAAGGAAGGAAGAAAAGAAAGGAAGGAAGAAAGAAAGAAAGAAAGAAAGAAAGGAAGGAAGAAAGAAAGAAAGAAAGAAAGAAAGAAAGAAAGAAAGAAAGAGAGAAAGAAAGGAAGGAAGGAAGGAAGGAAGGAAGGAAGGAAGGAAGGAAGAAAGAAAGAAAGAAAGAAAAAGAAAGAAAGAAAGAAAGGAAGGAAGGAAGGAAGGAAGGAAGG
>NW_020949753.1:1814493-1829493 GCF_900497805.2 Vombatus ursinus | reverse complement strand
GAAGAAATTGTGATATATGAACGTGATACAATATTATTGTGATTTGTTAATTGGTTGGTTAGGGAAAGGGACTAAAAATACTGAGAGCAAAAAAGGAAGTTGAAACAATTTTTGAAAATAAGGTGTGGAATTTATGATGTACTTTAAAAAGAAGTGGTATGAAATGGAGATTCATAGCTTCATATAGAATCCTCTCTGCATTCTGATGTGTATATGGGAATGCTTTTTTGATGTTTGAATTCAATATAATTTTTTTTTCTAAAGAGAAAACAAACATGATTCATACAAAGCCAAAAAATGGCATTAATATGGAGGAACAAACAGTCAAGAATCTAAAGGCTAATAATGAAAAAAAAAATAAGCCAAAAGAAAGGAGAAGGGTGTGCTTATCAGTACCAAATCTCAACATGTACTAGGTGGCACAGTGGATAGAGCACTGGGGAGGGGGTGCTCAGGCCTCAGCCCTAAGATCACATCTCTGGAAGCCTCTCAATTTCTCAGTAGGACCCTGTCCTGTGAGGAAATTTTCTCTTGTTGCAGAACACATGACTCTGTAATTCCTTTTATCAGAACTGACAGAGAGGTGCCTGGCCCAAGGATTTTTGTCCCTGGCTGGTCTAGGGACTCTCCCTCATGCCAGATTCCCGAGGTCAATGCCTCTGACAATTCCCTCAATGTCTGGTATATTCCCTACACTTTCCCATCCATAGCTCCCCCAAAACACCTAGACCCCTAGATTACCTAATTAGCATCCATGGCATTCTTCTCCATGCCCCTTTTCCATATAAGCCCCAGCACCATCCTCAGGCTCTTGCAGGTTCCCTAAGGAACCTTGTCTGCTTTTGCTAGAGTTACAATAAGCTTTTTGCCACTTGACTAAGAGAAGGCTTGAGTGTGTCAATTCACTCCAGGAAACTCTGCCTTGGCATTCTCGGGTTCCCAGCACCCCAAAACCTCATCACTGGTCCTGAAGTCAGAAAGAGCTAAGTTCAAATCCAACCTCAGACTCTTATTACCAGTCTGACCCTAGACAAGTCATTTAACCTCTGTTTATCTCAATTTCTTCATTATGAGGCTAATAATAACACCTACCTCCCAGCATTTCTGTGAAGATCAAATGAAATAGTAATTGTAGAGCAGCTAGGTGGCATGGTGGATAGAGCACTGGCCCTGAAGTCTGGAGGACCTAAGTTCAAATCTGGCCTCACACCAAACACTTGACACTTACTAGCTGTGTGACCCTGGGTAAGTCACTTAACCCCTAAAAATTAAAAAAGAAAGAAATAATAGTTGTAAAGGGTTTATTACAGTGCCTGACACATAGCTGTACTACATAAATGTTAGTTATCGTCATATTATTACTAATTTGCTACTGGTAAAAATAAAAGAGAGCGAGAGAGAGAGGTTGATAGGTGGAAAAGATTACATACACAACATATAGAAGCAAATATAGTAGCATAGTGTTCCATAAACCCAAAATTATTGAACCTGGTTACTGGGGGAAGATCTCACTATTTGACAAAATTTGGTAGGAAAACTAGATGACGATCTGGTATGACAAATACCTCAAATTGTATACCAAGTTAAGAACCAAATAGGTACATGCATTAGCTAGATATAAAAGGTCATATCATAAACCAATTGCAGGACCAAGAAGGATTATTCTCCATACACATTGCAAAATAAAGCTAAGCTGCAGCATGAAAGATACAGATTAGTTAGAAGGTAGAATTTCTTCATAGAGATGGTTTTAAAATACAGGATAGAATTAGCCTAATATTAAGGAGCTGTGCTTGTTAAAATCATTGACCCAGTTGACTCCAAGATAATTCTGAATGGTGGTTACTGGACAGATAAATTAGTGATCTGTCAAGAAAATAGCAGGATGTCTTCTCAATGAGGGAGGTGGGGAGGGAGAGAATTTGGAACTCAAAATTTTAAAAACAAATGTTAAAAAAATGTATTTAGATGTAATTGGGGGAAAATAAAATACTAAATAAAAAAAAAAACAAAAGAACAGGACATGATTGGGTCAATTTCTAAATCTTACCATTTTGTATAGATTTTTTGTTTCCTTTTGGAGAAAGTGCTTTGTGAAACAAGAATTACCCAGGTTGTCTGCTGAATAGAAAAAGAAACAAAATAGACAATTCCCCGTCGTTCCTTTCCTCTCTTTTGGCAATGACTGACACCTGAGTCACAGAAGTCCATCTGAATCCTACCTGTTAATCCTTGCTTCAGTCTCCATGTTTGTACAGCAGAAAACACGCTGACTGTGTTTGCAGAGCTTGCTTTTGCAGCCCGACTAAAGGTATTTTTTTAAAGCTCTGAAGAAATAACAATGCCTTTTGATACAAGTGCAGCTGGGCTACATTGTAGAGGCAGCTGGAAAACATTGCCTCCTTGTGAGCTTGGCAAATAACTCCTGCCAGGAGGCATCAGAGACTTTGCAGGCTGCCCTCAAATCCTGTGAGGTACAGCAAGATGTTAGGTCTATAGGGGAAGGAGCGATTGACAACCTGCCAGCTCCAACTGGGCTCCTGTCCTTGAATAACTAGAACTGAACTAGGACTGAATTGGGAGTGTTCCCCTCTGGAAATTCTCTTCCTGGGGCTTTGGAGAAAGTGAATGATATGTTCCCAAATAATGATCACGGAAAAACTATTGAGGCATGGAGCTGGTTAACTTGAGAAGCACTGTGGTATGGTATGGCAAGGTTCTCCAACTTTTTAGTCTCTGGGTCCCTTTACACCCTCAAAAATTGTTGAGGGCCCCCTAAAGAGCTATTGTATATTTGGGCTATATCTTTTGATATTTACCATATTAGAAATTAAAGTGTGTTGGTATTATTATTTAAATAGTTTTGATCCCCTGGATCTTCTGAAAGCATCTTAGAGACCTGTAAGGGTCCTCCATCCTTACTTTGGTGACTACCAGTGCAATGGTTAGAGTACAGGACTTGGAGGTGAGAAGACGGGGGTTCAAAACTCATCTTAGATATTTACTGCTTGTGTGACCCTGAGCAAATCTTGTAACCTCTCTAAGCCTAGTTTCTTCATCTGAAAAATGAGGGAGGTTGGACTCAGTGATCTCTAGGGTCCTTCTAGGTTTTGATCTATGATTCTAAGTAAAGATTCCTTTGGATCAGAGAGGAAAAAAAAAGTTTTGGAGATCACTTCTGTGCTGCTCCTCATAACCAGCTCTACAAGGCATCACTGAATCTCAGAGTTGGAAAGGGCCCCAGACATCTGGTGTGAACTGGACTTCAGGTGGAAGAACCTCTTCAATAGCTCAGAGAAGAAGTCAACCATCCTCTGTTTGAAGACAGTCATTCAACAAGCACTTACTAAGTGCCAATTATATGCCTAATCACCACTGAGGAAGAACAGACCAGCTTCCCAAGTAGCTCATCCCATTATTAGATAACTAATTCTTAGGGAGATTTTGCTGGTTTTAGCTAAAAGTCTGCCCCCAAGTCACAACATCTTGTTCTAGAAGTCCCCTCAGGGGAAAAGCAAAACAGATCTAATCTCTCACATTGTAGCACTTCAGTAAACTGCTATTATGTCCTTTCTCATTAAGTCTTCTCTCATTCAGGGTAAACATCCTAAATTCTTTCAACCAATCCTCATATGGTATGGTTTCCAAGCTTCTTCCTATCTTAGTTGCTATCCAGAAATATACTATAGTTTGTCAATATCTTTCCAAAAAATATGACACATAGAACTGAATTCTTGAAGCATTCTGGCAAGGATAGAGTACAGTGGGACTCTCTCCTCCTCATTCTGGTCGGTGGACTGAGACCAGATGTGATTTCATCACAATGGGGTACTTCTAGGGGCAGCTAGGTAGTGCAGTGGATAGAGCTCTGGCCTTGGAGTCAGGAGGACCTGAGTTCAAATGCGGCCTCAGACACTTGACACTTACTAGCTGTGTGACCCTGGGCAAGTCACTTAACCCCAATTGCCTCATCAAAAACAAAACAAAACAATAAAAACCAAAACAAAAAAACAATGAGGTACTTCTGATGTGCAAACTTCCTGTATTAATGGAGATCTCAATCAGCTCTGCAATTTATGATCATTTGGAGTTTTCTGGGACACAGAGGGGTTAAATGAATGACCCATGGTCAGGCATCAGACTTGAGCCCAAGTCTTCCTGACTTCAAGGTCAGCTGCACCATCCACTACACCACTGCCCTTCATGGAATTCTGATATATATGGCCAATAGCATCATCATTGGTTGATGACAGTCTGTTGACAGCACTTTGGAAGTGTTTATGGAAGTTATCTTGTCTAGAGGATCTTGTCCTTAATCACTGATCAGTGTGGCTCTATCCATGCTAAATAGCTGAGAGATGCACCATAGATCTTTGGCCCATAAATTGCCTTCAGGGCATTGTAGAAGTGTGTTGGATTGTTACTATCAGCATCAAACTGAGTTTCATCTGCCTTCTTACTGAGCCAAGAGTCCTGCATTTCTCAAAACCTTGTTTGCACTTTTTTTTTGTTTTGTTTTTGTTAGGCAATGGGGTTAAGTAACTTGCCCAGGGTCTCACAGCTAGTAAGTGTCAAGTGTCTGAAGCCAGATTTGAATGCAGGTCCTCTTGACTCCAGGGCCAGTGCTCTAGCTGCCCCACACTTTACTTTTGATGGAGTGAAGCACTGCCTTCTTAGAAATGAATGAACTATCCTGCTGGTAAACCCTGTGGAGGTCTTGTTTTTCATATAGTAGCTTCTGAATTTCCCCATCATTTTCATCAAACCAATCCTAATGTTTACAAGTGTTCTGGCCCAAATGAGTAAATTCAGTAGTGTGCAATAAATCTCTGAAAGCTGGCCATTCTTTTCTGCTTCACTATTATCAAATATGTGTTGGCTTAGCTTTCCTTCCAAGTCAGCAACAAACCATTCATTCATGAAGGAGAGTTCTTATCCATTGACTTCGAATCTTCTGATAGTCATCGTGTCTTGGGGCCACTATTTTTGTTGAATGCTAATGTTTAGCTTGGAGAGGATGAGTCTATGATCAGTCCAGCACTCTGCACCACACCATTGCCCTCCTTCACTCTCACATCCTGTCTCTATAGTCTTCAAAATCTTTTTAGATTCTGACTTTATTGTTTAATACATCCATGGTTTCTCCCAGACTTTTCCACTTCTTCACCTGCAACCTTACTCACATAAAGGTACTCTCTCCTCCTTTCTAGCTCTCTTTATTGTTTTCCTCCAGTTGAATGTAAGCTCCTTGAATATAGGGACTATTTTTTCCCCTTGAATTTGTATTTCCAGCACTAAACACAGTATCTGACATACAGTTTTGAATAAGTTATCTATCTATCATCTATGTATCTATGTATCTATGTATCTATGTATCTATGTATCTATCTATTACATATTCTTTTCTTCCAAAGGAAACAACATTTAAGGAGTGAAAGACAGCATAAAAATGGTTATAAAGGTATTGAATCCTAGCATCCTAGCAAAATTAGAATTTGGAAGGGGAGCATCTAACAACTCTGAGTTCAAGACACCAGGCATGCCTAAAGGAACTATCTTCTATGATCCTGCAAGTACTGTTGGATATGATGAATGAGTTTCTGCAGGTAATCTATAAAATCATGGAGAATAAGAGATATATCACAGGACAGGTAAATTATAAATTTTCAAATTAGAGAGCAACATGATAATACCACCAGAAGACAAAGGTAAATCTGGAATATTTCGAGGTCCTCTGTGAGTTAGCACTCATTTAAAACCAGCGTGTTTATTTTTTACCAAATCAAAAAGAAAGAGAATATCTTTTTTTTCTTCTCTCTTGTTTTCCTCTTTCTTGTGGTTCCTCCTATTGGTTCTAATTCTTCCTTACAACATGACTAATGTGAAAATATGTTTAATAGGAATGTATATGTAGAGCCTATATCAGATTGCACATAGTCTTGGGGAGGGAGGCAGAGAGAGAGGGGAAGAAAAATTTAAAACTCAAAAGTGTATGGAAGTGACTGTTGAAAACTAAAATTAAATTAATAAAAGACAAACAGAAAGAGCATAATTCAAAGCAAAAAAAATGTTCAAACACTTTAACAAATTAAATAACAGCAACAAAAAAAGAGTTCTTCCACAGATTAGCATAACACAACACCACTCAAAAGAGGATCTATACGCAGAAAACATATGCTTAGAGAACATAAATGAAAGGGTATGATATACAAAGAACATTTGTAGTCAGAGAACCCTATGAAAAGATTCATACACAGGGAGCCTGTGTAATCTTGGCTGGTGCATGAAGGGCATGTACATAGAGAGCACACATGTATGCCCAAGGAAATTTATATATCTGATACTACAGAGCTGCTGATAACGGCTGATATTCTCTACCACTCACTTCAGGCAGCTAGTTGGTGAAGTAGATAGAGAGTTAGGCCTGGAGTCAGGAGCACCTGAGTTCAAATCCAGCCTCAGACACTTACTAGTTGTGTTACCCTGGGCAAGTCACCTTACCTCATTTGCCTCAGTTTCCTCAACTCTAGGGGACTCTAGAGAAGAAAATAGCAAACCAGTCCTGTATCTTTGCCAAGAAAACCCCAAATGGGGTCATGAATAGTTGGACACAACTTAACAACAGCAACAGCAAAAACTGCTCTCTGCAAGGCCTCACCTTTATATCTCTGATCCCCACTGTCTCCTCTGGGCATCTCTGCTAGTCACTAGTTTTGTGATTGTACTTCCCTCTGCTACAATCTGCTTGTCTTCATTTGCTGCTTTCTACCATATGCTTCTTTATAAGGAACAGTTATTTTTTTTTTAGTCCACATTATTCCAGGGCCATACAGACACATTCAGTAAGGAAGCCAGCAAAACCCAGTAAAAGCCTCATGCTAGAATTAAGTTTCTTAATTCTGTTAAATTTCTGCTATGTCCCCTTAAACTTGTCCCAGTCAAATAGGATGTAGAGCTGGAAAATTCCTTTTAACTCCTAATAAACTCCTTATTGTCAGTCTGCATCTTTTTAAACCCCTTTTAGGGACTCCATTCAATAAAGCCACATAGGGACAATATGAGTCAAGGGACACAATATTTCCCTCAGTTCCCATAATTCTGATTTCATGAACACTAGCCTACAGACTAGTAAAAGACTAGTAAAATAAAAGGCAAGGTGAAGCTGCTGGATCTAGCGGCCTCTACCATAGAAATTTCTTTTACATTCTTGCCTTTGTTATGCATAGGTGGCACTTTGGATAGAGTGCTGTACCTAGAGTTCAAATTCAGTTGGAACAAAAGTTAGCTTTGTGACCCTTAACCCTTATCTACCTCCATTTCCTCAACTATAAAATGGGATAATAATAACACTTACCTCCCAGGGTTGTTGTGAAGATCAAATGAGATAATATTTTTAAAGTGTTTTGCAAGCCTTAAAATATGAGCGCTAGTTATTATTGTTGGTGGTGTTAAAATTGTTACCCTTTGCTTGACATGCCTCTCAATATCAAACCAACCTTGCTGGTGTTGCTGCATTAGAATCATAAAACTTATAGGTTAGAGATTCACTAAAGACCATTGAGTCTAGATTATCATTTTGTAGATATGAAAACTGAGGTCTAGAGAAGCTCTTTGTTTATGTCTTTTTCCCTTTGCTGTGCTGAGTGCCAGAGGCACTGATGCTGCCTTCTGACCTCCCCTTACTATGGGCAGGCCAGGAGAAAGCAGAGAGTAGGACTGAAATCTTCGATAAGGAGAACATATTAGAGTTAGGTGGTTGATGTTTGGTGGTTAGTTTGAAACCAGATCAAGACAATTTGCTAAAACAACATGTAGATCTTTTGGATAAGATGGGTCAGTTATAGACAGGGTCCAAAGACAGAGCACAAGTCCTAGGACCAATAGATCAGCAATGCAACAGTGATAGAATCACAGTGGACAGCTCCTGGACATTGGTAACATTTCCTGTATGGGAAAGAGCTTTGTGTGAGAGAACCAGTGAACATCACAGATTCTACTTTGTGAATTGTAGGGACCACATCCATTGGTCTGTTTCATCCCCTCCCAGGAGAAAGTCAGAGCCAGGTTATTGGACAGGAAAAACAATTCTATTCTTCCTTGCTCCCATCCCTCAGAGTTCTATCAAAATCATGCAGGTGGAAATCTTAGCTAAGATTTATATGGGTAACCCCTGCCCCAAAGTTCATTTCCATGTAACTCTTCTTATTGGTAAAGACTGACTATACAATATTCCACAACTGTGTGAGGTATGTAGTTAGTCAGAGCTTGGGAGAAGAGAAATCTTGATCTTTTGGCTTCCAGCTTTGAGAGAGAAGACACAAAGTTCCAGACTATCTTTGGATCCCAAAAGGGAGACAAATATTCTGAGTAGCGGTTGATATGTGGAAGAACCAGAACCTTGATCATGCCTCTATATCTAGCTTACTACACTGAATGTACAAATGTATGTTTGCCTAAAAGACTATTTTTATGGAGAACTCACACAAGGCAAACACCCACATGGATGTCAGAAGAAGTGATCCAATGACACTCTCAAGGTCTCTCTGAAGAGCTTTGGAATCAGTTGTGAGACATGAGAGATACTGGCATAAGGCCTTCCACTATGGCATGCCCACATCAAAGAAGGTACTGTGTTCTATGAGCAAAGCAGAATTGCAGTAGCTCAAAAGAAACCTGAAATGTGCAAATTTAGAGACATCTCTGCTCCAAATGTTCAGATGGACTATTTTGTGCCCCACCTGTGGTAAAGCCTTCCAAGCTCATATTGGTCTGATCAGCCACAGTCAGACACACTGTACCGTGACCACAGTAGAGTGATGTCGTTTTGGTCCTCTTTGAGAATAAAGAGACAGTAATTACACTAAAAACTAGGGAATGCCCCTTTGGGATGAACTCTGGGATCTTCTTTCATAGTTGAACTAAGATATTTCACTCTTAATGGGAAAGTTCATTCACACTGTATTATTTATGTGTGTATGTATGTATGTGTGTATATGTGCATGTGTGTATATATGTACATATGCATATATGTATGTGTGTAATATATATATATTCTCATCTGTATTCTTCTGATTTTTGTTTGCTATCAGTTTCAATCAGTGGGTGTTGTTTGCTATTCAAAACTTGGATATGTACCTTGGGGTACTCTTTCTTCATTAAAAGATAATGATCAGGAGCTCAGGTTGAACCTAAAAATTATTTCCTCTATATCAGCATTATTTAGAGTGTTACAGATACTATTCTAGCCTAGAACCCTTACTCTGAGGAGAGCAGGGTAACAAGCCTTTAACTCCAACCTCCTGCTCCCCTCCTGGCAGGACTCAAAATTTCTCTTGGAGCAGGGTGGATGGAAGAGGCTTTAAAGATAGTCATGTCTCCCTGTAAGCTATATCCAGACAGATCCATGTGGGCACAGATAACCTACATGAGTAACAAAACACAGCACACCATCTCCCTATATTTGGGAACCTGTCCACAGGAATATATCAATAACTTCTGGCAGTTTATTTTTTTATAAGAAATTGTGGAGAGTTTTGCTGTTTGTTTGTTTTTAACTTTGGATTTATATATATATGTAATATTCTTCTGGTGAACTGCAGTATTTTGCCTCAAGAATAGCCTGTTGTGAAGATGGCAGAGTAAAGGCAGGAACTCATCTGAGCTGGCCCCCCAAACCCTTTAAAAATGAATCTAAACAAATTCTGGAGCAGCAGAACCAACAAAAAGACAGAGTGAAACAAATTTCCAGCCCAGGATACCCTGGATGGTCAACATGAAAGGTCTGTTGCACCAGGTTGAGAGAGGAGCGCAGTCCAGCATGGACGGCACCAGCACAGACCAGGCCCCAACAAACCCAGAGTAGGCCTCAGGGGACTGAATCACTGGCAGCAGTGGCAGTTTCCAGACTTCTCAGGCCACAGATGTCAAAGACAACTTAGAAGGTCAGCAGGAAAGGTGTGTCAGAGCTGGGTGAGGGAGGAGTGTAGTCCAGCACAGGCTGTGTTAGCACACCAGTAAACCAGAAGCAGGCAGTGACAGAATCAGCAGTGGCAATGGCAGTGGCTGCTTCTGGAGCTGTCAGCCCACAGATGGTGAGGGGATCGAACATCCAGTCAGAAAGAGATTATAGGGGTCTCCTTGCTAGCACTGAGGCAGGACTCTGTTTCTCTGTCCATACTTAGATTGGGTTGCAGTACTGGGTGGCAGCAGTGGAGAGGGGACCCTCCTCACAGTTCCAGGGCAGAAAAGAGTGCTTGTGGTCACTCACAGACCAGAGCACAGGCCATGAGAGGAGTAAACACCTCTCCTTACATCATACCACCTTGGAAGAGCTGACAACTTACAGGTCCCTAGAAGTATCTCTGGAAACAGCTACACTAAACCCCTGAAGCTTGGGACAATTCGCCTTCCACACTGGAAGTAGAGCCCTACCTTAAAAAGAGTTAAAAAGTCAAGTAATAGGCTAAGAAAATGAGCAAACAATGGGAAAAAAAACTCTGACTGTAGAAACTTACTTTGGTGATAAAAGGAAGATCAAAATATAGTACCAGAAGAAGACAACAAAGTCAAAGCTCCCACATCCAAAGCCTCCATGAAAAAGTATGAATTGATCTCAGGCCATGGAAGAGCTCAAAAAAGATTTTGAAAATCAAGGAAGAGAAGTAGAGGAAAAATTTGAAAGGGAAATGAGAGTGATGCAAGAAAATCATGAAAAATGAGTCAACAGCTTGGTAAAGGAGATGCAAAAAAAATACTGATGAAGATAACACCTTAAAAAATAGACTAATCTGAATGGCAGAAGAAGTCCAAAAAGTCAATGAAGAGAAGAATGCCTTAAAAAATGGAATTGACCAAATGGAAAAGGAGGTCCAATAGCTCACTGAAGAAAATAATTCCTTAGAAATTAGAATGGAGGGGTAGCTAGCTGTTACAGTAGATACAGCTCCAGCCTTGTAGTCAGGAGGACCTGAGTTCAAATCTAGCCTCAGACACTTGACACTTACTACCTAGGCAAGTCACTTAACCCCAATTGCCAAAGCAAAAAAAAAAAAAAAAATTAAAATGGAGCAAATGGAAGCTAATCACTCTGTGAGAAATCAAGAAATTACAAAACAAAATGAAAAGAATGAAAAAATAGAAGACATTATGAAATATATCATTGGAAAAACAACTGACCTGGAAAATAGATCCAGGAGAGATAATTTTAAAATTATTGGACTACCTGAAACCCATAATCAAAAAAAAAAGAACCTAGACATCATCTTTCAAGAAATTATCAAGGAAAACTGCCCTGATATTCTGGAACCAGAGGGTAAAATAGAAATTGAAAGAATCCACTGATCACCTCCTGAAAGAGATCCCAAAAGGAAAACTCCTAGGTATATTACAGCCAAATTCCAAAGTTCCCAGGTCAAGGAGAAAAAATTGCAAGCAGCCAGAAATCAACAGTTTAAGGATTGTGGACCCACAATCAGGATAGCACAAAATTTAGCAGCTTTTATATTAAAGGATCAGAGGGCTTGGAATGTGATATTCCAGAGGTCAAAGGAGCTAGGATTAAAATCAAGAAGCATTTACCCAACAAAACTGAGTTTAATCAATCAATGAGGGGGAAAAATGGCATTCAATGAGGTAGAGGAATTTAATGCATTCTTGAGAAAAGACCAAAGCTAAATAGAAAATTTGGCTTTCAAATATAAGACTCAAGAGAAGCATGAAAAGATAAACAGGAAAGAGAAATCATAATGGACTTATTAAAGTTAAACTTTTTACATGCCTACATGTAAGGATGATATTTGTAAATCATGAGACCATTGTCATTATTAGGGTACCTTGAAGGAGTATATATAGACAGAGGGCACAGGTGTGAGTTGAATGTGAAGGACTGATACCTAAAAAATAAAATTAAGGGGTGACAGAGGAATGTATTGGGTGAAAGGGAGAAGTAGAATGGGGTAAATTATCTCACAGAAAAGGGGCAAGAAAAAATGTTTGCAAAGGAGGGGAAGAGGAGGGAGGTAAGAGGGAATGAGTGAACCTTACTCTCATCAGAATTGGATTAAAGAGGGAAAAACATACACACTCAATTGGGTATAGAAATCTATCTTACTTTACAGGAAATTAGGGGGAAGGGGATAAGGGAAGGGGGGGTGATAGAAGGGAGGACAAGATGGGGTAACCAGAAACAAACGCTTTTGAAGAGGGACAGGGTGAAAGAAGAGAATAGAAATGGGGGGCAGGCAGGATAGGATAGAAGGAAATATAGTTAGTCTTTCACAATATGACTATTATGGAAGTGTTTGGCGTGACTACACATGTATAACCTATGTCGAATTGTTTGCCTTCTCAATGTAGGGGAGCGGGAAGGGAGGAACGGAGAGAATTTGGAACTCAAAGTTTTAAAAACAAATGTTAAAATTTGTTTTTTTTTACATGTAACTGGGGAAAAAATACAAATTTATTTTTTTTTTAAAATAGCCTATTGCTTTCCAAATGGCTATACTTAAGAAAAACTTTTAAATTGAATCACCCTACTACCTCCCCACATATCTGACTGCAACAGGACCTAGAATAAGTAGAAAATCCTACAGGATATGGTTTTTTTTCAGGTATATAGTTGAAATTAAGAGAAGGCACACAAGAGTCACTCATGGTCCTGAGCTCACCTAATTGCCAACTGGGAAAAACCATTGAAACAGAAACTGTGAGGCAAACAACTAGAAGAGTTGGCACATCTCACAAGACCAAGGAACATCAAATTCGGATGAAAGGTTCCTGGCACATCAGGATGTTGTCTACATTGGTTGCTCTTTTGGAAAGAAACTTGTATCCTGTGAGCAACTTCCTGTTTGGAGGCTTAGCTCTCCGTGCTTTGCAAATTGTTGAAAATTTCTTAGTTGGAAAGTTGTCTTCGCTCTCACGCTGCTGACATACTGTCTCAGGGGATCATGAGCAACAGAAAACAGGGCTGTCACTGAGAGTTGGGATTTTCTTTTTCATCTTTTGCAGCAATTTGATTTCAGTTATTTGATCCCCAAGTATGCATAGTCTCTCTCACTCTGTTTTTTTTTCTCTCCCAATTTACAGTTTACATAAAAGCTCCCTGTCACTGAGTCAGCAACTTAAAGAGTTTACATAAGATGACAAAGAACTTCACTCCACAAATGAACAGTGATGGCTTCCATCTATGTTGGGCAAACAGAAGGGTACCTGAGATTCTTAATGCTAAACGTTACTTCTATCCCCCTAGATGGCCTAGAAACTGAAGTATCAGTTTGCAAACTGGAAACGATGAGAATGTGAAGGTGGATTTCTATGCCATTATCAGATCCTTAGACTGTTAGGGTAAATAGATCAAGTAAAGGTCCTCAAGGAAAGGTTGAATGAGTACTTGTCCAGTTTGAGGCAGAAGAACTGCTGGATTGGGTACAGGTTAGAACAGAAGATCTCTGAAGGCCCTTCTAAGATTGAACTTCTATGACTGGTTCTTTTAAAAAAGTGATGATAATGGAAAAAAAAAATCATGAAAAGAAATTGTCATGGAAAGAACAATAGATTTGAAGTCAATCTCCATCCATTTATCACCTGCCCCAAATTTAATCACTTACAACATTTCTTAGATCTCATTTTCATCAAGTGTAAATTAAGAATTTGAGGCTAAATGACTGCTAAGGCCCCTTCCAGCTCCAAATCCTATGATTCTATAATGACCTAACTGGTGGTTATATTTATTATTATTACCACTTAGAGTACCTAAGTGTTTTGTAAATATTATCTCACTTGATCTTCATAATAGCCTTTTGAGGTAGCTGTTGTTATTGTCCCCATTATGTGAATGAGAAAACAGAGGCAGACAGCAATTTAGATTTAGTGACTTGCCCAGGGCCACATGGCCATCAAGTATCTAAGGCTATATTTGAATTCAGGTCTTTCTGACTTAAGGGAAGTACTCTATCCGCTATGCCACGTAACTGTTTAATACTAGAAACCCTAGTTCTGTGAACCAACACTAAATCTGTCAGAATTTTGTACAGGGGGTGACAAAAGTAAAGTGGCATATCCTGGAGAAATAGGATGACCCAACATTTCTCCATTTCCCCATACTGGGGAGTCATGTAGAGGTCAGTAACTAAACTTCATTGGGTCTACTGTGCTCTGTAAACCCCAATTCCCTTGTCATTATAACTGTAGCTGGTGTTACCTAATCTCTTGAAATCTGGGTCGGAGCCAGTGTCAGAATTAACTGTGGCAGAAGGAAATTGCTAAATTGAGAATTATTTTAGGTAGAATGTAGAAGGGGCAACAGTATCATGTCATATTTCTATATTGGCAAATATCCTTGCATTTACATACATACATACATACACATATACATATATATATGATATATATCCCTCCATTTATATAGCATTTTAAGATTTGTAAAGCACTTTACCTATTTTCTCATCCTATCCTCAAAACAGTCTTATGAGGTAGCTGCTATTATTATCCCCATTTTCCAGATGAAAAAGCTGGGGTTGACAAAGGTTAAGTGACTTGCATTTAAGTATGTACATGGCAGGATTTGAACTCAGGTCTTCCTGACTCCAAATCCTATATTCTATTCACTGAACCACCTAGCTGCCTACTTATTACTTCACCAAGTTACAGTGTTAAAAGAAAATCTTTCTGGTGTCCATTGCATTAGATCATAAGATTCTGGAGGGCAGTTCCTCTGTTTTGACATGTTTTATATTAGAATCTAAGTCCCCAGAAATAAATAATCAATATTGCATCATTTATTTACAATTGTAAAGACTGGACCCTTTTAAGGAGTAGAAAGAAGGCAAGGAAGAAAGAAAGAAAGGAAGGAAGGAAAAGGGAAAGGAAGGAAGGAAGGAAGGGAAGAAGGAAGGAAAGAAAAAAGAGAAAGAAAGACAAGGGAGGGAGGAAGGAAAGAAGAAAGGAAGGAAGGAAGGAAGGAAGGAAGGAAGGAAGGAAGGAAGGAAGGAAGGAAGGAAG
>NW_020949753.1:1811920-1814483 GCF_900497805.2 Vombatus ursinus | reverse complement strand
AAGGAAGGAAGGAAGGAAGGAAGGAAGGAAGGAAGGAAGGAAGGAAGAGAGCAAAAACTATCTAATATGGTTCTTTTTGGTTTTGCTAAGCAAAAATAAACAGGTGGGTCCTCTACTTTGAAAAAAAAATGTACCTTACTTGAAAGCAATGAGTTCCATCTGCACTTGTTTTCCAGAATTCTTCCAATGGATGTAAAGAAAAAAGATGGAGCAAGGACTCACATGATGGTGTCTACAATCTGAAAGAAGGAACATTGGAACACAAACCTAACATCTCACTCTAGAAATCATGGGCAGCAGTCACAGATCACTTTCTTCTCTACTGAAAGCGAAAATAAAAATCCTTTCATTGTTTTTTTTTTGGAGTGAGCCAACTCCAGTGACAGGCCCTGGCTATTGGATCTTTGCAGAGTTTCTGGAAGGTCTTCCAGGGAGAAATTGCTTTCAGGTGTTCACATAGGACCATAGCTTGGAAGGAATCACAAAGGCCACCTCGTCAACCTTCTAATAAGATAAGGAAACTAATGCCCAGAGAGGTTAAGTGAAATTTGGGCACCAAGCTAGTGTCACAGGAGAGATTTGAACCCTGATTTTCCAGTCCAGTGCCTTTAATTACTACATCATGCTGATTCTGAGATCTGATTCGCTTCTCCCAAAGTCGTTCCTATACTTTCTCCGGGAGGCCTTTCTTGAGTATGAAGAGTTCTTGGCTTCCCTCTAAATGAATATAAGCAAAATGAAGCACCCATTTACTTTTGCCTTCATTTCTGGAATTCCTTCCATCAAATGCTTTTCTGAGGGCCTTGGTTTAAAGTGAAAATTGCCTGTAAATGTCTAAAAAGAGAGACTCTTGGATGGATTAGAAAAAAAAAGTGGGGGTGGGAAGAGAGCTTAGAATCCTAGGAAAAGCTCTTCAGAATCCCATTAAAAAATCCTGTTGATTTAGGTACATTTAAGTAATTGTAATATAATTACAAGCAAAAGATAAATACCATATAGATATATGTCTCTATAAAAGACATAGAGCAAGATTCTTAACCTTATGTGTGTCATGGACTTCTTTGGTGGTTTGTTGAAGCCTATAGATGTCTTTTCAGAAAAATATTTTTAAATCTATAAAGTAAAATATGTAGGATTATAAAAGAAACCAGTTTCATTGAAGTATAGTTATTAAAACACTTTAACAACCAAGTCCAAGTAAAGAAATTTTACCTTAGAGTATGCCTACTTTTTTGGCCATAGGAAGCATTCAAAGTATATTCCAGATATAATAACAAATTATTTGCTTTCACATTGTGAAAGTGTCATGATTATTGCAATCATTCAGCAACAAATGCCTCTTTTTCTTTAGATCATTTTGCAGACTTCTGAGAAGAAATTGATAAAACCTTTACCAAGAAAAGTCATTGTCTAAGAGAAATTTAATAGTTTTTTTCTGCCAATTTTCCTGTAAGTTTGCTCTTTCCTTTCTCTGTTGCTTAGCATTTGCCCAAATGGATATGGGTGTGTTGTGATGTGTGGAAAGAAAGATAAGTATATATTTGACCTCACTGAAGGCCATTATAGTTAACACAGGTATTACTGAAATAGTTCACCAGAAATACCAGTCTTATCTTGCTTGTGGCTTGTTTTTTTCCCCACCTTTCTGCCATTTCTCATTCCATCTGGAAATATTATTGACTCCATCCCTAGGGAAAACTTTTCATGATTGGATCCCACTTTTCTTAACCCAATTCTCTATCCAGGCTAACCTTCTTCCCCCAAGTCTTAGAAACTCATTTTGTGTTGTTTACAATCCAATCCAATCTAAAGAATCCAATAAGTATCTGTTAAATGCCTATGATATTCCAGGCACTGTGCAAAATATGAGGATGCAATTAATAAAATGAAACACAGTCCCTGCCCTCAATGAGCTTACAACACACTAAAAGGAGGCAGAAAAGTGGAGTGGGGAGGGGGACAGGAGGAGGTACCTTGCTCATCTTGTTCTATGGAGTCAAAACTATGCAAGGTAGCAGATAAAAAGTGGGAATAATCTTAGAGTTCAGTTTTTTCCTTCTATAAAGGAGGGCATTGTGGGGGTATTCTACCCTCTAGCCCTCCAAACAGAGGAGAGAGGATACTGAGGGAGGTGGAGTCAATCAAATCTTAACTTAACATCATGGTGGTGAATTTAGAGGTGATCAGCTTATCTTGGGAGAGGTATTAACTTGTATCTGTTGATAATTTGTAAATATTGTCTTTGGTTTATGTAGCATTTTTGCCTAAATAGCGCTCTGAAAGTAGATTTTTTTTAATTGCTGTTCCTTCATCCAATGGAGCCTTGAATACTGAATGCTCTTAACTAAATGACATGGAATAGAGCATGGAAGTGCTCTGTGTTGACAGTGGTATTACCGATCACATTTCCTAGTATTTCTGGTTTTTCCACTAGGGGACACTGCTAACCATTTTCCCAAGTCTGCTCAAAAATAGGGACAAATGCATCAACAATACCATACTCCCCCTGGGGACTATACCTACACAAGAGGACACATCAGAGAAACAATTTCACTGGCTCTCA
>NW_020949753.1:1801677-1811910 GCF_900497805.2 Vombatus ursinus | reverse complement strand
AACCCTGGGTAGTAGGTTCTGCTAATTTTCAGCTGGAGATACTGAGGAAGACAGAGGTTAAATAACTTGCCCAGGGTCCCACAGCTCATAAGTACCTTCCTTCATTCCTTCTAAAGTGAAATGGTTCCTTGATCTAAAGTAATAGATTTAAAGCACTGAGGCAGAACATAGCTCCAACCAAACCCCCTAGTGACATATTTACAAAACCAGGTCTGGTTAGGAATGGGGTGAATGAAATAGCAATTCTAAATGAAGCCAGGAGAATAGAAAAGCTGGTTGGTTGGGAATTAGCCAAGGATATAATCTTACATCATTAAAAATACCACCATATGGTTGCCAGAAAAGGGTGTTGAAACAAATTGTTGGAGAGGTAAACTGTTATATAAGTCTGAGCTCTGCCTGCCATTAAACAGAGACCATGTTCTTCTCTGTATGGGAAAGACATCACCCCTGCTCCGGCCTCATTTTCAGTTCAATTGCATGTTATCCTCTACTCTAGAATCCTTTTTCTCCTTGAGTTGGGCCATACCTAACCCCAACCTTTGATTAGCCCCACTATCTACTGTTCCCTTGCTCAATAAACTTTGTTCTCTCCTGTTATCTCTAGGACCAAATACAAACTTTACTGTTTGGTATTTAAACAGCCTGGTTTGAACCTTCCTTTCCAGGCTGATTATACATCAATATCCCTAGAATATAGAGAACATTCTATACTTCAGCATCTTCTTTTTCCTATATGACATTCCATCCCTTTTCCTTCTCATCTCTTCCTCTCAGAATCCCTTGTATCCTTCAAAACTTAGTTCAGATGCCCCCTCCAAAGTAAAGCTTTTTTCTGATTTCCCTCTCCCTCACCAACTTTGAGTACCTCCTCCTAAATGTTTTCTCCTTTGATATATGTTCCTTGAAAATAGGGACTCTCATTTTTATCTTTGAATCCTCAGTGATTCAATGCCTGGCTCACAGGAGTCACTTTACAAATACGTTTATTATGATTGATAATCTGTTAGTATTCTTACCTGATACTCAATGTCAATGGATGGAATTGCATAGCAATGTTGACCAGTCCACTACAGAAATAAGTTATCTAATTTTAACAGTATCTTTGTTTTCATGGAGTTCCTTGGACTTTTCCCTGATTGATTCTCTCATTTACCGCAACAAATATTCCAACCTTATCTCCTCTCCCAAAAGCTCCACTTAAAGAGGTTTCAGAGGATTTACAGTTACCCACTAGCTACACTCCTTGGATTCTACATTAGATTATAAACACCGTGATGGCAGGAATTGTTTTTTCTTTTTTTTTATTTGTATCCCCAGTATTTAGCAAGTAGTAGATGTTTTGTCGTTCAAGTCAGACTGACTCTTTATGACCCCATTTGAGATTTTCTTTGCAGAGATACTGGACTGGTTTGCTTTTTCCTTCTCCAGCTCATTTTACCGAGGTAACTGAAATAAACTGGGTTAACTGACTTGCCCAGGGTCACGCAGCTAGTAAGTCTCTGTAGCCAGACAAGACATGAGTTTTCCTGACTCCAGGCCCAGCACTCTTATCTACACTACCACCTAGCTATCTCCAGTAGGTGTTTAATAAATGCTTACTGAATTGAATTTTCAAACTTCTTATGCTGTTTTTTTAAACTTCTTTCAGCAGAGGGCTTTTGTCTCTAGTGAGAAAATAGAGGCCCTCCATTATCCTGTGCTTCCTCTTCTTTCCTTCCTTTGAGTCACAACCCTTCTCTATGATCCCAATTCTCACCTTTGGGCTAAGAATAAAGTGGCACCATTTTCCTTGCCAACACAAAGTCATCTATTTGCACCTTATTGAAATTCCCTGCCATCTCCTACAAGAGTTTTCTCCTTCAATCATTCCCTGTTTTTCATCTCCAATCTCTTCTTATATGCTGACTCCTTCATAATTGCCTACAAACACACCATCCTTAAAAATTCTCTTTGACCCTGCCATCCCCTCAAGCTATCATTTCAGACTTTTTTTTTTCTTTTTCACAGATTATACTCTTAAGACAAGGAGGCTTCACATTATATCCCCATGGTCTCACTGATGAGCTATAACAGTTTAGGGGTGCTGGGACCTCGAGATCACGACATGTGGGTCCTGCCCAAAAGAATTTGACCCAAGCCTTCTTTCAACCAAAGACAAGGTTTATTAAAGAGATGCCATATTAGCCAGACACTTAAGGAATCTGAGCATCTATGAGCTATTGGCTAGATTATAAGAATCTGAGCATCTTAATGGAGACAAGATGGACCTTATATATGGAAAGACTATCGGAGGGATCCAGGAATGGTCAAGTAGTCTATGAGGTCATAGAACTCCAGGGACCTGGATTATGGCCAAGGGAGAATGGAGCCTAGATACGATTAAGTGTGGGAAGTAGCCTGGGGCCATAGGGAGGTAAGACAATAGAGGGCTAGGCTAGGCTAAAGGTAACAGAATTGGGAGATTGGGTGTAGCCACAATGAAAGGCCATTTGATGGGATTATAGCCTCAGGCAAACCTGACAGAGATTTGGCCAAATGGGAAAATCCAAGGTTTTTCCTTTTTGGCATCCAGATCCCAACTCCATCATCATCATCTCCCATTAAATTCTCAATCTATTTCAAATTGCATTCAGATTCCCCCCAATAATATCAATGATGTCTTAATAGACAACTCTAATGGTCTTTTCTCCATCATTACCCTTCTAAACCTTTCTGTGATATTTTATACTAATGACCACTTCAATCCCATAGTTTCTCTCTTGTCCATTTGCTTTAGAAACATTGTTCTCTCCTGGTTCTCTTCCTAATGATGAGGATGGGATTTGTCCTGGACCTCTAAAAGAAAAGATGATGTTTTTGGGACCTAGACCTCAAAGCCCCTGAACCCAGATCTCTGACCTTCTGCTGAGGCACCAGGCCCAGTTTAATAATCCTTTTAACTGCACTTTCACTGGGGCTCTCCCACCCCTTTCAGTGTCTGCACCTGGCCCCACCCCAGGCTACTTGGCTCTTCTTAATCCCATTCAGATCTCCCCACAGTCTTTCTGCATAAAATATCAATCTTACCCTCATCAATTGCATAGATTCTTAAAATCTGGCCCACTTATATTGGTGTCACAAATACTACAGATTTACTAGAAATCTTACCCACCCAACTGGTGTCATAACAAACTTGCTGCTTTGACTGAAAACAGGCTTGAGAGGTCTAATTCTTATCTACTTATGTGGAAACTTAACTCTTTCATTTCTCACACCAGAACCCCAAGACCACAATACTACCAGTTGTCTAACTGCTTCTTCTTCTCAGTATTCTTTGCTGGATCGTGATCTATGCCTTGCCCCATAACCATGATGATTCCCCAAGGCTCTGTCCTGAGTCTTCTCTGCCATGTTGCATCTGCAGTCAAATGATATAGGTTCTAATCCTTGCTCTAATTTACTAGTTTATTAACTGTATGACCTTAGGCAAATCATTTCACTTTATTAAATCCATTAAATCTTTGTTGAATTAACATAGTGCAGGTCAGAGAGTCAGGAAAATCATTAAAGTGATTTCAAATTTGACCTCAGATACTTATTAGTGTGACCCTGGGCAAGTCACTTAACCTGGTTTGCCTCAGTTTCATCTTCTGTAAAATGAGCTGGAGAAGGAAATGGCAAATCACTCCAGTATCTTTGCCAAGACAATTGTAAACGCAGTCATCAAGTCAGCCATCAATCTGAGAAAAACCTAGTCCAGTGTAGGTGTCAAAGCTAAAATTCCACCATCTGAATTGTCAGTGACATTCAACAATTATCTGCTTGAGTATGTATATGCACCCTCTTAAAATGCTCTTTTAATCTGTTGATTATATCTGGGAGAAAGCCTCAATTAGATACTAATGGTTTTTAACACCTGCTAATCTCCTTTTTAACAAGGAAGTTTTGCCCCAGGCTTAGAGCAGATGGCTAGTCTTAGATTGCCTCAAGGCCCAAATTCTGAATCTTGAAAGAGGAGGGTTTCCTGAAGAGGAACAATGACACCGTGTTCTACTTACATAACATTTTACAATTTACGAAGCACTTTTAGCCCTCCAGATAGTTGTGAAGTAGGTAAGGCAGGATGCATGTTTTACTGACGGAGAAACTGTGGATCAAAGAGGTTAAACGTGCAAGGCCACTAAGCCCAAACCTGTTTGACTGCCTGCTTTCCTACTTTCCTCTTCACCAAACTGACCCTCAAACAAGGTAGCATTGATAGCCTGAATAGATTCCCTTAACCGGACAATCGTCAGATATCTTCACTTTAGTTTGTAGACATAGTCTTGCTATAAATTGAAAGATGGCCAAGATTCAGCAGAGAGAGGTGGAGAGTAACATAGTTGGTAAATAACAATAATAATAACAATAACAATAATAATAATTGGGGAGTGATTTTTTTTTTCCTGAAAATGAAATCCAAATCCTTCTTCCTAGCACGAAGATTAATTAAGGATGAAATCACTGAGATGTGGAAAATT
Source organism: Vombatus ursinus (assembly GCF_900497805.2). Classification (NCBI taxonomy): domain Eukaryota; kingdom Metazoa; phylum Chordata; class Mammalia; order Diprotodontia; family Vombatidae; genus Vombatus; species Vombatus ursinus. The sequence continues at coordinate 1,807,408 of NW_020949753.1, read as the reverse complement.
TGAAAGAAATCAGTTGGGAATGAAGGCTTAATAAAATTATATCAAAAGCCCATATACATAATTTATTTTCTCATTTTTGACTGAATAGTAAGGAAAAGTACATTCTGCACATCTCCAAACGGAAAAGGCACTAGATCTATTGCTTGAGTATTCTGTCCACAATGGGCAAATGTTTACATAGGAGAGGTAGAGACCAATGGCTTGGTGGGAGGGTGGTGGGGAGTTGTGGAGAAGAAATGGAGAGGGTACACACATACATACATGCACACACACACACACACACACATACACACACACACACACACAAGCACTGAAGCATTTTAAAGTACAAGTTCTGGTCGGTCATCAAAAGAACTGAAGACTATTTTAATGCACATAAAAATAAGCTGCAATGGGTCAAGTTGTTAAGTCCACAAGCACCTACTATGTGCACAGCACTATGCCAAGCACTGGGGATATAGACAAAGGCAAAACAAACAAACAAACAAACAAAACCCCAAAAAACAGTCCCTGTTCTCAAAGAGTTCACTATCTAATGATGGATAAATACTAAATTTCTTACATTTCATCAAGTTCAACTTTTTTTCTTTAAAGGGAATGTAAACTATTTTTAAACTCATTAAAAGGGGAGCAGTGATCTCTTGGAAGGTGTGGTTCAGTGCAAAAGAACACTGAATATGGTTTCAGAAAACCTGCATTCAAATTCCCCGACCTGCCCACACACTTCCCCTACATGGGAAAACCCTGAACCTTGGCAAAGTCACTAAACATCCCTCCACTCAAGTTTTCTTATTTGTAAAATAAAAGGGTTAGAATATATGGGCTCTGAGTTCCCATCCAGCTCGAGATCTAGGATGTTTTTTTAAGGGCTGAGAGGTAGGAAGACTTGAATTCAAATTCTGCCTTAGATACTTACTAAAAGTTGTGTGTCACTGTGCAGATCTGTCTTCACCTGTAAAATCAGAAGATTGGACTCTATAACTTTTGAGCTTATATCTTATATCTTTAAGAGCTTACAGCTCTCAGTCTATGAGTCTATGATGCCCTTATACTGTGGAATACTTTATCCTTATATTCATCCCCTCCTTGACTATTGTGATACAGGTTGTTCAAGGATCTTCTCCTAATTGTTGCATTACTCCACGTTTTGGTGTGTCCTTTCCCTCAATATATGTGAACATTGCCATAGATCAGAAGCTCTTAAACTTGTGTGTGTGTGAGTTATTGGGCCATCTGGTAAAGTCTATTAACTCCTCCTGAGAATGTTGTTTTAAAATGCATAAAATAGGGGAGGCTAGGTGGCACAGTGGATAAAGCACTGACCCTGGATTCAGGAGGACCTGAGTTCAAATCTGGCCTCAGACACATAACACTTGCTAGCTGTGTGATCCTGGGCAAGTCACTTAACCCCATTGTCTAGGGAAAAAAAACACATAAAATGTATAAAATAAAAGGCATAGGATTACAAAGAAAATCAATGGCACCAAAATATTTATGATCAGTTTCATGTAAATGACAACTTTCATTGTCCTATGACCACAGTGATAATGAGGTGCTAGAAATCGGCCAGGCTTCTCCTCAGAACCTCTTCTAATTGTTCCCTAGGCATTGAATCTGGGTTGGCCTTGGGAGAGTTTGGGTGTTGTTGGTTTAACCTTCCGGTTTATAAGGGTCTTTTCCCTCCGTGCTACAATGAGTTGTTTTTAAGGTGGGATTTTAGCAGAGAATTGAAATATGTATGTAGGATAAATGGTACTTCTATTTAGACCCCCAATGGTGGTTCATGTGACCATAATTACAGAATTCACAACATGTTTGTGAATCCCATAACCGACATCATAATAAGACGAAAAACTTACCAAAACATCAGAGTTAGACTGAGAAATGAAAGTAACACTATCTTAAAGTGTCATATCTATAAGGAGAATAATTTTACATATAGATGGGTACATGTTTTGCAAATATGTATACAGGCAATTCCTGACTTACAAATGAATTATGCTCCATTTTTTTAAACTTATGTTGTTGGTGACTTTGCATATATTTGCCCAAAGAAATCATCTTATAAATAATGCTTGAGTTCCCAAGATGGACATTTGAAATGAGAAAGGACAGAAAACATTATTAGTGAATTACTAGTAATTAAATAAAATAGAAAAAAACAAAAATGAATAAAATAGATGGGAATTTTGCTTTGCTTTGTTTTCACTATGGTTTAAATGTTGGCACTTGAGAAAAGCACGTAGCCTTAAAGGAAGATGGATTTTTTTTGGGTGCAGTTTCTGGAGGAGATTGTTGGGTGCTTACAAGGGATTTTAAGATTTAGATTTAAATTTGGCATGGGACAGTGGACGGAATGCTAGATTTTGGAGCCAGAAGAGTGGGCAAATCCAATCTGCTGCTTACTTTGGTGTTATATTGGACAAGCCTCTTCTCTAAGCTTTACTTTTCTTCTGTGGAAAATGATGGTTTGGATTAAATGATCTCCAAGGTTGCTTCTGTTTTGAAATTACCATGTGCACTGTCCTCATATTTACAGTTAAATCATCTGATGACATTAGTTCTTCGTCATGTGTAATTTTACTGAAACACTTCTGGCTTTCTTTTCCTTCACAGAGTATGTGGCTAGTGTTGTTCTTGAGCTTTAGTTTAAAAAAGTCAATTGCCTCAGGAATGGAATGAAGAGTGGGAAAAATATTTTTTCTAGAGGCAACTGACCTAGCATTTGAAAAGACAAAACAGGAAAAAAAAACTAAAGAGTTTATATGTGGTCATGAGAAAAAAAGATTATCTGAGGTAATCTCACCCAACCTTCTCAATTTATGAAGAATGCCAAAATAGAGGCGTAGAGAAATGAGTTGACTTAGCCAAGGTCACATAGGAAATGAGTATCAGAGGTGGAATTTGAGGCTGGTATTAACTGAACTCTAAATAAAACTCTAAAATGAGGAAAATGGAAAAGTACAGAATGTACACAGTCTTATTTAAGCGGCAAAACGAACATGGGGGAAAAACATTTTAATTCAGTAATTTAACCACACTTTCCACCAGAGGGTGCTATCAGCTCAAGACAGCCTAGTTGCTGTATGGGGCAAGGTAACTAGATAACTAGATAACTAGTTTATGGGGTCACTAAAAAAGGGCTGGACAGTTTTGTGATAGCACAGAAAACAGCATGCACCTGGAAGGTCATATGTATGGGATTCATAAAGTGAGTGTATATTGCTACTGCCTTGCTCATACAATTTTACAGTAAATTCCTGATTATTTCTAGAATGATAATCTGCATTGTGATTTCATTCCTGGTTGTTTTTCCCTTGTTTCAGTCATGTCTGACTCTTTCTGACCCCATTTTGGGTTTTCTTGGCAAAGATATTGGAATGGTTTGCAATTTCTTTCCCCAGCTCATTTGACAGATGAGGAAACTGAGGCAATCAGGGTTAAATGACTTGCCCAGAGTCATGCAGCCAATAATTGTCTGAAGCCAGATTTGAACTCAAGAAGTTGAGTATTCCTGAATCCAGGCCTGACTCTATCATTGTGCCACCTAGCTGCCCTTTTCATTCATAACAAACTTTATTTTCAAATTCACTGAAGGTTTCTACTCACATATTGCTTTGTTGACATCCTCAGCACCCTCTATTAGCAGAATCTAATTTGTTTTCTTGTAGCTTTGTTAACATCTCAAGTGTCTATTTACTCAACAGACAGAGAAAGTTTTTGATCAAACATTTAATCACTTCCCTTTTTTTTCTGAGAGGTTTTAAGAAAGAATAAACTTTGTGAATGATCTTTTTCTCATTAGAAATTGAGTAGAAGACAAGATGGGAAAAGTAGACAGTATTCTAGCTCATTCAGAAGCATACATTCCTAGATTGGAGCTTTATCATTTGAGATACACCCATATTTAAATATAAGAGGAAAAAAATATTCTCAAGCCAATTACAAAGTTTTGGATTATCCAACATTAGGGATTATCTACTTTTACTTTACTTTTGTGAACCAACAATGCTTGATATGTAATTATGTATTTTTTAAATGTTTCCCATTCTCTCATTCTCCTCCATCCTTCTCTCTCTCTCTCTCTCTCTCTCTCTCTCTGTCTGTCTGTCTGTCTCCTATGCAAAATATGGCTTTAGGAATAAGCTTTTAGTTTTTTCCCAAATGCATTGTTTTCTTTTCAATATCTGGCCATTTGTGAGATGCTAGAATATGGAACAAATAAATTTCCCTGTTCTAAAATCTTTTTTGGTCTATTTACATAAATCAAAACAGATGCTGCTACAACGTTTACACAAGGAACTACAGAACACAGATGGATGAGAATCAAGCCTGGCTAGAAGAGTTTGGTATTTTTAAACTACAACTGTTTAAAATGTATAAATTTGGTACTAAGGGCTTGAAACCTATGGTTTTGGTAAGATTCCCATAAAGAGACATAAGATGAGCATCTAACTAGAGATAATTTCCTGTTTTCCACTTCATTATGGTCCCTGAGTTAGGAAGTGACATCTCTCTCACCATTACCTTTATTTTTAGATATAATTGAATAAAAGAGACCTAAAATTATGTCCAAATAACACATTTAAATAAGCTGTAGCATGGGTTAGTCCAAACTTTTTGCAGTATCATTGGTTGTTATTGATTTTTCTTGGCAAACATTCCAATCAAATGATGGATCTGAATTGACTATGAAGATAACAAAAAAATCATTTGTTAGGGATGCTTCAGGTCAAGAATCTCAGGGCCAGGTCAAATCAAGTGTTCTTTACTGGTAGGAGGCACAGGACCATAAGATCATTCAAGTCAGCAAAATGCAAGTTCATGAGTCTTGTAAGGAAAGTGAATTTTAATTCATTTTTGATTGTACCAAATCTGGAAGCTGGAGGAAACCTGGGAGATTATCTAGGCTACCCTTTTTATTTGACAGATGAGGAAACTTTTAAAAAGACTTTTATCTGTTTTATTTTTAATTTATGAAATAAAACAATTCCATAACATAGAATAAAAAAAAGAATGATTGAAGATGAAACTGCAAATCGATTATATACAACTTGCTATTCCTTTTAAATATATAATAAAGTTATCATGTATCTTTCTTTTTAACTTTTTTCCCTTTAATACCCAGATGTTGTAAGTCTTGTTAAAGTACAACTAATTTCATAGTGTTTCGCTCATGATCCTTTCTCAGTATATCTATAAGAATATGACTGATTCTTAAATGATGTAATCACAAGTGTTATCAAACTTCTTCCCTCTGGGTAACGGAAACAAATATATATTGTTTGCTTGTGTGTGTGAGTGTGTGTGTATATATGTGTGTATATATGTACATATATTCATATATATTGTATATAGAGCACTGTAATAGAGTGTCTATCTATCTATCTATCTATCTATCTATCTATCTATCTATCTATCTATCTGTCTGTCTGTCTGTCTATTTGTCTATGTATGTGTGGGTACACACCTATCCATGCACACATATATGTATATATGAGTTGCTGCTCAGTGGTGTCTGATTCTTTGTGACCACATGGATAATATCATGGCAATGCTGTCCATGGGGTTTTCTTGGCAAAGATACTGGAGCTCCAGAGACTATTTTAATAAAGATATGTATATATACATGTATACATATATATGTATGTGTATTTCTCTATCTCTTTCCCTCCATCTATCCGTCCATCCATCCATCCATCCATCCATCCATCCATCCATCCATCCATCC
>NW_020949753.1:1776699-1801667 GCF_900497805.2 Vombatus ursinus | reverse complement strand
TCTGTCTGTCTGTCTGTCTGTCTGTCTGTCTGTCTGTCTGTCTGTCTATCTATCTATCTATCTATCTCTCTAGGCAGCTAAGTGGTTCAGTGGATAGAGCACTGGGCCTGTAGTCAGAAAGACCTGAGCTCAAATACAGCCTCAGGCATTTATTAGCTATGTGACCTTGAGCAAGTTATTTACCCTCTGTTTGCCTTAAGGAAACGACAAATCACACCAGTATCTTAGCTAAGAAAAGACCTCGAATATTATTGGCATCAAACAACAACAACTTAAAGAAAGATGAGCAGATTTTCTCCATGCCCAAAGGAAAAGCCTTCAAGACCTCATGAGAACTCTCAAGTAAGAGATTGAGAATTACTGCCCTGGGGGTATGTTGTGTGTTGGGCAGTGAGAGGATGGGGGAACTTCCATGGCCTTGGCTCTGAGGCTGGTTATCTCTTGTGCAGGAGATGGGAAAGCAGACTAGTACTCTTTATTATGTAAACATAATATCTTCCCTTTCAAAAATCTTTTCTGGTACAAGTCTATATCCCCCAGGTAAAATACTTTAGCTTAATTTATGGTCACTATACAGTATTTTCCAAACTATCTCTACAATCCAGGTCGTTACCTGGCAACGTGCATTTGCATTATAATCACTAAACAGCTCTGGAGTTTCTCTGTCTCTGTCTCTGTCTCTCTGTCTCTCTCTGTCTCTGTCTCTGTCTCTCTGTCTCTCTCTCTGTCTTTCTCTGTTTCTCTCTCTCTGTCTCTCATCTTCTAAATCTTTCCTGCCAATCATGCAAATAAGTGGATGGGGAAAAGATACCTAGGCAATCTATGCCTTGGGAGTAAGTTTACTCTCTTCTTGTTTTTCAGTTGGTTTTTTGCCCTTTTCATATGAAAATGAGGTTCTAAAAGCCTCTGTACCCTTTAGACGTGTACAAATGATACACTTAAAAACAAAACGGGTCCACCCTTTACAAGGTACAAATGCATTTAGAATGAAACACATCCTTGTACTAGTGAATATGTCCTGTCTACAGTCATTCACTGGCTGACCCAGAATAGGCATCTTGCTATCCAATTTGTTGCCAAAGGCATATAGCCTTACTCCTCCTCATCCCCAATCTCCATCTCTTGTTCTGGGAAAAATAATCATAGAATCATAGATTTAAGTTGAAAGAGACAACCCTTTTTTTTTTTAACAGAAGAGGAAGCTGAAGCATAGATAGGTTAAGTGAATCACCCAGAATCACATAGCCAATAGAATACATGAAGTAGAATATAAACTTTGGTCTTCCTGATTCTAAGCCAGCACTCTATCCACTGTGCCTCCTAGCTATCTCAATCAAAGTACCACTACTATTGCTACTGGAAAGGACTTGGTAGTTTACCACTCTATGGCTCCACTCGCAATTCCTGTGACTGCCTAGGCCAAAACTTCCTTCCCTTCCCTGGCCACCATTCCCCTATACGGGTTGTCTCCTCCCATCAGAATGTAAGCTATGCATTGGGACCAGAAACTGTTACTTTTGTTGGTTTTGTATTCTCAGCACGTTGCATGGCACCAAGTAAATATCCAAAGCTTATTGGCTGATCAATTTACTGATTCCATCTCCCTACTCCCTTCCCTACCCCCACCCCCATCTCAAGCAAAGCAAGTGAAACTTACTCTCAGAAGGAAGATTTTCAGGTTAGACAGGTCTTTATTGGTCTTCATTGGGTCCTGGCTGCTTTGTCCTTCCTCGGACAGAATATTTCAGTCCAGCAATCCCATCATATTCCAGGTTCTTTGGGAATTTAACAAGAATGCCCCATCCAAGGAAAAAAGCTGCTGGTTCTGTAACTGCAAAAAATACTGGCCCCATACTTGTTCGCTGGACAATGCTTCTTTGCAGAAAGATTGGCAAACAATGTTACATGTCATGCATGAAGAGATGTGTCCATAGTATTTATTCATTTCTAACTCTCTGTCTTTTGGAATATGCTAAAAGCCTGACTACTTGACCAGCCTTGGCTGTGCCATAATTTTTTATTTCCTTCTAGCTGTTCATAATGTGTGGGGTGGGGGGGAAGGCATAATAATGAATGTTTTCCCTGCTCAGCCTTAATCAGTACATCAGGTCTAGAACAAAATGGCAGCCATGAGTCATGTGACTAGAGTGAGGAATAAGCTTTTTGTTGCTATCAGGGTTGGACCTTTTCTGTTCAAAATTGTCAATGATCTTCTTATCCATAATAGCATGGATTAAACTAAACACAGACGTGATTTTGTCTGCTTTCCTCCGAGTCTGGCTGAGTGTTTCTAACAACCTTGGATTAGTATAATACGACAAAGGATAGACACACAGACTTTTTAGTCTCTCTTTCACTTCTTTGTTTCTTCTGTCAGGCAAAAGACACACAATAGTTCCTCCTCTTCCCATCTCTGATGGTGAGAAAAGACCCTAGACAGAGAAGTTCCTCTCATAGGCATTACAGAACAGAATACTGAAAAGGACCTTGAGAGTCATCTGATCTAAGCTCTTTTTATTTTTTCTTCTCTTTTGAAATTTAATATTTTATTTTCCCACTAATTACATGTAAAAACAATTTTTAACATTTAAAAAAATTGAGTTCTGAATGCCCTTCCTCCTTCTCTCCCTCCTTTCCAGCCACATGAGAAGGCAAACAATTTGACATAGGATATGCACATGTAGTCATTAAGCTCTCCTTTTTGCAAATTACTGGTTTATGTAGGCTCAATGACTTGTTCAAAGTCATCTATGTCCTCTGATTCCAAAACCAATGGCCATTGTCTCCCTTCCTCTACATATTTGCCTGATTTAGCACTGGGAAGCTTGTGAAGGTATGTCCAATTGAGCTCAGGAAGGGTAACTCAATTGTGTCTTTAGAATTAATGTTGTATTCTAAATTTAATATTGGTTTTTGATGATTCACATGTTTTGATGGGATAAAAATTTCTTTCAGGGTCCACATATTTGAAATTCCTCATAAGATTTGTCTCTTTTTCTAAGGTTGGAAAGCTGTCTGTTTATTCAGTGGAGTTTAGCCATACCAATGACTTACTATTGTCCAACTATCACTTGTATCCCCAAGTCCCTTTCCAGAGCAGTGCCCTTAACAATTCTGCCAAAGAATGTTAGTATAAAATTTTAAATCGGGCAGAGTTATTAATAATCTAGTGGAGGGCATGGGCAGCAATGTGTCAAGGTAATCAATCCCCAGGGGGACAGTCTAGCATAGAATTACTATGGCTGAGCCGAACTTGGTTCTGTTTTGCCTCAAGGAGAAACAATAATAATAGTTGACATTTTTATGGTACTTAGAGGTTTGCAAAGTAATGTGTGTGTGTATATATACACATATGCATGCATATGTGCATGTGTACGTACATATGCATGTATATGTGTATATATACATATGTGTGTGTATGTGTATGTAGTCACCGAGCCTCACAACAACCCTGTAAAGTAAGCATAGGTGTTATGTGCCTCCTATAGACACCCCATCCTTAACTCACATGATAAACTACCCCAGATTCAACATATTCTATGGGTATAAATCTACTAAAAAATTATAGCTTATAAACCCTAACTTGATGTATTTTCTTTTACAAGTCAGTCCGAGGACAAAATTAATCCCAAACAAAGAATACAATTAATTATAAGTATAGTATTTAATTAAATTAATATAGCAATAGAAGATTTTCCCTATAAAACTAGGACAGACTTTCCCACAAATACATGATCTATCACTGGGAAAGGTGGATATTCCCAAAGAACATGTGGAGAAGCAGACACATAGGAAGCATGTGTGGCCAGGTTAAAGGAGAAGAATGGAGCTGGGGAGTCACTGATTGATTTGAGTAGTTAAACATTAAGTCCATTGAGATGACAAGGTATGGGCCATTGATAACAACTGAAGAGGTGCCTCAAGGAGAGAGAGCTCTTAATAATTGGTTACCTGAGGATCAGCTGTCCCTCCCTAGGACTATCAAAGCAAGTTGTTTGAACTCCTTTTTTTTCTCTTTTTCTCAGGACTTGGTCTTCTTTTTTTCCCTTTTGACTTCTTATAGAACTCATCAAGAGAGTAGGGAGAAGGAATTTTTCCCTTTCTTCTGACCAGTAATGAGAATGTGTAATTTACAGCAGAATCACATGGAAACACACAATGGAATATGTGTGCTTGGGCATATCATGAAAGGAAATTCAAGGATAATTTAATTTATGGATAATTTAAGGAACCTCATCCTCCTGGGTGTAGCAAGGCAGATTTTGAGCATCATTGGTAATAGGATCCCAGAATCTAGCCTTCTAAGAAGAGAAGGGAAATTTCTTGGACATCATCTGCTTTAGGAATTGCTTGATTGATAATCGCAAATTCAAGTATTCTTGAATCCAGAAATTTTGTCACTGAATCTTCTAGAGCAAGGGATGATCTTTTTTAGGTCATGGTCATGGGTCCTTCAGATCAAGGTCATGGACCCTTTTTGACATTCTGATGAAGCCTATGGCCCCCTTCTTAGAATAATGTTTTTAAATGTATAAACAAGTGGGATTACAAAGGAAGCATATTATGTCAAATTATTATGAAAATATATGTTAAAAAGTACATAATGGGTCCTAGGTTAAGAACCCCTATTCTAGAGGGAAAAGAATATCATAGGTTAGGAGCCACAGGAACTTTTGAGTCAAAAAAAAAAGGAAATAAAAAAAGTATGCTTTGATCTGTATTTAGACTCTATCAGTTCTTTCTCTGGAGGTAGATAACATTTTTCATCATGAACTCATTGGAATTTCTTGGATTGTATTGCTAAGAATAATGACTTGTAGTCTTTACTACGTATTGGTCACCATTCATTTTATGAAGTCCTTGCTTGATCATATTCTATGGGTCCCATGGACACTAATGGTTACTGTCAGGCATGGTTCCACTGGATAAGAAGGCATGGGCTTTTCTCTTCTTCCAGCTCATGGTTTAACTTGAAATGTGAGCTGCTATCTCTTACTTATAAATTCAATGGTCTCTGCCATCTCATTTTTAGCATAAGACCTAGAAACTTAAGCTATTGTCCTTCTAAAAGGGCAGAGTCCACACATCTAGTCATTGGACTAGGAGAAAGACCTAGGGAAAGACTAGAGGAAACTCCTAATGATTCCTGCTTAATTCCTTTATGGTGATGTTGTGCCCCAAATCCATGTAAGGGGAGGTTTCTCCATAACAACCTCAGATAGCAAGGTGGATCTAGGTGAAGTTGCATTGACTTTCAAGGAAAAGCAAGTGGTAGAGTCCAGAATCATCCCATTGTGTATTTCTGCAGCCCTCCCAACTTTTATTGCCCATTTTATACACATTACCTCATTTGATTTCTACAACAACACTTTAAGACAGGTAATGCTGCCTCCATTTTACAGATGAAGGATCTGAGACTCAGAGGTAGCATGATTGATTTGTCCATGGTCACAAAGTCAGTAAATTTCAATCAGTTTCCAGCTCAAGGCTCTATGGGTTCCAAGTTCTGCATATTTTCTACAAAACCAGATTTCTTCAATAATGAATTTTATTGTTAGTGAGTAAAACAAAATAAAACAAACAAATATAAAAAAAGGAAGTAATTAGTAGAGTAGGGATAGACTCCTGTCCAAATTGTCTCTTCTCTGCCCTTCCACCCTAGCCTCCTCACTCATTATTTCTGAATGATCTGTGTCCAAAACAAAGAAGAACTCATTGTTTTCTCCTTCCATCTCTGCATTAGTTTATGTACAGAGGTATCTCTAATGAGTCTTTTCTGTACTTGGCTACTTCCTGAGCTCCAGAAAATCCAGAGTGCCCTAGACAGAGCACCTACTTTACTGGTGCATGTGTGTGTGTGTGTGTGTGTGTGTGTGTGTGTATGTATTGGGAAAAACCAGGAGCAACAGTCTTGCAGGTTAAATAAACTTCCCCAGAGGCATGCTTAAAATAAGGAGCAGCATTTCTCCTTTGCATTTAAGTACTGCAGCTAAACCTTTTAGGAAATGCTAACAGAAGGAAAGTTTTTGGAACAAACATAATGATGCATCCATTTTGTGTCATGTGGGAAAGTCTGACTTGCCTGTCCATGTGTGAAAACTTTGGTGAATGATTTGCCTTAATTGATCTATTTATTAAAATCAAGTAAATTGTATTTAGATCTAGAGGTTTTTGGGCAGCTAAGAAGGACAGAGTGAGAGTGAGAGAGAGAGAGAGAGAGAGAGAGAGAGAGAAACAGAGACATGGAGGGAGAGAGACAGGATGGGAGGGAAACAGAAGAAAAAGGGACAGGAAGACTGAAACAGAGAGACACACAGAAGGAAATGGAGAGGAGCCAGGAAGAAAGAGAGAGAGGGAGATAGAGACTGACAGAGACAGAGAAAGGTGAGCACTATTATATGGCAGGGGGAGGTATGGATATGCTGAAGCAGGAGACTAAAATTAAAAAAAAAAGAAAAGAGTTAGGAAGAAACAGGATTGTGCTTCATATTTGGACAGTTCAATACTAATGACCAAATGGCAGAATTATATGAAGAATATATATATTTTTAAAAACTACAATGAGTAGAAGCCACATGGAACTGTTTATAAACACTATTGCACTTCCCTGTCAGGGTTGTTGTGAAAATTAATTATTTAATTACGATGTTTTATATGATATTTAATTATTATAATAATTATAATAATTGATGTCCTCATGATAATATTTGTAAAATGCTTAGCACAGTACTTGACATGTAATGGGTGTTTATTCCATCCATCCATCCATGCATCCATCCATCCATCCAACTAAAAGGGAAAACTTTACTACATTTGGGCCATTTTGCTTAATATATTTTAAATATAATACAGTATTTTATTTTTCCCCAATTACATGTTAAAAGAATTTTCAAACATTTTTTTAAAAAAAGTTTTGACTTCCAAATTCTATCCCTTCCTCCTCTTTCCCCTCCCTGAGATGGTAAGCAATCTGATATAGGTTATACACGTGCAATGATGTAAAACATTTCCAGACTAGTCATTTTGTACCAGAAGACTCAAATTAAAAAAAAAAATAAAAGAAAGAAAGTGAAAAATAGTATGCTTCAGTCTATATTCAGACAATATAATTTCTTTCTCTGGAGGCAGATAGTGTGCTTCACCATAATTCCTTTGGGATGGTCTTGGATCATTGTACCGCTGAGAATAGGTATCACTCACATTTCTTTATTGTACAGTATTGCTGTTACTGTGTGTTATGTTCTGATTCTGTTCACTTCACTTTGAATCAGTTCATATAAGTCTTTCCAGTTTTTTCTGGAATCATCCTGCTTCTCATTTCTTGTAGGGAGATGAAAAGTGAAGGACAGAAGGAAAAAGAGAAGGGAATAAGAAGGCACTCTGGCAGGGACAAGATGTAGAAATCCACAAAGCGATAAGTGCAGTCACAAAAGGATTGGAAGTCAGCTGGCTTGGGCCCTTCCTCAAAACGGGAAAGCAACTCACCAGTGGGAGAAGGAGACTTGTTCAGGGTGACAAGGCTTCATGTGTCCAGGGATGTTCCAGGGTGAGATTATGGTGGAGGCATACTAATGAGGTCTGGAAAATGAGCTCCTCAAGAGCAGGGACTATTTTAACTTTTGTCTTTGTATCACCAATGCTTAGGATAGTGCCTGCCACATAATGCATGCTTAGTAAATGCTTGTTGATGAAAAGGCTGATTGATCTTCCTAGGGCTTTTTCTGTCTGGATAATATTCAGTCCCATACACAAAGTCTCACTGAACTCCAGGATACAATAGTTTAATAGGGGTTCACCGTGCATAGTAATTCTAATATAAACCTTTATAATATAAGCCCTGTATCAGGACAAGTTTCCAGTATTTGTTCTACTGAGGACCCTACTGGATGATTCTCAATCAGATCTAATCAAAGAATCATGGGGTCATAATTCTAGAGTTAGAAAAGACCCCAGAGGTTGCCTAGCCCAACCCTTTCATTTTGTTGCTGTTACTCAGTCATTTTTCAGTCATGTCCCACTTTTTGTGACTTCATTTTTTTGGTTGTTGCTGTTTAAAGATAATGGAGTGGTTGGCTATTTACTTCTCCAGTTCATTGTACAGATGAGGAAACTGAGGCAAACAGTGATGATTTTGCCAGGGTCACACAGCTAGTAAACATCTGAGACCAGATTTGAACTCAGGAAAAAGATGAGTCTTCCTGACTCCAGGCCAGGCACTCTATCCACCGTACCACATAGCTGCCCAACCTTTTCATTTTACAAATGAGAAAAATGATGACCAGAGAGGGGGCCTTGCTTAAGGCCACCCAGGTAATAAGTAACCTAGGAGAGATTAAAACTCAGGTCCTGGGACACTGTGCTGTAGCATAAATATCAGGAAGCTTTGTTCACTTACTTCTGTTTTTGTTGGGAGTGAGAGAAGAGAAATATGCCCAGGATCATAGCTCTGCCCTGTGTGTAGATTTATGAATTTTGCTGTTAAAAGATCTTGTTATAAATGTGGAATGAATGCCTTCATTACAAGCTGAGGAGCATGCTTCATCGATGGGATAGGAGTCAGAACTGGACTCAGCATGAATTCATCAGAAATGCAAAAGCCAAAAGGAGAATAGAGACAATGTGGAGAGACTTTTAATTATATTCAGCTCACTTCAGTGATTCGGGGTTCCAAACGTGGATTTAGAAACATTAGGTAATTTGCCCAAGGGAGTTGATACCACTTCTCTGAAAGTGAGTAATTTGTTGTTGTTGTTTTTGGTACTTTAGATTTATCCAGTCTAAATTTTTCACAGGTAATTTGTAATTGTTGGATTTCAGTATCATAACTGGATACCAGTTGAGTGTTTAAATATATCCTCTTTATTGTTAGGGAATACACTTTTGTTATTGTTTTTGCTGTTAAGTCATTTTTCAGTCATGTCCAACTTTTCATGATCACATTTGGGATTTTCTTGGCAGAGATATTGAAGTGGTTCACCATTTCCTTCTCCAGCTCACTTTACAGATGAGGAAACTGAGGCAAGCAGGGTTAAGTGACTTTCCCAGGGATACACAGCTAGTAAGTGTCTGAGGCCAGATTTGAACTCAGGAAGAGGAGTCTTTGTGACTCCAAGCTTGGCACTACTGAGCTGTTCCTGGAATACATCTAAAGAATGAAATAAATCAGAGATAATAATTACTAGATCTTGCCATAGGTGAACGTGGTTGTGGATAGTAAGGACAAAGCATTCATATTAATGGCCACTTTAAAGAGTGGCTTTGGAAAGCAGCTAATTCCTTGAAGTCAAGGGTGTTTTCGCTTCTATATTCCCAGAACCAAACACAGTAGTAGGCAGCTGGTGGTGCAATGGTGAGAGTGGTGTCAAGTTCAGATCTGGCCTCTGATACTTACTGCTCTGTGACTTTGGGCAATGAAATCAACCTCTGTCTGCCTTAGTTTCCTCAACTATAAAATGAGGATAATGATAATACCTACCTCTCAGGGTTGTTGTGAGAATCAAATAACATAATATTTCTAAAGCACTGTGCTTGGCACACAGGGAATGCTTTATAAATGTTTGTTACCTCCCTTTCCATATCCTATTTAGGTAGACAGCATGTACCCACGAACATAGACTCAACATAGATAAAAAAAAGTGATTTGGTATAGGAGGGCTCTAGTAGCTGAGGATATCAGATAAGGCTCCATGTGGAAAGCGCTAAGTCTTGAAGGAAATTAGCAATTTTGAGGATATAGACATGGGGAGGAAATGCATTCCTGGCATGAGGGACAGCCAGTGCAAAGGAAGGGAGATGGTAAATGGATTATGAAGAGCAACTTGAAGGCTAGCTTGGCTACATCATAGAGTGGATGAAGAGGAATATTTTGTAAAGCTGTAACAGTAAATTGTGGCCAGGGTATGAAGAGTTTTGAATGGCAAGCAGACAAATTTATATTTCATAAAAGAAATAAAAGGCAGCTACTGGAGTTTATTGAGAAGAATGGTGACATGCTCAGACCTATTTTTAAGGAAAATCACTTTAGCTTTGATTTATACCAGTATTGTCCAATTCAAATAGAAATGAAGACCACTAAATCAAATATAAGGATCCCTACAGGCTGCATATTGACTTAGTTTGAAAATGTGATGTCATCTATGTTTTATTGTACTTCTATTTGTTTTGTTAAATATTTACCAATTACATTTTAATCAGGCTGTACTCAAGAGTGTCACCTCTGGTTTGCAAGACTGAAGGGAGTAAAAACTGGAGGCAAGGAGATCAGTTAGGAAGCTATTATTGTATTCTAAGAGAGACATGGTGAAGGCTTAAACTGGGCATTGGGTTAGTATGTGGAGAAGAGTCAACATATATGAGATATGCGGTAGAGGTTTCAATGACAGAAAATCATCAATTGATTGGACATGTGTGGTGAAGGTGAGTGACAAAGAATCATGTGTGGATGAGGATGACATCAACTTGAATGACTGGAAAGAGGACAGGGCTTTCAACAGAAATCGTAAAGTTTAGGGAGGGGAAAATGGATGATATCCATTGAGTTTGAAATGCCCCCAGGACAGCCAATTTGATATGACCAGTGGGCAAATAGTGGTATGGGAATGGAGCTCAAGACAGAGACCAGAATTAGATATATGGATCCTTAAATCCATGAGTGCTAATGAGATTACCAAGTGAAAGAATATATAGAGCAAAGAGGCTGGTTATAATATACTTAAGCATGCTTGGTCTGTCTTCACTTAACACTTACAATATAAGAAATGGATGCATGGGAACATTTACATGTAATATAATCCTTATATTAGAAATATGAAACCAACACCTGGAAAGACAGTAAAGTGATTTGATCTTCTGGAGCTCAACTTTATAGATACATTAGGGATTGAGGAAGGTGTAAAGAGTTTTGAATGCCAAACAGAGGAGCTTATATTTAATAAAAGAAGAAGTAGGTAGCCACTAGAGTTTATGGAGGAGGAAAGTGACATACTCAGACCCATGTTTTAGGAAGATTTACAATAAATTCAAGACTCAGGGGAAGAGCTATGAAAGAAAATAATATGGAAAATTAGGGCAAAGCAGTGTGTTTTTTCCTGATCAAACAAGAAAGGCTGCAAGGAGAGGTTGGAATGATCCAATTGCACGTTAGTTATGACTTAATGGAGGAAAAAATTTAGTTTACAAGTGTCCTAACTGCATTATAGAGAAGAATCAAAAGATCCAATTTGCCATGGAACGTAATTTCATTGTTCTAAATGACAGTAATGTCACAACTCAGCTGGGGCAAGAATCTTATGCTGTTTTCCCTCTTTTATTCCATATCCATTTACAATGAGCAAAGGTTGGTGCCTGATAGGTTCTGGCACCATATTTCCATTGCAGTCACTTGAAAAATGCCTGATTCATTGTCAAAATGATTTCAAAATACATCCACTTTCTGATTTGGCCACTGGGTGGTACAGTGGATAGAATTTTGGATTTGAAGCTAGCAAGACCTGAGTTTGAATCGGCTCACATACTTATTAGCGACAGGACCCTGGGCTCAGTTTCCCTCCTCATCTATACAATGGGGATAATAATAGCACTTACTTCCCAGGATTGTTGTGAGGATCAAATGAGATAACATATGTAAAGCATTTCATAAAACGTAACTTGTAATAAAAATACTAGCTATTATTATTTGCCAGTTTTCACAATGGCACCTTAATTATGGTCAAGAAATACGGCAAAATCTGAATTGAACTTGAGCTAAATTAATAGTGTTTATCCTATTTAAGCAAACCACTTGATATCAGAAGCCCAAGATTTTGGATATTTTGGTTAATGATTCTTTAATGAAAGATTTCAGATCAAGAAACAACAATAACAACAGAAGCCACACAAATAGCACGGGGAGAGCAGTTTAATCTTACTATACTTAAAGAACAAAAGCAAGCTGGTAAGTTGTGATTTAAAAAACAAATAAATTTCATATTGAGGTAAAAAAAATCAAGGATGAAAAAGTTATTTTTCAAACAGTTTATAAGAATACAAATTTAAGTTCAATTATCTTTGATAAATGGTAATAATCTTAAATCTTTTGCTTCTTTTATCATTATCTTTCTTATTAAATTGAAACTTTGGGACACATTTCAGTGCTGCCCACGAAGGATCCAAGATGTTGCCTGTCTGTCTGTACATTGCTAGAGCTTAAGTGTTTCCTGGCTGTTGAGGGTCCCAGTTTTGAGGTTTAATGTTACATTAAGATGCCACTGACTTTGCTACCCATAAAATCCCAGTTTATCTCCTGGAAAGTTGGCTATTTTCACCCTCTAGTGGGTCTTGGGTGTTAGCTAAGGAAACCAGGCCACTTTACAAACAATCTAGAGCATGCCATCTGTGTAGGATGTTTGAGTTAGGCTGGTATTGTGGCTGGAATTTATTCACATTCAGGGTTTTGAGCTATTATTCTAGGCGATAAGGAAAAAGACACTATCAATTCCTTACCAGGCCCCTAGTGTTTTCAAAGTTCTGGAGTCTTTCCTGGTATATTACTATCTAATCCTTGTGCCCAGTTTTCTATTATAATCCTGCCCTTTGCAATCAAGCCCTGTCACTTGTACTCTGGCTGAATTCACCTGCAGTAATAATTGCCTATGGTTCCATTGTGGCCAAGATAGCTTTCTGCAATGATTCTGGCTGTAAGATATTTGTAGTGCTCATGAAGTTATGTCTCCAAAAGATTTCCTCAACGAGTGAAAGATATTTATTTAAATGATACTAATGCTTTTTTGCAAATATTGCCATCAATATTTTGTCAACTAGCAACATAAAATGCTACTTCTTATAACATTTATTGGGAAGACAGTTTGTTCTTACCCAGAAGAGACTAAGCATGATACTTAGCTTGAATTCAGACCTTCTTTATGTTTTTTTTTTTTTTTGGCTAGGCAATGGGGTTAAGTGACTTGCCCAGGGTCACACAGCTAGTGTTATGTGTCTGAGGCTGAATTTGAACTCAAGTCCTCCTGAATCCAGTGCCAGTGCTCTATCCACTGCACCACCTAGCTGCCCCCAGACCTTCTTTATGAAGCCTATAAGGGAATTAATTATAGGACCTTCTTTATGGCGTCTGCGAGTAGTAATTGGAAAAAGAGGCAGATAACCACCCTGTCCATAGCTACATGTATATATTCTCTAACTATATCGTCGGTAGCTATGACACGGCCGCTGCAGTGGTGAGCATGAGACCAGCTCAATACTCTTAACCCGGAGGCGCATTGAGGAGGTAGGAGACAGCAAGACGGCAGAAGCTCTGATTATTAAGTGCTAGTAGCTTTCTTTTATAGCCCTAGAAACACCTGATCAAAGCATGATCTCCACGTGATAGCCAATCACCAAGTCTACTGGACACCTGTAGCCCTTGTGTCAGGGGTATGAGTAGGACTTTTCTCCCAATGAGAGGAGAGCCGATCCAACCGTGGGAGCTGCGTGTCAGCAAAGGAGAGGTCTTGTGAGACTTCCTTGTTTTTGCCACGCAACAGGTTGTGACCCTCAGCTTCTGCCAAAAGAAGCTAGAACTCCCATGAGAAAATTATCCTAACAAGCTATATTCTCCAAATACTACAGAGAGGTTCTTCCCAGAGGTCTCAGATCATACTCATTTTCCAATTTCACTATTTTAAATAATTCAACCTTGTCTGGGCTGAATGTGGATTGATTAAAGAGGACATGGTATATAGTGAGGAGAAATTGACCTGTCTGCATTCCTTTCACCAAATATAATAAACAAATGCATGATTACATGTATCAATGACTTGGATTAAGACATGGATGGCATGCCAATAAAATTTTCAGATGAAAACAAACTAGGAGAGACAGTGATTATATTGAAAGCCAGAGTTAGGATTCATATGATTCCTGACAGGACAAAACAGTATCTCGAACCAAACAAGATGTAATTTCATAGAGATTAATGTGTAATCTTGAGTTCAAAAATTAAAATCCCCCAGTCCAATATAGAAAATGCACTGAGACACTATTTCATATGGAAAGGTCTGGGGGTTTACTGGATCACAAGATGGATGTGTGATATGGTAGCCTGGAGAGCCTTTATGATCTCAGACTGCATTTACAAAAGTATAGCATCCAGCAATTAGGAAGAGTTCTGTTGTATTCTTCTGTGGTCAGAGCACATCTGGTATATTGCATTCAGTTCTGGGCAGTGAATTTTAGGAAGGACATTGATAGCTTAGAGAATTTCCAGAGAATGATAACAACCAGAATAGCAAAAGTCCTTGGGTTCATGCCATGTGAGGATTGAATGAAGGAACTGGGAATGTTTAGCCAGGAGAAGAAGAGATTTGGGGAATATACTACAGCTATTTTTCAGTATTTGAAGGGTTGCCATTGGGAAGAGGAATCCAATTTGTTATTCTTGAATCAAGGAGGCAGAATTAAGGGTAATATGCAAAAGTCACAAAGAAAGAAAAAAATTCTTAACAATTAGATATAGTTCTGCTATTCTATTACCTGTGTGATCTTAGGTAAATCTCAACCGCTTTGGCCTCATCTGTAAAAAGCTTGAATTTGAACACTACCTCTGAAGTCATTTCCAGCTCTAAATCTATACAACTCTGTCATTTCCCCCAGAACTGAAAGTGCAGAAAATGTTTTATTCTATGCATCCCTCCTGGGCAGTGGTTGAATCCAACTGAGTTCAGGGAGCACCCCGAGCTGATCAATTCATTAACCTTGTTGATGCATTTGTTCAAATCAGGTTACTGTGAATATATTCACCCGTAGCTATTGGAGTGCAGAAATAAAGTCTACATCTTCACAACTAATTCGTCAGCTTATCACTAGGAAGAAAAGAAATAGAAGAAAGGCTGTTAAAACTGTGACTTCATTTTGGAGGAACTATCAAGGGTATGGCTAGTTTTTATATTCAAGACAGTACTTTTTAGCACTCCCTGCAGACTGGGCAGTATTAACTGGCTGGTCTATGCCAGCCTAAGCTTTCTACCTAATTGGCATGGATGAATATCTGTTGAACTCCTAATTTATAAACTATGGGCATTGTTTTCTCATTGTGCAGCAACTTCAATAATGAGCAATGTGATACAAAGGAAAGAACATGGGCTTTGGAGCCAGGAGAGCTGAGTTCAAATCTTGTCTCCACTACTTCCTGTTTGACTCTTGGCAAGTCATTTAACTTCTATGGGTACCAATTTCCTCTTTTGTAAAATGATGGGGTTGAAATGGGTGGCCACTAAGATCCCTTAAATCTCAAAATCTATTATCCCGTTGGTGGTACAGTGGAAGAGCTCTGTCTTTGAAATCAGAGATCACAGGTTCAAGTTCTGTTGTTTGCTACTTGTATGACATTGAGTAAGTCATTGAACCTCTTTGGGCCTCAATTTCCTCAACTGTAAAATGAAAGGATTAGATTAGAGGTTCCTTCTAAGTCTAAATCAATGATCTTTAGACTAGATTCAATTTTTTTTCTAATTCTAGCTGCCATGGTCCTCTGAACAATGAGCAGAGCTTCCATGAGGGTTCTTTTAATCCTTCTAGGTTCCAATGACTTTTATCTTCCTTGACCCTAGAATTGCACTTTGTTTATGCCCCTCTAAAGCAGGATCATATTCAATTTTGCATGAGTTTTGATGATCCCAAACTACTCTCTGCCTAGCTCTTTATCAGTTTTCTCCTTGTGGTGCCATGTGGCTGTGAATCACAGAGTGCCTTCATGAAAATCAAAACAACTGGTTCCCCAAAAGGCGATTGGAATATGTATGGTACATATCAATAGGTGGCAGTATGTTGATAATAGTAATTTGCACATGAGTATGACTCAAGGTATGGATATACAGATCTAGGGACTAGGCACTGAGCCACTGGAGCATTGCGTGTGGCCCTCCCCTCTAATAGGTCTGAATAATGACTGTGCTATCCATTCCTTAGCTCTATTCATCACTAATACAGCATAGAGAAGCTTCCTCAACCAACATCTCTCACCTTCACTTTTGGACCAAATTTATTAAAAGGAGATTAATCAAGGCATCATTGTGTATAAATATGTGAATGGGAATTGATACATGATGAATAGATAATCTTCAAATGTATGTTTCAAGGAAATTTTCTTCAGGGGTCTCCAAATCACTGGGAAGCAGATTACTACCATTCATTAGCCCTGTCAAGAGATGGAGACCCAAGGACACACCAACTCACTGATAATTGGTTTCCTCTTAACTGGTTTCTTTAACCTCTCTATTGCCTACTCCAATTCATCATCTATACAACTTCCAAATTCATATTTTTAAGCCCTAAGTTTGTCCAAGTAAGTCCCTAGTTCAATAACCACCAAATATATTCCCATTACCTCTGGGATAAGCTACAAACTTTTCACTTTGGCATTTAAAACTCTTCATAACCTGACTCCTACCTACCTTTCTAATGTTCCTATATATCCCTCCCTTTAAGGTCCATCCAAACTGGCCTTCTTGCTTTTCATCACACATGACCACTATTTCCCAGAATCCCTAATGTGTCATCACTGTGATACTTCCTTTTGGGAAGTACAAATTATGTAAATGAGAATCCCTCAAACTTGGATGGATAAGAGTTAGTTACGTTTATCTACTGACTAGACCCATCTTAATCACACCCTGCAGATGTAATCTAAAGAGGTAACTCTGACTTCACAAAGTGCTCCATTCATCTCACTAGTACCTAACAATGGTCACCTATACTGGTTCAGCCAAACTAGATTACATCAAGTTAGAGGGGAAAAAAATCACAGGATTTTTTCTGAATACTAAAGAGGCTTTAGTCAAATGGTGTCAAGGAGGTTCTCATGAAAAGGTCAGGGGTCTCAAACTGTTGCTCATCACATTTATTGGCTCTTCCCATAAACCAGCTTCCCTGGGCCTCAGTCAGAGTGGATGACTTCAAAATGTAATAAGTATGATTGGGTGTGGGAGGGAACAGGCCAAAATTAGAGAATCCAGAGATCTCTAATATTAGGGACTTCATTTCAAAAAAACTCCTCCGTTGAGAAGGAGCATGGAGAGATGTTCTATAAATGGAATGTAGGTGTTTATAGAGACCCAGATCTGTTCAGATCCGTCAGAAGCATTAGTTGGTTGTGTGTCTTACTGCATTTTTCTTTTGCACATGTTCAGAGTCAGAACTTAAAAGAGACCAGTAGGCATCTATCCTCTTCATGAGGAAAAATAACCGGGGTAAAAAATAGAAATGGCTATGAGTGAAGAGAGAGACAGACAGATGGAGGTAGGAAAAATAGAAAAAAAAAAGAGGGGGGACCTTAGTCTGCGTGAATCTCTGTCAAAATTTCCTCTGCATTTCAACTTAATAAGTAATAACAAAAGGTAATTTTGGACATTGTATACTACATTTAGAAGGGCTCTAATGTCACCATGGCAACTGGTTTTGCTTAAACATAGCTCTGCATGTAAGTACAGTCTAAATTAGCTGCAGGAGTCAGATCTGCACAATGCTGAGGGAACTTATGTAAAATCAACCTGTTGTTACATTTTCTGAAGTGAGGCATTTAAAGCCATGTTTGTAGATATTCTCCTTCTTTGGAAACATTTTGCCCCTGATCCTTTATCACAGGATGGTACTAGGGTACTGTTATTATCTAGATAATAATATTGCAGGAAAAAAAAATCATGTGAGGATCAATATGTGAAAAGAATAACTGGAATATATTGAATTTTGTCAGTGAGTTTTCAGTGCACAGAATATCAATAGTCTAATCTGCTTTTTAAGCAGTCATATCTTTTGAACATATTTCATTTGGAATATCCTATGGGAGAATTTTGAGATTCTTTTTTCCCCTCATCATTACCTCCTTAGCTAATCATTTCTTGAAAGCAGATTGTCCCCAAATAGTTCTTCTACCCTCATTCACTCCTCCCTTTGGTAAAATTGGTAAGACAATATCTTGAAGCCCATTGGAAGAATATTTACCAAGAAAGAAAAAAAAAAAGATGGAGGTGGGAGAGGAAGAAAGTTGTTACCATAAACACTTTATCCAAACCAACAAATGTCCCTAGCATTCTTTTATTACTTTTGCTTTCAGACAGCTTTTTTTTTTGTAAAGAAAAAAAAAGCTACATTCTGTATTTTCGTAGACTAAAATTTCCTTTTGACTTTCTAGCCTCTCTTTCTTGCTATTTTGTCTCATAATAAGTTAAAAGGGACAGTGTGAGGAAAAGTGCTAAATAGTGATTGTGAGAATTTCATGAGGGTAAACAATGTTTCTCTGCTGTCTTTGTATCCCAAATGCCTAGCACAATGTCCCACACATAATTGATTAATAAATGCTTGTTGACTGACTGATTTAATCAACAGTTAGATGGTGTTGGGTTGTAAGTAAAATGTCCCAATTGTATCACCAACCATTTTCACTCTAAAACAGGGACTTGTGACTGTGATTTTCTGATACTGTCTTTTGATCTATAATTGTGACAACTGCTGCATGTGTGTGTGTGTGTGTGTGTGTGTGTGTTTCAAGTGCTATATGATCTACTAAATTCATATCCTGCATCAGTTATTTAGTGAATTTGGGCAAGTCATTTTTGTTCAGTTATTTTCAGTCGCAGCCAACTCTTCATGACTTTATTTGGGGTTTTCTTGATAAAGATGCTGGAATGGCTTGCCACTTCCTTCTTCAGCTCATTTTACAGTTGAGCAGACTGAGGCAGACAGAGTTGAGTGACTTGCCCAGGGTCACACAGCTAATAAGTGTCTGAGGCCAGATTTGAACTTAGGGAGATGAGTCTTTCTTACTCCAAGCCCTGCACTCTACTACTGTGCCACCTAGTTGCCCTGCAAATCATTAAAACCACTCTGGGCCACAATTTCCTTGTGTCTAAAATAATGAGGTTCGGATGGCCTCTATGAACCTTTCCAATTCTAGCTCAATGATCTTCTAATCCTAAGCATACCAGGCACATGCCTAAAGTCCCAAATATTTAGCAGAAAGAAGCAAAGCAGTTAGCAAGAAAACAAAACAAAACAAAACAACCTTTCTTCTGCTTATGGAAACTATACTAAAGATTTGAAAACATTTGTTTTCTTTCTGGCCATACCTCCACCCTCTCCAGCCATCACCCTACTATAGTAGCTTTAAAAACATAGACCTTACGTCATGAGACAACACAGTGCAATAGGGAAGCATGAACCCTGTGTGTTAAATACCCTTTGTGGCCATAACCTTCTCAGTCTTTCTGGCCATTATCAGTCCTGAAGTCTATGCTTCTTCCAGAAGTTTGATGCTGATTGCTATGTGGTGCTTGAAAGCAGAATAATGGAAGAGTAAATTCTTTTCCTTGGAGGCAGGTAGGTAGCTCAGTGAATAGAGAACTGGGCCTAGAGTCAGGAAGACTTGAGTTCAAATCCAAGCTCAGATACCTACTAGCTGTGTGATCCTGGGCAAGTCACTTAACCTCTAGTTGCCTTAATCCACTAGAGAAGGAAATGGCAAACCACTCTAGTGTCTTTGCCAAGAAAACCTCATGGGTAACATTGGCTTGCTATGGTCCATGGGTCATGAAGAGTTGGACATGATTGAACAATAATAAAACCTTGTCCATGTGTGAAAACATGTAACAGTAAAAAGAAAATATCAGATTATACACTATAGGGAAACACCTCCCACCATCTTAATGGAGCTAAGCTCCTCAGAAGGTCTCAATCACTAGTGGCTTCTTTCACTTTTTTAACATTGTTTTATCACCACAAAGTTTACAGCACACTTTTGTCCCAAACAAGTCAACCCATTTGGCCTATGACTGCACATATTGGCCAATGACTTCAACATTTCTCACCAGGGCTATCATGAGGAAAACAAATGATTTGAATTTCACCAATCTTTCCCTTTAACACTCTCCCTCTTCATTCTAGGGGCAGAAATTAAAAAATGCAGAGGTATGCAAGCTTCTTCATAGGACCATCTTGTAGTAGGTGCTTTAGATCTCATAGGTAGACTTAGCAGTGTGGGAGGCAGGGATGGAGAATGTTTGTTGAATTGAATCTAGTATTGTGATCAATTCTAGGTGACACAGTCTTTAAAGGAATTTGAAAAACTGAAATATGTACACAGGATGGAAATTAGGTGGTGAAAGACCTGGAAATGACACCTCACACTCAAGTATAGGTTGTGTTATCCTAAATCCCTTATGTTTCTTTCTGAGTGATAGATCAAGAAAAAAAATGGAATTAAATTAAGTGGAAAGAAAAAGCTCTAGGTTCTTCTTTGACACCATTGTACAATAGATACATGTCAGCAATAGCAATTCCCTCTTCTGTGTCTACATGAGCACAAGGGGCAATTGGTGTTGTCCCCTCTTGAACACTGCCCCCATGTAATTTCAGTGTCTTGATTTAGCTATCCTAGAGGAAGACAAGGAACACAGGAACAGAGAGAGGATGCACTTTCAAACTGCAAGAAGCAGTATTGCTCTGATGAGACCTAGCACCTGGAACCTGGGAGAGAGAGGAGGCAGCCAGCAACCGTGATGATTGTCCATCCATAATTCTGTAATTTACTAGAAACTAAACTTGCTGTGGAACTGAGGAACTTTTTTCAGACAAATGACCACTATCTGTTCCTCACTATTTAGTAGCAAATGCTTTCTAAATAGATGGCCATATATTAAGTGTACCAGTACACTAGAAAAATGAAAAAAAAAAACAGCCCTCACATAAAACTTCCTTGTCTTATCAAGTTTTCTTGAAGAATATTTTCCTTCTTAGGCATAAAGCACTTAGCACACAGTGCCTGGCACATAGTAGGTACTTAAATACTGGTTCCCTTCCCCCCTTCCTTGGTAAAGAAAGATCAAAGACACAGGTACTGAAGGTTTCTCCCAGGATGATCTAAAAGGAAGAATGTTTTACTCAAAGTCCATAGAGTGGGTCTTACCCAATCAGTATGTGAGATGCAGTATAACAAAATGGTTTGCCAGCTTTTCCTTTATATAGTGAATGACTTCCATTTGTGATGTGCATTGCTGATGCTTTACTTTTCACTTCTCAAGAATTCCTCACCTCGCCCAAATTTCAAGGTAATAATTGGTGGAGAGATAAAGTGTTATCTATTAGCTCTGCACATTAATCTACATTTTGGGATCTTTGATCATTATAATTGGTTGAAGGTGTGAAGAAGAAGAAAAGAAATGTTAGTGAGTGTCTCACCCTATGCTGACCTTAAAAATGTATAATTCACTGCATAGAGATGTGGGCCTGTTTGAATAGCCACAAAGTGGGTGTGAGACTTTCCTTAGTTGTATAATTGCAGAGTTGAAGTTAGAAAATAACAACAACAAAAAATATGCTTTTGTTATCCATAGACTAAATTTCTTAACTCTTAACTCTCCTAGACTAGAACAAAAATTTTAAAGTAGATGTCACCATCAGATACTGCTGTGCAGGACAACATTTGGCTAGGGATCTCACGGATCCAGCTTTGGGCATAACCTCTTTGATTTGTACTTTCTTCCCTGTCCTACTGCTTTGGTTAGAGACAAGGAAGCATGCCTGGGGATCCCATCCCAAATATGACCTTCAGCAAACAGTAAGAAGGTTAGTAGTTTTAGCTTAAGGATAAACTAGTCTACAGTTCCACATGTGTCCCTTTCCCTGATCTTTTAGGGCCCTAAAATTATAGGTTATTATTAAAAATTATCACAACATCACAAGATTCCATTTAGGGAAAATTCTCAACATTTCACTGGAGATAAGCTCTCTAACCTGTATATTTTACATGTATTAAAACCAGTCACTCCTATCTCCACTTTAGCACCTTCTGAGGCCAGGTCTGTAGTCACTATACCATGCCACTTCTTCCTGCCCATATAGGTGAAATTCATATCTCATGTCTTAGGGTGTCTTTCATTTATGAAATGTATCAGCTAGAGAATACGGGATTACTGGAAAATGTTTCTACTACCCTAAGTGATAAAAGAAATTGAGGTTTCCATGCCACTAATAAGGTATACAATCCTGTATGTAGTTGTTTCTCTCTCTCTCTCTCTCTCTCTCTCACTTCCTCCCTCTTTCTCCCTTCCTTTCTCCCACCCTCCTAACCTTTCTTTCTTCCTTCCTTCCTCCCTCCCTCCCTTCCTTCCTCCCTTCCTTCCTTCCTCCCTTCCTTCCTCCCTTCCTTCTTTTCTTTCTTCACTTTCTGACTTTTCATATTTAAATGTTATCCTTGGTTTCTGTTTTTTGTTTGTTTGTTTTGTTGGCCAAGTTAAAAAGCTGGTCTCCTAGAAAAAGGGGAAAGTGCCATCTGCTGGAGAAGAGATGAAATTCAGAGAATGCTGAGAAGTCAAGTTGATGCATCATCTCCTGGAGCAAAGCCTAACTCCAGATATCAACAAGCCAGGCAATATAGATTACAGAATTCAGTGAGGATGGTGGGGAAAATTACACTTAATAGACATGGAGAAGAGGAGCTGTGGCAGATAATACTAATTGCAGACCTACTTAGGCTCTACCTACACTAAATCCCACAGTCCATACAGGATTCTGACAGATGGTTGCTTACCATTCCATCTCATGTTATATGGGCTCAGAAGAAGGTCTTTTTTCCCTTGTTATTTGTAAATAAAATTGTTCATGTTTTGAGACTTGTGAGCCTATAAACTTGAGGGAAGCTAGTCATTGACTTTGGAGAGAATCAGATACTGAAGCTCCCATACCATTTTGATGGTAACAACAAACCAGAGAAATGAGAGTCTCTGGAATATACCTGGGACTTTCACTCGGGATGAACTCCTTGATGCAAGAGCTCTGGGCAATCCCCAAAGGCTTTTGTGTTCAGTTATACTAGTGTTATAGCAAATTATTAATGGTATACTTTTTAGAACTAGGCAAAATTTGTTAGGAAGAACAACAAATCTAAAAGGAAATAATGAGAAAAAGTATGAATGAAGGGGACATAGCACTAGTAGACTTCAAACATTATTGTAAAGTAGTACTCATGAAAACTATTTGTTATTCTCCTCCATTTCCTCCATGTGACTTCTGTTGGTTGGACCAGTGTTGACAACATGGAGGTAGAGATATTGCACATCACCAAATCAATGCTGTATCCTTGTGGAATATACTTTCCCCTCTTAAAATGTCCTTTCCCTGCTATAACAGAATAAACCCTCATTTGTTAATTATCAAATGTTCTAGGGTTATCTCATTTTATTCCAATTTTAACCTTAGGTTTCAGAATGGTCTGAGTCAGACCTAGATTGTTAAATTTCCCATACTGTCTGCAAGATTAGTTTCATAAAGAGGAAGGTGAGCTCCAGGTCAATCCTTTAATACTTCTGGTCATGCTGGCTACTTACCAAGATCCAGACCACATTTCCCATGGAGGATTAAAAAGAAAGAAACAAAAAAACCCCAATGTTTTGAAATTTGGTAACCACAGAGACTCATTAATGTTCTCTATGCCTTTAACCATGCCCTAAATATAATAAATGCTGTTGTTGGTTGAATCTGTGTAATTTTTGTAACTGATGATTGATCTCCAGCTGTGGTAGGTTGAGGCCTTCCTTAAAGACTTGAATTTGGGTATTGTCTAAAAACCATGTTGGAGGAATTGTTTGGGATATTTTGTGTGGCATTTGTAAGACCATTGAGAACTGCACCACATGGACTTTGTTGTGGGTGTTTGGCACAAGGCAATGGAGGTGGTGGCTATTCCACAGTTCCATTCTGAGGAACTGAGAATATACTAGAGCAGTGGTTCTTAATCTTTTGTATGTCATCTACACCTTTGGTCATCTGGCCCATCCTACTTCATGGAGCACCTTGAAATCTATCCAAGGATCCCTCATGGATTGTGGGCACTAGGTTAAGAAACTTTGTTAATTCAAGGGACCATGACCTCCAAGAAGTCCTGGGATGGATTTCAAGGCAGTTCA
Source organism: Vombatus ursinus (assembly GCF_900497805.2). Lineage (NCBI taxonomy): Eukaryota > Metazoa > Chordata > Mammalia > Diprotodontia > Vombatidae > Vombatus > Vombatus ursinus. The sequence goes on along the minus strand of NW_020949753.1, from coordinate 1,777,740 downwards.
TGAACTCGGAAAGGAAAAAAAAAAACCTATCTTTATTTTCACTAATGTTAAAGCCAAAATTTTTCATTTCCTTCAATTATTTAAAAACAATCTTTTGAGAAGGGGTCCATAGACTTCACTAGGTGGAATAGTCTCTCTCTCTCTCTCTCTCTCTCTGTATATATATATATATATATATATATATACAGATAGATATAAATATAGATATAGATACATAGATATATAGATATGTATATATGAATGGCATGACAAATAATTGGGATACTTTTTAAAAAAATATATGAATTGGAGATTCCTTTTATGTAGTTCAACTTTAGACACAGCCAGAAATTTCGTGGGAGTTCCTTCAATTGTGCCTCTGCAGGGTATCTCTTCAGGCACTCTGGTATCTGCTTGTTATCCCATCAGAGACCCAGGAAATAGATAACCTGGTGATAGGAAAACAATTCCCCTGCCCCTGCACCAGTCTTATAGGGGATTCTTGGTGCAAAAGCCAGGAAGGCAGCTACTGGCTGGGCAAGGGACACTAAAGGTATTGCTGCAAAGATGCTCACATTTCTCTCCATGTTATAACATTTCCTGCAGAGATGGGAGCACCATGTTTCCTCCCTTGGCCCACATCCATACCAGCCACTGTTACTCTGAGTGAACCTTGGGTGGCCCCAAGGGTCTGAGAATGACCTTAGAGGAGCCTCTTCATTTTAAAAACCTTCTTTTGATCCCCCAATTGTTAGTCTCTCTACTAGTAGTAGTGACACTACTACTATGCGTGATCTGGGGATCCCTTTGAGTCTTAACTTCTTCCTGAATTTTTCTGCCTTCAACCTCTGTTAGGGGCAAGCACTCATTTAAGTGGCAGGACTCATTTTCAAAACCTTGTGTTTCTTACTCTGCCTTACCTCCAATTTCAGCTCCAACCCTCCTGTCCCCTCCTGTCTCCTCCCCTCCTCTCCTCTCCTCTCCCCTCCTCTCCTCTCCTCTCCCCTCCTCTCCTCTCCTCTCCCCTCCTCTCCTCTCCTCTCCTCTCCTCTCCTCTCCTCT
>NW_020949753.1:1745277-1776599 GCF_900497805.2 Vombatus ursinus | reverse complement strand
CTCTCCTCTCCTCTCCTCTCCTCTCCTCTCCTCTCCTCTCCTCTCCTTTCCTCCCCTCTCCTGTCTCTCTTCCAGATAGCATCATTTTCTGGGCCTGGGAGCCCCATCATCATGCCATGATCGTGGTAGAAGACCTCCTATTCCAAACAGCTAAATATACTAATAAGATACTTGATAATGATACTTCCAAAGATTTATCTAACAAAGCAAGCTTCTAACACCTGGAATCATTGACTTTATTTTGAGAAGAGTTCATTTAGCAGAATCCTTTAATCTAGTTCCTTTGATGGATGAAGAAACTGAGGTCTACAAAGGTGAGATTTGTCCAAAGTCACATAAGTGATAAGTAGCAGAGCTGGAAACCAAATGAGATAACTGATATAAAATGTTTTGCAAATCTTAAATTTAAATTTTAAATTTAAATCTTAAATCTATGTGAATGCTAGCCATTATTATTATTATCTATTAAACACAGATCACTTGACCCCAAGTCCAAGGCTTTTTTCCAGCAGACTATGAAGGAAGGTGGTAGCATTTAAGCTATGCTTGGAATGATTTTGATAGTGAGAAATAGGATGGGAAGGTGAGGTGAAGTTCGTTCTAGGTGAAGGAAAAATGAACAAGGACGTGAAAAGGTCAAAATACGAGGCATGTTGAGGAAACAGTGAATTTTTTTTCCATTTGATCTCAGCATAGGATCTGTGGAGCTGGTTGATGTGAAAGAAGGTGAGAAAGGAAGGTTAGGGTTTGATCACTGAATATTGGGCTGAGGACTTTTGGATTTCATTTGGTAGATTATAAGGCACCATTGAAAGTTTTACAACTTGGAAGTGGTAAAAATGATAAAACAAATTGGGTAAGAGAACATGGAAGAATAGGATGCCCATATATGGAATTTATTGTCATTTTCAATTAGCAAAACTGTTGTTTGTCCTTCATTCTCTCTCTCTCTCTCTCTCTTTTTTTGTCCTTCGTTGTTAAAGGAGACCCATGACATCAGGAGAGTGATGTCTTGATTTTCAAGTGAATTGAATTTAAGTGAGGTAGGGCTGTGCAAAGTCATCAGCCTCACTCTCTCCTCTAGTCATCTGAGTCCAGTGGCAAGACATAGGTCAGGACAACTGGCAATGGCCCCGGATGTAGTAGAAGATCTTTGCCTTTTAAGCTAAGGTCTTTCACAGGTCTCAGTTTGTCTGAGGCAACACAGATTCAGTGATTAAAGGTTAAGTAGGAACTGAGGCAAAAGATGGCCTAGTTTGACTTCCCAAAAGAATCAATCTGGGATGGGAAGACCCTCAGAGTTTCTGGCCAGAACAGAAATAATTACTATTTACACTCACTCTGATCCATCAAAACCCAAACAATGAGCAAATGAGGATTGGGCTGGGACCTATTATTGTCCAGTCAGTGAGAGCCAGAGTGATTTGGGTTTAAAGGCATAGTCAAGTGGCCCATTTGATTCTCAATGAGCTTTATCAAAGCCTAGCTTACCAGAGCTATATTTCAAGAAGTCATCAATGAAAACTACATGAGACAAAAGAGTTAATTGTCTCAGTTTTCTTTTTTTTGGAGGGGTGGGGGAAAATGATAGAATAACTAAATAGGGGAAAAAAATCTAGCCACTAAAGCCCAAGATATCTTGCAGAGTATAAGCGATCAAAACCACATGAAAGGATATGACTCCCCATGTGGACAAAGGGAGAAAAGAAAAAGGAGAGGGAGGGATAGGAGAAGAAGGAGGAAGAGGAGGAGGAGGAGGAGGAGGAGGAGGAAAATAGTTGCATTACCCAACTGGAACTGGCCAGTTGGTCAAATGATATGGTGAAAAAAGAAATGATTGCTCTTATTTATGTGAACCCTTATAGTTACTGAATAACTTCTAAAAAAAAATGACAGAGGAAACAGGAACTGAGCTTTCCCAGCTCTGCCCAGCTATTTTTATAGGGGGAAGGGAAACAGAGGATGCAGGCCAATGGACAAACAATAGGGACTCCAAGCAGCAAAAGGAGTCTTGCTGATCAAACAAGGACATTAGGGAAATCCTCCCAGTCCTGTGGCATTTGACAGGTGTTTTTGTGAAGTGCATGACAGAGAAACCTGGATTTTCTGGCACACTAAATGCTTAGCGTGCATCAGCCTTGAAGCTTGGAGCGTACATGTTGGCGGATGTCCCAAAAGCCCAAGTGCTAAGATATGCCTGCAGGCAACAATCCTGAGCCCTCTCTGCCCAGCTCTGACTCCCTGAAGGGGAGATAAGGAACCTTGAGTGTAACTCACTATATTTACTAAACAATACTTCCCAGGCTCAGGGTCTGTACCACGCACAGCCTTCTCCCAGGCTTCTACATCCTGGAGAAACCTTTTACTTCACTTAAAGAAAAAAGTCTTTTGTAGACAAGAGTTAAGGGGCTTGATCTAAAAGACTACAGTGTTTTTAAGTGACTCTGCCCACCAAGAGTGGTCTCTTAAGAGGTTTATATTTACTTTTTCTAATGGGAGTTTAGAAGCATTCATTCATTTCTTCCTGTTCTCTCAATTGTTGATGCTAACTTGAAACTAGAAAGTGAATGATGCCTAGAAGGATAAATACATTATTGTTGTCAGAAAAATGCAGGTGGAATGAATGTTTGGTGAGTGTTATTACTACTGTTATTACTGCTGCTACTACTACTACTACTACTACTACTACTACTACTACTACTGCTACTATTACTACATCAGTCATATTATTGTATATTGCTTCTTAAATGACCTTTGACAAGTTACTTAAACTCCTTGAGTTTCAGTTTCCCCAGCTATAAACTGAGGAACATTGAGTAGATGACTTATGAGATCTTTTTCAGCACCAGATCTGTAATCTCCAAAGCCAGATCTTAAGTTTATGAAGCTATTCATCTAACAAGTAATTACTATGTTCTGTGCTGGTGAATAAAGATAAAAATGAGCCAATCCCTGACCTGAAGGAGTTTACATTTTATTGAGAGAAAACATCATGTACATGTATACAGAAAATTAAATAAATTAGATATAAAGTAATTTCAGAACAATTTCAATTTTTATGTACTTGATTAGTACTACTTTAAGATGAAATCTCATCATTTAACATGGATTCTTCTTCTCATATGAATTTACCAAAATGAAGGGGCCTAAGTTGGTAATGATTTCACTAGAGTATTTGTATACTGTGATAATCCTGATCATTTGCAATCTGCTGGGTATTACATGATTAGAATGTATTTTTTTTAAAGAGGAGGATACTGGATCCTAGAAACTGGGGGGCTTAGATTAGTTTTCCTAATGGTTTGAGTGGAGGTTTTTTTTTTTCCTTTTTAGGCAATTGGGGTTAAGTGACTTGCCCAGGATCACACAGCTAGTAAGCATCAAGTGTCTGGTCTGAGGCCGGATTTGAACTCAAGTCCTCCTGGCTTCAGGGCTGGTGCTCTATCCACTGCACCACCTAGCTGCCCCCTTTGAGTTGAGTTTTGAAGGAAGGTGGAGGAGGCATTCTAAGAGGAGGAGGTGGGGAATGACCTATATTCCAAGGATGGGCAGGGGGAGAGGAGAGGGGATATACAATCTAAGCAAAGGTATAAAGGTGAAAGATGGAATGTCTTATATGAGAAGGCAAATTTGAATGAGAGACTCAATCAATCAATAAGCATATATTAGGCCTCTACTACTATCTACTACTGTGTTAAGGATATAAAGTGTGAGAAATGATTATTTCTCTCTGGTATTAATAATTAATTATTTTATTAGAACCAAGGTTTTCTAGTTTTCTACTTCCTCACCCAGAAACCAACCAGTGTGGGGAATCTTTCTAAAGTACTTAACTATCCAGTATGGCTGAGATCTAATCAAGGACAGTAAAAGACATTTTCAGTTTGAGCTAATGGGTACATTCTTGCTCATTTTGTTTGCTCAGAAAGGTCTGGGAAATATGGATCCTTCTTTTCGTCAGAGAAAAAATATGGAAATTGATAAGTCTCTTTGACCAAGACGTGGATGACCCAAGTCACATACCCCAAGACCCTCATTGTAATATGGCCTGCCTTTTCATTATAATATTCATTCTTGCATTAATTGTTAACCAATCAGAGTTCATTGCCACCTTGGGGAACATCAGCTCTTCCAAGGGTATATAAACTGTGAGCACACCACCATGAGAGGTCTTTGATCTAAGAGAGATGGTCAAATGACCATCTTTTTATTCAAATGCTGGCATTATTAATAAAATGATTAAATTATCCAGAAACTATGTCTCTGGGATCCTTTTTATTTTTATTATTTATTTATTTGCTTTTTCAGTGAGGCAATCAGTTAAGTGACTTGCTCAGGGTCACGCAGCTGGTAAGTATCAAGTATCTGAGGCCAGATTTGAACTCAGGTCCTTCTAACTCCAAGGCTGGAGATCTATCAGATCCTTTTTAAACACCACAAAAGTAAAAGGGAAAATGGCTCCTGCTCCCAATGAACTCATTCTAATGGAGGTGATAACATGTATATAACTAGACACATGCAAGATATATACCCTGTACATGGAAGATTGACTTAGACAAGACATGAGCAGTTGAAAAGATAGAGAAAGCTGTTTTGCAGAAGCTGATACCTGAATTTAGTCTTAAAGGAAACCAAAGATTCTTAGAGGTATATGTGAGGAAAAAGCACTCTAGGCATTGGGACAAGAAAGACTATGCAAAGGGATGGAAACAGATGATGGAGTCATCGGCAAGGAGGTCAACATGGCTGTACTGCAGTGTTGACTGGTGGGCCTAGAGGGAAGTCATGTGTAAGAAGATTAAAAAGGTGGGTTGTGATCAGTTTGTGAGGAGCTTTAAATGCTAAAGAGAGCACTTTACATTTGCTTATAAATGGAACAAAGAACCACTGGAGTTTATTGAAGGAGTATATACAGGTATATATTACTCCCTCATATATATATATATGATGAAAGAAATATGTGCCTTGCTCATGGATGCTACATAGATGCTTATTAAATTGAATTGATAAATGCTTTTTGTATGTATATATGTATGTATACATGTATATGTATATACGTGTGTATATATAAATAGAAATGTGTATATATCTGTGTATGTGTTTATACATACATATACATACATGCGTACATACATAATATGTGTGTGTTTGAGGAAGAAAACAGAGCCAGAAGATGAGAACATACATTAGTGTAGGTTGTTTTATTTTATTTTTTTATTTTTTGAGTTTTCCTGTAATCACTATACCACATAGGCTAAATGCTGAATAAATGAAATCAGATACTGTGTCCATCCTCCCACCCCCTTCCTATCTGGTTTTAGTGTAATTTTATTTTTCAAAAATTCTACATGGGAATAGAAAAGGGAAACTGAGATAATACAGTCCACCACATGGATGGTGGCAAAGAAGTGTAAAACAGCAATTTGAAGTAAATAGACACAAAATAAGAGAGACCTATTTTCTATACATCAATATCAGAGAGGATTTCTTGAAGAATTTTTTCTATTCTGAAATTAACAATTGATAGACACGAACATTTCTACACATAAAAAACAGAGAAAGAGGTGGCAGAGTACATAGAGCTCTGGGCCTGGAGTCGGGAAGGTTTGAGTCCAAATTCAGCTTCAGATACTTAATAGCTCTGTGCCCCTGGGGTAATTCACTTATCCGCTATTTACCTCAGTTTTCTCTACTGTAAAATGGAGACAATAGGATGACTTACCCTTTGGGGTTCTTGTGAGGAGCAAATGAGATCATATTTGTAAGGAGCTTATCACAATGCTTAGCATATGGTAGGAGCTATATAAATGCTATCATTATTTTAATTATAAACCATGAATCTCTATTATGAACAGCTTTTTTTAAAGTAGCATATATTAAATTAAAATGATAGTGCCAACTCTTCCCAGCTCATCTGAGCTACTTTATGAATTTCCTTCTGCTCTCTCCTGTGTATTTTCAAAGATATCTCATTGATGCTTTCCCATCACATACATATATCACAATTTGTTTAGACTAGATGGGCTCTCACTTTTTTCCTCTTTTCCTTACTGTAACAAGAAGTGGTATAATATGTAAATTTTTGAATGTATGAGTCCTTTCTATCTGCCTTCAACTTCTATGGGGTATGTACTTTATAGTAGTATCATTGGTTCCAACAGAATGTGTAGTATAGGGATTTTTGAAGTTCTAAATCAATTTTCCAGAAAGGAAGATCAAAATCTATTCACAGTGCATTTGTGTGTCTGTTTAACTATATTCCTGCCAACAACTATTGTTTCCTATTTTGGTCATCTGTCAATCTGATATGTATGAGGTAGAACCTTAGAATTGTTTTCTCTAACTATCAGTGATTGAAAGAATACAAAGGATTTTATAGCTAGTTCAGCTAGATTTTATACACAAGGATTCATTACCTTATTTTCACAATTTTCTCAGGCCTCAGCCTCCTCATATAAAAAGAGATTATGTGGGCCAAATGAGATCTGAGTTTCCTCTAAGCTTCAGAGAAGAAATTGACTTTTATCTATGTATTCCTGGAAGGTTGTAGGTGCTTAATAAATGCTTGCTGACCGGCTATGATTTTATGATTCCTTAATTTCAACATGAAATTGACATGGCAACAATTACAACAATTACAGTCAATCCTTACCGCCACTCAACTATGCTTCTGCTATGTTGGAACACACAGGAACCATTTAAATGGGGACTTGGCTGCTACAGATTCTTTTGCACATAGAAATGTGATCCAGTCATAACACTGAATACAGTATGGAAAGAAAGGGAAATGCATTTAGCAGACAGTGTTCACTTTAACCCATCATGCAAGAAATATATGACTTACCATTCCTTCCTTTAACTACTCTCAAGGTGAAGATAAATATTTTCTGCAATATGTAGTCAGCATGGTGTACCAGCGAGAACTCTAGACAGACTCAAGAACTACTGAGATTCATACCCTGCCTCCGATATTTACTAGTGGTGGGTTCATGGGTACACAATCATTTAAAAATTCTCTACTTTGTATGATGGGACTAATAATGCCCAGTGGACATATCTCCCAAGGTTCTCATTGAGGATCAAATGAGATATATTATACCTCAGACACTTACTAGCTGTGTGACCCTGGTCAAGTCACTTAACTCTGTTTGACTCAGCTCCTTCAGCTTTAAAATGAGCTGAAGAAGGAAATGGCAAACCACTCCAGTATCTTTGCCAGGAAAATGGGGTCAGAGTTAGAAGCAATAAACAAAATACTTTGCTGATCTTAGAGTGATATATACAAGTCAATTATTATCACTATCCAACCAGAAACCAGTGCTTTCTCTACCTCATTAAAATCTTGTCTTCCATCATCCCCAGCTACCATGATGCTGTTTTTTTGGCTGTTAATTACCCAAGGCTCTGTTGAACTGGTGCTCTTCTCCCATTAGCTGTTACCTGAATTATAGCCATGGCATTTGCAGTTTGGCAAGTTAATTAAGTAATTCTAAGCTTCATTCTTTTGTTTGGCAACTCATTCATCTAATTAAGTGCCAAAATTGATCTTGATGGGAAAATGTGTTCAAAGTTATTAGTTCTTGACTCACTTATCCTTGGGTTTCACTGATTCTTATCTTGGAAAGAGTTGAAATAACTCCCCCATCCCCCCCAAAATAAAAATAAAACAAAAAAGCAAAAACAAAAAACCAACACACAAGGTGTGTAAGGTATTTTATATACAGATATATCCCTATCAGGTAGGCAGAGCAGTGGATACAGCATTGGGCCTGGAGTTGGGAATCCCTGAGTTCAAATCTGGCTTCAGACACTAGCTCTGTCTGACCTTTGTCATGTCACTTAACTTTTGTTTGCCTTATTCCATTGGATAAGGAAATGACAAAGTACAGTATCTTTGCCAAGAAAACCCCATGGACAGTATGGTCCATGGGGTCATAAAGAATTGGGTGTGACTGAATAACAACAACAATTGTCCATGTCATTTTTTGTTCTTTTAGCAGATATTGTTTTAATTGATCTGCTTATACAGAACAGTGTAACATGTATCCTTTACTTTTCAACTTCTGTGGTATACTATGTAGGATGCCCTCTGCTGTTGGTGCTGGACAGTGATTTAGGCAGGCAGAAGTATAAGAAAAAAGATAGGAGAACCAATCTGAATGTGTATGTGGTGTGTGTGTGTGTGTGTGTGTGCGTGTGTGTGTGCTCGTGCACACACATACACATGTTTAAACTCTGAGGCTTAGAACCATTCCAAAAACAAAGAATTCTTATTCAAGTAAAGGGGGATGACTTTTTCTGCCTCCTTCCACATCTGTCTTCCATGGTGCCCCTTTATGACTTCATTGGTTTGCCTGCCTTTTTTACTTGTTTTTGCCCTTCTTTTGCGCCATCATTTTTGTTGGAAGGAGGGAAGAATAGAGAAAATAAGATGTACAAGATGGTCAAATTCAAGAGGTTCTTTTCTGAACCTTCATTATTAAAATCTCTAGTGAAGCTTTCATGTATTTTGAGTATCGTAATGTGGGCACAATGATTGTGAATGCCTCTATGTACCATAGGGATATTTATGTATAGAAAAAGAAAAATATGTAAAAAAAAAAGAGATATATATGTGTGTGTGTGTGTATGTGTCTGTAATGTTTTTCCATCACTCTCATTTTTAAAAGTATTCTTTCTCTGTAAGTCACCTCTTGTAACAAAGTTTCACCAACTTAAAAATCAATATATCTGAAAGTATATCCCACACCCTTAGTCTTCCATCTCTGTGAGGGGAAGATCACAAAGAAAGGTCTGTTTTCTAAATCTTCTCTGGGGTCAAGCTTAATCATTGTAATTGTTCAGCATTCATTTTATTCTTCCCATTCCCCATTTATACTGCATAGGATTTTTAATGTCTCCATTTCACTCTGCATCAGTTCATACATGTCTTCCTATTCTTCTCTGAACTAATCATATCGAGCCTAATGACAAGAAAGCTAGTCTTGAAACTAGAAAGACCTGAGTTCAAGTCATAACTCTAAAACAAACTTACCATGTGACCTGGTGTAAATCATTTAACCTATCAGTTCTTTATGCATTTCTTTAAAACTGTAAATTGCAAAGAAGGAACCAAACTCTTGGTAGGGGAAGTTTACTCACTTGGGATTTATAAATATTATGAAATCACAGGTCCATTCACTACCCATCCTACTGTGTCACACCATAGAAGTAATCTATTACTTTTATCTACTATAATTAATTTAACCCTTCCCCAATAAATGTGCTTGACACAATCTTTTTCCTCCCAAGATATTTGAGCCATCTACAGATTCCCCATTGCCTTGGAAAGAACCCTTTTAAATTCTAAGAAGACAAGCAAAATTGTTGTTAGCTAAACATTTAATAAATGCTTATTATAGTGAGCACATTTCGTTTTAGACAAGCCAAATTCATGATCCAATAGAGTTGTTTTTCCTATATGCTGGATGTATATTTTATAGCACGTTGGAGCCTCTCATTTGATTAATATGTATAGTACATTTTTTTTTACCATTTTATAAGTCTTGGGATATGCTATGCTACTACATTATTATAAAAACTTATCATTGTATCCTTTGTGATACATCCTGTGCTCTTGCTCTTGGATGTATGGGTGGTCATAGCTATCATTTACTTGAAGCTAGGTTCAGAAGAATAATCTCTAATTGGGATTCTGTTATTCTCTGTTTCCTGACGTAAAAGTATAGGTGAGTGCTCTGGGGAAAAAGTGAGAGAACACTGCACGTGGTCGCTGCTTGTATACACCACACATTTGAGAACACATCTTAAAATGGATCACTAGCAAGTAAAATCCTGACTGCCCATGAATTATTGCCTCTATTTGCTCAGATACCAATGAGAGCTGTCAAATGAGTAGATGAAGGTGGCCTAAGGTGAAGTATGTATCTTATTAGGCAGCACAGAAAAGGTGGTTGCTACATGTACTAAGGGCAAGAGCTTATTTGTCTGCAAATCAGAAATGACAATTCTGAAATGTCATTGCTACTCCTGAATTTCAACAAAATATAAGGGGATTATTTTGGTTTTTTAAAAAATGTTTTATTGGTGTTTGGTACTGGGAAGACAAAGACAGTAGTGAAATTGTCCCATACTAAATTCCCAAGAAACTTAGAATCTGACTAAAGGATACAACATGTGCATAGATAGATAGATAGATAAATAGATAAACATACACAAAATAGAATTAAGTTCAATGCCTTGTTTTCCCCAAGAAAGGATACCTCTCTCTCTCTCTGTCACTTCAATAATATTTTATTTTTTTTCCAATTACATGTAAAGATAATTTTCAACCTTCATTTTTTATAAGCTATTGAATTTCAAATTTTTCTCTCTTCTTCCCTTCTCTCCCCCACCTCCCTAAGATGGCAAGCAATTGGATATGGATTTATAATCATGTTAAACATATTTCCACATTAGTCATGTTGTGAAAGAAGAAACAGAATAGAAGGGAAAAATCATGGGAAAAAAAGTGAAAGTAGTATGCTTCAATCTGCATTCAGACTCCATAGTTCTTTCTCTGGATGTGAATAACATTTTCCATCATGAGTCTTTTGGACTTGGAAGACACCTCTCATTAGGAGTTGATGGAGTATGCTAGGTACCAAGATGATGTGGTATGGTTTGAGGGGCTGAGAAAGCTCCTAGATTCACAATAGCCCCTCTTCCAGGTATCACAGTGTCTAAAAGGACTTTGGTGGGTCATTCCCTTGGGCTCATTGCCTGTTCAAATGTTTTTCAGTGCAGATGCCCTAGGAGAGGTCAGTAGTGTGAAATAGAAAGAGAGGTATTTAAAGTTTTTGGTTGTGGATGGTATGTCTTGAGAAGGAGGTGATATGACTGAGGATCTTGAAACATTGAGAAGGAGCTCAAAGCAAAAAAAAAATAGGGAATGTTGATGTTTGTTGAGTTTATATTAAAAAAAAAAGAGAAAATTTAAAATAAAATGAGGAAATCTGAGCTACAGATGACCTCAAAGATCCCTTCCCTCTAAATCTATGATCCTATGACCATACACATAACATTTTAATAGTATTTCATTTTTTCTAATTACATGTAAAGAGAGTTTTCAACATTCATTTTTTGAAAAATTTTGAATTCCAAATTTTTTTCTCTCCCTCCTTTCTCTCCCTTCCTCCTAAAATGGCAAGCAATCTGATATAGGCCATACACGTGCAATCATGTACAACTTATTAGTCATGCTATGGAAGAGGAAACACAACAAAAGGGAAAAAAACCACAAAAAGTGAAAATAGTATACTATGATCTGCATTCAGACTCCATTTCTCTGGATGTGGGCAGCATTTTCCATCATACACATATCATTTTGAAGCAATCCAAAACATTAATCATTTCTAAATTAATACGTGTAAGGAAATTGTACTTAGATATTCTGATGCCTATAGTAGGATGGTATTCCATAGCCTCCATCTTCCTATGTACCAATCTCAACCACCATCTCAGCCAATAAAACATCCTACAGCATATGAAGCCTAACCTTTCATGCTCTCTTGGTTAGTCAGGAAACATTTATTAAGCACCAACTGTGCTCTACGCACTGTGCTAAATGCTGGGGATACAAAGAAAGGTAAATAACAGACCTTGCTTGCAAGGAGCTCACAGTTTGATTGAGGAGACAATACACAAACAACTAAGCACAAACAAGCTAGAATTAACAATTGTGTAAAAATGAATGGAAGATAATAAACAGAGAGAGGGCCCTAGAATTAAAGTGGATTGGGAAAGGTTTCCTGTTGAAGGTAGAATTTTAGCTGGGACATTAAGGAAGCCAAGGAAGCCAGGAGCTGGAGAGGAGGTCTTGGAATGTAAAATGGAATGTCTTGTTCTAGGCTTACCAGTGTCACTAGATCATAGGGTAAATAGGGGTCTAAAATATAAGAAAATTGGAAAGAGAGGGGTGGGCAGGTTATGAAGGGCTTTGAATGACCAACAGAGGAAGGTCACTTGAACAACTGAGTGGACGATGAACTAGAAAGGGGAGAGACTTGAGGCAGGGTGCCCAACCATCAGGCTATTGCAATAATGCGGGCATGAGGTGATAAGGGCTTGCACCAGGATGATTGCACTGTCAGAGGTGAATGGGAGATACATAAGAGATATTATAAGCATAATTTGGCAACAAATTAGACATGGAGGATGAGAGAGAGTGAGGAATCAAGGATACCACCTAGGTTTTGAGCCTGGGTGATTGGGAGGAATACCTTCAACAGTGATAGGGAAGTTAGGAAGAAGGGAAGGTTTGGCAGGGGGAAAGATGAGTTGAGTTTTGTACATGTTGAGTTTGAGATGATTATGGGACATCAGTATGAGGTGTTCCATAGGCAGTTGGAGATGAAAGAGGTAAGCAAAGAGGTTAAGGCTAGATAAGTAGATTTAAGAATCATCAGCATAGACAATAATTGAATCCATTGGAATTGATGAGACTGCCCTCTCAAAGTTAGCTTGGACAAAGTTTTTCACTCATGAGGTATGTTCTTCACAGCCCAGATTGAAAACCAAATTCAATAAAATAATTGTGACTGATTTGCATACTGAATGTTGTATTTTGAGTGCCTTTTAGAGAAAATTAAACTTTATTTCCCCCTTTGAAGTCTTACTCCAAATGTGTCATCACTGAATGGAGGTAACATTGGGTTTTCAAAGCCTGTACTATTGAAATGGAAGTACTATCAGATTTTATCAATGTAGAAAGCATCACAGCATCATAGATTTATTGCTGATGGATACTTCAGAGATCAACTATTTCAACCTCCTTGTTTTACAGATGATGAAACAAGCTCAGGGAAGACTAGTTTAAAGTCAGTTCTGTGAGTCTAAATCAAGAGTGCCCCTCTTCCCCCAACCTTCCCCCCACCACTGCGCCTTACTGCCTATGATTGAAAATAGATAGCAGAATAGAAATACTGTTAATACTTGTTAATAGAAATTCATAAACCAGATCATTATATATCAAGTGATGATGATTTTTTTCATAAGTAGTGACTTATGAAACCATGTACTGAGGTGTTGAATGGTTTGAGTCTGTCTTGGTGAAGAAATATCACATTGATAAAACCAAGGATCTTCAGAAATATTGAAGAAATAAAAGTTCTTTAAAAAGCATTTTCAAATGAAATTATGTGACAATCTAAAATAATCAAGTTTTCAAAACTGATTTATTTGACACCCACTGAATTACATTCTGAAAGATTTAGAAGCAACAGGGATCCAACCAATTCACAGAATGAGGATTAAAAAAAGAAGAAAAAAGCCTCCCACTTTACATCTGCTAATGATACTGCTTGCCAAAAGTCATAATCCTACAAAACTGGAAATCCCTCATCCAGATGCACTGAACACATAGGCCTTGGCAGGCTTGCTGAATGAGCTGGCCTCAGAAGGGCAGAATTTCTAATAAGCTGAATATATTTTGAGAGCATGTGGTCAGTATTCTTGGAAATTTATGATCACAACAGCCAGGTCTGGTGCCACGTCCTATTACCCTTTCCATATCTGCAAATGAACAAAACTAACTTGTTTTATCTTTAAAGAAATTGGAGTCATCACACTTGAACTCTTATATCACAGTCTCAAATATACTTATAGAGAGGGTAGAAATGTCACTAAGGAGAACAAATAATGGGAAAGTAGCTAGATTATGGTAAGTGTTCTTAGATGAGACCTATGCTAGAGATAACAAAATTTCGAGGGCATTAAGGTAATAGAAATCATGGTGGCTAAAATAAAGGGAGATACTGAAGACAGAAAAAAAAAAAACAACAAAACAGCTTAGTCCTTGTTATTCCCTTCCTCCCAAAAGGCAACTTGACCAAAGGAGCGTCAACTACCGAACAATATGCCTTGTTTCTCATCTACATACATTTTAATTAGAATAATCTAAATATTCTTCAAAGGATTCTTGATGAGGATTTTTTGAAAAGAATAAAAAGGTTTTTCAAGTAATATTCCATGACTGGCCATAGTCACACAAATTAATGAAATACATAGAGAATTAAATATTCACTTTGTTTATTTAAAAAACCCCATTTAATATGGTAGAGCAAGGCTATTTTATAGTCCCTCTTCCAATAAGATATCTGGTTCTCATGCATACATCCCAATTAAACAAGATTCCTTGAAAACAATAGACAAGATCTTGTTTGAGGACACATTAATATAACAATATAATTAATATAATATAATAATGAGGATCATTAGTACCTGGTGTGGCAGAAAGGGAGACAAGGGTGCATCAGGGCAGATACAATTTGAAAAGGGATGCTCTATAGACAATAGTGAGTGTCACCCAGGTATTCCTGTTTGCAAATGATATTGTGTTCATTTTATCAAGCCCAGAACACTGCAAATTCTCCTGGAGGAGATCAATATCTACTCAAAAGATTTTAGGCTAACTATCCACATAAGGGGAAAAAATGGATAAAGAATATCTCTTGCCCAGATTATGATACCCAGTTAGACTGATGACCTAGAGAGCTTGTCCATTAGTAAATAAAACTTGGGACAGACACTCCAAATAGACAATGAAATTATATAACAATCTAAAATAATCAATTTTCAATGACCTAACTCTAAAATTAAATAGAAGAATGAGCTGAATTGCTTTTAGAGAATTGTAAACCTCTTTGTTGGCCCTATGAAACATGAAACATGTTTTTTGAAACATGAAACAAAGGCCCATTAAAAAAAGTCAATATTACAGCAGTATCATTATATAACTATGAGTCATCCTCTGAAGATTGGAAAATGAGAAAGTGATAGAGAGATGAGAGGTAGGTGTGATAGCAGCAAAGAAATGTAAGATCAGAAAAGAAAAGAAGTTGATCAAAGGTGAGTGAGGTGAGTGAGAGATAATAGATGGCTAGCCTATGAGCTTCCCTTGTATCCTCAGGGTGCCAAGAGAAAGTAAAGAAAGCCCCCAGAAAAAGAAGTGGATTCCCTTTGGGAATCCTCCTTTATGGGAGGACAGGAGTCATAGGCACCACAAATAAGCTGTGATCTGCAATATTAGGGGAACACCCACATCAGTGAGATTGCATGCCTCCATGAGTGTGCAAAAAAAGGCAAAAGGTAAAACTTTAATGTGTTTCCAAAAAAGACATGCACACCTGTCATCTCTTATGTGCCTTGAGCTGAGAGGTGGTGACTAAAATATTCCATCCTTACCTATGATAACCAAATCCTCCCTCAAAACCTGATGTCCTTCCAAGATTCTTCGAGTGAAATTGGGAAACTATTACAAGGATGTGAAAACTCACTACAACTTTTTCCTTATTTATTTGTAGATTCTGGTGATGATGATTGAGATGTGTGCCCTCCATACCAGATGCTGCTCTTATTAAGGGGATTGTCCATGTACATTAAATTCCATCTAAAAGGTGTCTCCTTGAGGTTAGTGTAGATAGAATGAAATCACCTATTTCCTGGGTTTTTCCTTTCTTCATAAACAAGAAGCTGATATGGCTCCTCAGATAGCATTCTGGATTTCAATCTGGTTCTGCTATTGATGTATTGTTGAATAATAAGCAAGTTATCCAGTTCACTGTGCCTCTGTCAGTTTTCTTCTAATGAGATAGAGATTACAAGACACCTGAAGGTCTGCTAGGAGGTGTCAGTAATGAACAACAACAAAGGATTTTTCAAATGCAAAGTTAAAATCAATGCTTTTCTATGACATGACCGAGCTCCCTTGAATTACATTAGCACAAATTTTTGCTTTACCCTCTTCTACCATTGCCCTTGTCCTCCCTCCTTTAAAGCTAAGGGAAGAGATGAGTTTGGAGTTTGGGTCTTCTGCACTGGGAAACAAAACTTCCAAAGACCCTGGAAGAAATTTATCAACTTTCTCATGTCTTTATTTCTTAAGCCATAAATGATGGGGTTCAAAAGTGCTGGTGTAATAAAGTAGGCAATGTCAAAACAGGCCTGTAAGGTGGTCAGCCTTGTCTGACAGGATGTGTTTCTGATTTACAGGCTACCAGTGACAAAGAGAAGGTCAATAGTCACATAGTATAGGCCCAGCACAAAGCCATGGGTGGCTGCTATATGGAGGCTTTGTCTGGAGGGGTCCATGGAGACATAAGCCCTATGAGACCCTTAGGATGCTGGTGTAGGAAAATACCATCAAAGAAATGGAAACCACCAGATGAAGGTAAGGTTCTAGAACTTGAGGAAGAGGAAATTAAGGCAGAAGCTACACTCCAGGAAAAAGTCTACGTATATGAAGCAAAAAGAGCAGCAGGGCTCTCTAGTTCCCAAGAAAAGGAGGATATATCAAAGTGCAATTATATTAGTACATACACAAGAAATCCCTAGGCCTTTGAGTACCAGCTCATTTGTGATCATCCTGGAATAAGGCAAAGGGTGGAGATCACAAAGCAGCTGTCAATTACTCTGATGGTGATAATGTAGACCAGTAGGCCACTGAGTAAGAGAATGAGGTAGTACTGGACCAAGCAAAAACTTGTGCTCAACAAATTAGGACTGTCCTGGGACAACATGATGAAAAGGTAGGTGCAGCTCTTGATTAGGCCACACAGGTACAAGTAGCACAGCTCACTGATGACTAGGTTCTTGGGCTTGTGGAGGGTGCAGCAGAACCAAGAAACTCTCTGGATTGAGAGGTTGGCCAATGTGCCCAACAGGATAAGAAGGATCAGAAGTGGCTAAATAAAGTGCTTCTCTGCAACATAAACACAGCCCCACAAGATGATCCCTGTAGTTGGATGGTTGTGAGAGAAGATCTTGGAAGGAGTGCTGGCCACTGTGTATTTTTGTCCATTCTGAGGGTCAATATTCCTCACTAGTCTATTCAATTCCAAAGTTTCAGGACTATCTGGGGGAAAATAACCCAACTCCTGGTTGAGACTAGCCATTCATCTCTCTCTCTTATCACTTTTCCTTCCTATTCTACTGAACAAATCAAAGTATATTTATTATGTGTTATTTATATACTCATTATTACATGTACTATGTGTCAGATATAGTGCTGGATGATAAAGAATGACACAATATAAAGAATGAAAAGAAATACAAAGAAAAAAACAATTCCCACACGCCCAAGGAACTTACATTCTAATGGGAGAGATAACAAGATAACATATGTATATTATACATATACGCACAAATACATATACTTTATAAGTATAAAGTGAATAAATATTAATATATGCAAAGTAATTAAGTACAAAGTAGTCTGGTAAGGAGGGCACTAGCAGTTGTGTGTGTGTGTGTGTGTGTTGGTGGTGGGGGGATTCAACAAAGACTTTACATGGAGGAAATGATCTTTGGCCTACATTTTAGAGGAAGAGGGGGCTCTATGAGATAAGAAGTAAGGAA
This sequence comes from Vombatus ursinus, assembly GCF_900497805.2. Taxonomy (NCBI): domain Eukaryota; kingdom Metazoa; phylum Chordata; class Mammalia; order Diprotodontia; family Vombatidae; genus Vombatus; species Vombatus ursinus. Next base: position 1,759,205 of record NW_020949753.1, on the reverse strand, counting down.
GGAAAGCATTCCAGGGCTGGAGGATGTCTAGTGCAAAGGTATGGAGATACGAGATGGAGGGTCACGGGTAAAGAACATGGAGGCGGATGGCGGATAGAATGTAGAGTATGGGGGTGAGAGTATTGCTCAAAGAATTTAGAAAAATGAATTGGGGATTGTGCTGAATAGCGCTTTGAAAACTAAATAGAAGAGTTTGTATTTGATCTGAGAGACCGTAGAAAGTTGCTGGAGCTGGTTGAGTGCAGGAGTCACATGGTAGCATCAGCACCTATGGAAAATTATCTTGGCAGCTGTGTGTAGAATGAATGGGAGTGGGGAGAGACTTGAAACAGGAAAGTCCAATTAGGAAACTGCTGCAATAATCTATGAGGGAGCTGGTAAAGGCTTCAACTAAGGTCTGTGAGTGGGTCTTCCTAACTGCCTGGTGGATAAATTCCATGGTGTCTCCCTATGTTAAACTGTTCCACTGCTCCTCTTTCAAATAACATACACCCTGTCTAGCTGCACGATGTTCCTATTTATAGGCCCTTGTGACACAGTGGATAGAGCATTTGTCTTGCAGTCAGGAAGACCTAAGTTCAAATATAACATCAAATACTTATTAGCTGTGTGACTCTGATTGTTATTTTTCTGTCTTTTTCAGTCATGTCCAATTCTTTGTGACCCCATTTGGGGTTTGGCGTTTTCTTTGCAAAGATACTGGAGTTGTTTGCCATTTTCTTCTCCAGCTCATTTTACAGGTAAGGAAATGAAGACAAACAGGGTTAAGTGACTTACCCAGGGAACTAGTAAGTATCCGAGGCCAGATTTGAATTCAGAAAGATGAGTCTTCCTGAATCTAGGCCCAGCACTCTACCCACTGTGTCACTTAGTTATTTGTGTGACCCTGGGCAAGAAACTTGACTTCTATTTGCCTCAGTTATCTCAAGTGTAGAATGGGGGTGATAACTGCACCTCCTTCACAGAATTGCTATGAGGACCAATTGAGATAGTATTTGTAAAGCACTTAGTACAGTGCCCATATATAATTGGTGCTTAATAAATGCTTATTCCCTTCCCTCCCCTTTCTTCTCCAGAGTAGGTGCCATACAGTAAACATCAAAAAGACCCCAGGATCATAGATTTTGAGCTTGAAGGGACATTAGAGATCATCTGCTGCAAGTCTTCCATGTCACAGAGGGAGAAACTAAGTTTTTCTTTTCTTCTTTCTCTTTTTTAATCAAAAAAAGGGAAGGGGGTTTGCAACCAATGAAGATGCTCACACTGCTCTTGATGCATCAGCTACATAGTCAGAAAACCAATTCCTAGAGAAAAATTGGCGTCCTAAGAGTTGTTACATTTAGACAGGGGAAACATGGGGGAGAGACAACCAGGATCCTGAAGGGAGGATGTGAGGCTTAGGGTTACAGGATTTTCCTAAGGTGACACATGTAGTAAGCATCAGATTTGAATCTTGATTCTCTGTCTTAAACACTAGGGCTCTTTCCTCTCAATGTTGTTTGTCCTTCGCTATTGAAGAGGACCATGACATCATGAGGGCGATGCCATGACTTGCAAGTGAATTGGGTTTAAATGAGGGAAGGCTGTGCAAAGTCACCAGTCTCACTTTCTCCTCAAGAGCCATCTGGGTCTTGTGGCTAGATATAGATCAGGATGACTGGAGATGGCCCCAGATGCACTGGGAGATATTGACCTTTTTAAACTAAGGTCTTTCCCAGTTCTGTTTGACTGAGGCAACACCCATTCAGTGATTAAAGACTAGGAAAGAAGTGAGGCAAAGTATAGCCTCTTTTACCTAGTCAAAAATTAAAAAAAAAATCAATCTGGGAGGGTAAGACCCTCAGGGTTTCTGAAATGACAGGCAAGCCTCAAGGATGTAGGGAGAACTCATGTACCCCTGGGGCCATTCACCTGTTCCTTTGACTCAGAATTAAATTCCAAGATTGTCCAGGAAGATGCCACTGCAAGAAACAACGTACTTATCTTGTTCACCTCACCTCTCCACCAGGCCATAGATCACAAAGCACCTTTTTCCTGCCCTTTCTTGCTGGCTAACACATTTGGCTAAGACCCACTTTGGGCCTTTCCTCCTTCTGTGGCTCTCTTCCTGCTTTTACTCAGACTGTTTTGTAAAGTTTATAGGGCAATATGAATGTAGGCTGTGTAAGCTCTCTCTAGCCCCCTCCCTTGTACCATCACTCTCCATGCATTCTTTTTTATTTATTTTAATTTATTTTACCTTTTAATTTATGGAATATAACAAGCATTTCTATAACATAATATAATTTTACAAAGATAATTTCACATGAAACTGTGAATCTAACTTGCTACTCCTTTCAAATATATAATAGTCATCATGCAAATTTCTTTTTTTTTCCTTTTTCCCTTCCCTGCCCTAAATATGGCTACCATTAGTCACAAATATGTATATATCTGTAAAATCATTCTATACATACCTCTATTTATCACTTCTTTTTCGGGATTCAGATAGCTTCTTCCTTCATATGTCCTTTATAGTTAATTTGGGTATTTTTAATAGTCAAAATGATGTAGCTGCTCAAAGTTGTTCTTAAAATAATACCATTGTTACTGTAAACAATGTTCTTTTGGTTCTGCTCATTTTGCTCTTCATTATTTCGTGCAAGTCTATCCATGTTTTTCTAAGATTATGGATTTTTCCTTAAATTGATAAAAAGCAGAATCATTTTCAAGGTTCTTTCCAACTCAGATTCTGGAAGTCCACGTTCAATATTTTCATTCTATCATATTGCCTCTGTTTCCTCACTGTCACATTATCACGGCCTGTTGATTTTTTCTTGTGACTCGATTAATGTTATTCTCTCCCCTTGAAATACCCAGCCTTCTCCCTTCTTCCTATTCAAGTCTGAAACATCCATCACAACCCAACTGAACTGTGACCTCCACAAAGCATTCTATGAACACTTCAGTTCTGATTATTCTTAACCTCCTCTCTTCCTGAATATCTATGGAATTCGTAATATACAGGATGTCCCAAAAGCCTTAATGCACATTTAAGATATTGAAAGCTTAAAACTGTACTAAGATGTATGGAACAGCCTGCATATTATACATTTTAGAAAGCTAATGTGACCCAATGACCTTGGGATCAGGAAGACCTGTATTCAAGCCTTGTCTCTGACAACCCTACCTGTTGTGATCCGGGACTTTAGGCAACTGTTCTTAGACTAGAAATTGTTAAGAAGGTACCGAACTGCATTTATAGAGGTAATTCCCTCATTTAGGAGTTCCCTATACCAATGAAATTACAAATCCAATCTTTATGCTTATCCTATGTGATTTAGCATTCAATTCAATTCAGTTCACAGGTGCTAGCATGTACAAGGGATTATACTAAGTGCTGGGAATGCAAAGACAAAAGTGATGCAACATTTGATTACATGAAGTTTAAATTCTACTAGGTCATGGACCCCTTCTACAATCTAGTGGAGCCTATGGACTATTTCTCAGAACAATGTTTTTTAAGTGCAGAAATAGGATGACAAAAGAAACCAATTATAATGAAATATAGTTACCAAAATATTAAAAGAGAAGAACAAGTTTAGGGGACCTCAGGCTTACAAAACATGTGTGAGGGGGGATACAACATGTATACTTAATTATATATATATAAACATACACACATAAATGTGCATATGCATATATAATATATAACATGTAAATAACATCTATGATATAAGTATACAATTAAGTCTATTTAAAGTGCATATGAAGTCAATCAATCAAAAAGGGTAAAGTAATTTTGAGAGAGTATTAATAGCTGAGGGTGTTCAAGAAAGGCCTTATGTAGGAGATGGCATCTGAGCATGGATTTGAAGGAAATGAGGGATTCTCTGTGATGAGGTGAAAAGGGAGTTCATTCCAGGCTTGGGGAATCTGTGTGAAAGGTGAAAAGGTGTGGAGGGAGGTGACAGAATGTTGTCTATAGGGAGTAGCTAATAAACCAATTTGACCGGAGCTGAGAATGAAGAGAAGTGAATGTGAAGAGAGTGGGCAAAGGCAGGCTTGGCCCTGATTGTACAAAGTTTTGCATTTCAGACTGAGGACTTTGTACTTTATCCTAAAAACAACTGGGGAACATTGAAGATTTTTGGGGAAGGGAGTGACATGGTTAGATATGTATTTTAAGAAATCAATTATGGTCCCTGTGTGGAAGATATGTTTGCTGGAAGAGAAGAGTGGTGGAGAATGGAGACTAATTCAATTCTGTCTTGTATTTTTCCCATTTCTTCAAATGCATTAATCTCCTCTCCTCAGCTAGGGTGATGAGCCAAGGACGAAAGTCAGTGGCATCACTATGAGTGACAAATGTTGAGCTCATAGGGAAAAATGTGCAATTCTCATCCATATGCTGGTTTGTCCATATGTAAACCCTTCTGGGATGAGAAAGTAATCAAGACCAAAGTAATCAAAGAGATTAACCCAGTGGTGCATTCTCATGGAAAAGAGCTTATTCCTTGGAGATTCCATTTTTTCCCTGAATATTAACCACAGAATGGAGAGACCATTTTTGTCATTGGCAGGAAATTAGATTGCAAAATGGTTAATCCTCTCCAAGTAGAAATCTGCTAAAGAATTTACAAGCAAAGCCTGAAATACACACAGCAAAACCAAAGTGACTTAGTCAATTTAGAAAAGATCACATTTTAATTAAATGGAAAAAAAAAGAAAAAAGTATGGAGAAATTTGGTCTGACCTTTTGGGGATGCATATGACCACTGTAAATGCAATGGCTAAAATAACTTTGGTTGGTCCCCCTCTGTGCCCCCATGCTATGATAAAGCATATAACAACTTGAAAAAAAATGTTTCATTAGCATCTGGCTATCATTTCTGATGATTTCTCTTTGGCACTTTCCCTTTCTATTTAGCTTTAAGAAGCATTGATTCTTTGAATAAATGGTATCTAATTAGTGATCAATTTTATAGTAAAGGCTAGCTGAAAAAGAAGTTTAAAGTACTTTATTAATCTCTTTAGAAAGTAGTACTTTAACTTATTGTGGGATTGTGTCTTGGGAAGGAAGTTTTTCAGATTAAAAAAAAGTGTTTATACTGAGAAGCACAGATTGGGATCATCTTGCCTTCAAAGGACAGAATTGTGAATGGGCTAAGAGTTTATGTTATGGCTTAGGGCCAATTGTTTCACAAGTTGTGGACTTAAGCAGACAAGATGATCTGGGATATTGTTTTCCTCTCTCAAAATTTGAAAAAAGAAGCATTTTCATGATTTGTCTGCATCTTGGTTAGGCCTAATCCTTTCTGTGAACATTGTTATATGTGGAACCAGTGAATTTAATACCCAGTTCCCTTTCAAAGTCTAAAAAGAAAGAAAAACCAGTCATGATATGATATGTATTGGTTGTATGACATTTGGCAAGTCACTTTACCTCTCTCTGGGTCTCAGTTTCCTCATCTGTAAAATCAGAAAGTTGGATTGGAAAATCTCTAAATCCCCTTCTGTTATTGTTTGGTAAATGGTAGATAACCTAGGTAAACTCAATGAAGGTTTTAATCTATATTGATTGGCAATCGATTCAGGCATGCACAGTATGCCAAAGTCATCAACTGGAAAGTGGAAAGTTATTAAGTTTTATCAAGCACAATATCCTTCCCTCTCCTCCTAACTATCCACTTCACAAAAGAAAAAAAAATAATGTGGCTAAAGAATTATTTCTTGAAGCAGCTAGGTGGCGTGGTAGATAGAACTCCACCCGTGGCATCAGGATGACCTGAGTTAAAATCCATCCTCAGACACTTGAAATTTACTAGCAAGTCACTTAACCCCAATTGCCTCACACCCCCCAGAATATTTCTTTTTGACTGTGTATGTGTATTTAGACTTACTGCACTCAAATCTGAATTATTTTAGTTGCTCTCACTGAGCTAAATCTGGAACTGCTTAACTAATTTTGTTTTCTTTATTAGAGAAATAAGGAGAGGGAGGAAAAGGTATTTTAAAAATAATATCTAACCTCAGAATGCAATAGTGTCTAAAATTGATAGCTGTCTATCTCTTATTATCAAGCTTACAAACACATATCGATCCAGAAAAATGAAAATCCTGTGGTCTCAAAAGACTTTAAATGGAACACAATCTAAAGATTTGAAAATGTCACATAGCTTGAGAAGGATATCTTAACTCTAAGCCAATCTTTGTTCTTCCCCTTATCTGGGAAATATGTTTTTGAATATACAGAGAAAGCTGCTGATGGGAAAATTATACAAACTTTAGAGAAATCTTTTTTTTCCCCCCTTAGGACTCATTTCTGATGTTCAAATAAAATGCAAAGATCTAGCCTTTGTGGCTATTAGAGACTTGAGATGACATTCACAGCATGTTTTCAAGAACAATTCTGAACAATAAGTCATTAGTTGACTCCTTAGAGATGATTTTTCTAGGGAAAGACTTACCAGAACAACCAAAGAATAGTTTGACAGGTGGTCTAACTTCTTGAGAAGGAACAGGGCAGGAAGCTGCTCTCCATGGTGGATTTACCTGAAGTACTTCTATACCATTTTGCATTTGATTAACTTTTATCAACCAGAAGAAAAATCCCCTTTATAAATATATGAACTTGATAAATGAAACTTCGTTCTTTTCCTGGTATAATTCACCATGAGATAACTATTTAAAAAACCTCAGAGAAATAAGCAATTAATACAAGAGAGTTTTTGTGTGATATTTCCCCAACAATTTACACTGTGAAACCAAGTTGTTAGCCAGCACTCTGTTGCTTCAGACAATTGGGATGGAATTTTCAAAGATTCTAAAGAACAAGTATGAATAAAAAAGGGAGAATGAACACTCTTCTCCATCTCTTTGTCCAACCTCTTCCCAAACAGAGGGTCCACTAAGAGCAAATCAAGTCAGAGGTCATAGGATAATGAGATTTAGAGACAGAAGAAACCTTGAAGACAATCCAACTCAACCTTCTCATTTTACAGATAAAGGAACTGGCACAGAGAGGACAAATGATTTGCCTAAGGTTATACAGTTACTAAGTCATAATTCAACTCTGTTTAACTTAATGTTGATTTATTAATTTATTAATATATTCAAGACAGTGCTGATGAGACAAAAAAAAAGGAAGAATGGTTCTGGCCCTCAAGGAGCTTACATTCTATGTTTAAGTGAACAGGAACACTCACAATGGTCATCATTATTGACAATTCTATGATCTCCAAACCACTATTTTTTACACAAGTCAATCTGAATCCCCAAGTCTGCAAGTCAGTTGTTGTTTCTGGGAAGATTACATTTTTTCCAACCTGAAATTTCTGAGCAAAAATGAGATTAACATTTTTAGTTCAAAATGAGAAAACTTGGTAAATTGTGCTGTTACATCTTGATATTCTGAATTGATTTTTGATTCCTTCAAGTAGGGTGCTTTGTATAAATTTCTGGTGAATGTGAAAAATGTTCCTTCTTGCAGGAATACAGTATGAATTGGATTAGTTTGCAATTTGCTTTTTTTAAATCAATTCTTTTTTATTTTTTGCTTAAAAATAAAATATAATAAGCACTCCTTCCCAACACATCAAAATCCTTTCTTTGGTCAAATAAAGTCAAAGAGAGAAGAACAGAGAGACAGTTTTCCATATTTTATAGTACAGATTTTATTTTATGTTTAATCAACAGTAGTAATATTTACACATTTATAAACACACAAATAGACAGCACAGAGAAATGGATAGAAAGCTGGCATTAGAGTCAGAAGGACTCTCAAATCCTGCCCCTGCTGTGTAATAGGTGTATTATCCTGGGCAAGTCACTGAACTTTTCTTTGTCCCTAGACAGTTCTCTAAATCTAAAAATTGTGGTCAAGTTGTCAATCTGCATTAGTTGAAGAAGGCTCCAAACAGTTTCCTGAACCAAAAAAAAATAGCTGTGATAGTACATGAATAAGCTGGGATACTACCCATGCACACCTGACTCACCCTACACACACACTGACACACATATTTTATTTTATTATTGTTTTTGGAAGTAATTGGGGTTAAGTGACTTGCCCAGAGTCACATGGCTAGTAAGCATCTGAGGCAAGATTTGAACTGAGGTCCTCCTGACTCCAGGGCTGGTGCTTTATCCACACATTTATGTTTTAAACAATATGTTTAGATTATAAACTCCTGAACAGTAAGGATCATCTTTCTTACACTGTACAATTTCAGCACCATGACAAAGGCCACAGGCACTTAATATTACTTAATTATGAGGATTATTTTAAGTATTATTATTCACTGAAATGTATATTAGGTTGTATAGGATACCTACGTGCCCTCAATTGTCAGGATAATGAATTTGTGAGAAGGAGAAACCATGAATCCATTTGCCTGAAGCATAACATGCATGTGTTAGACTAAAAGAGCAGATGTGAGACATGAGATAATCAAGCAGTCAATAACAATTAATCGGGTTTTTCTACTCTGTGTCAGGCACTGTGCTAAGCAGTGGGGATACAAAGCGAGGTAAAACACAGTCCCTGATCTCAAGAAAAACATAAGTCTAATAGGGAGATAAATATAAATAGCTGTGTACAAACAAGATATAAACAGAATAAACTGAAGAGAATCAACAGAGGGAAGACATTAGAGTTAAGGTGGATGGGAAAAAGTTTCTTGTAAAAGGTGGGATTTTATGTCCTCTTAGATATTTCCATGGAATAAAGTTCAGATTTAATTTAATGTGAGGGTTCAATAAAGAGAAAGATAAACAAATAAAGAAGTCAAGATTCTCCAAAATAAAAATATCCCAGTGGCATCACCCTCATTTTGATATTACACATAGTTATATTACACTTGATATGACACTCTCCTATATAGCCTAAAGTAGTTATATGGTTTCTATAGCGGACTGGAATGGATGCTACTTTCTCTGCCAATCATCATCATTATTCTGTGTTCTCATAACTCATAGCATATCGGAGCTGAAAGGGAACTTTGAGATCCTCTAGCTTTATGTCTTACCCAATATTCCTGACAAGTGGGCACCCAGCTTCTTCTTCTTAGACATAACAATGCAATTCAATAAACACTTATTAAACACCCACTGTGTTCCAGGCTATGCAACTAAGTGCTGAAGATACAAAAAGGAAAAAAAAAGAGCTCCTGCCTTCAAAGAGTTTATAATCTAATGAGGGGTGGGGTGAGTGGGTGGAGACAATACACAAAAGGAAGCTGAAAGGAGAGAGGTGCTGCCAGAGGGTACCTGGAGTTGGTGGAGTTGAAACTAAGAAGACCAGTTGGTAAGAAATGAAGAGATGGCTAGAAATTCTGAGCCATCTATAAAGAGAGTTTGGGAGGAGCTTTTTGCTTTGCCCTCCAGCTCTCCAGAAGAAAAAGGTAGAAGCAACTGAAGGTACAGTTGAGTCATAGAGCACTAAAGCTGAAGCAATCTCCATGAAGATGAGATTTCTGGTGACAAGCTTTTCCTGGGGGGGGAAGCATGAGGCAAAATTAGGCAGAGAAGCTGGTAGGAAATGAAGACATGGCTGGAAACTCAGCCCTAAATAAAGGGAGGCTTAGGAAGGAGTAATTTACTCTACCCTCCAGCTCTCTAATCATAGGGCTAGAGGCAACTAAAGAGACAAATGAGGTGTTGAGTACCAAAGGTGAAGCAATCTGCTTGATAATGAGATGCTGTCTCACAAGGAACTGTTGTATCCCTATCACCTAGAATAGTGCTTTGAACATGATAAGTACCTCATGGGATCATAGTTTTATATCTGGAAATGATCTTTCAGGTCATCTAGCCCCTCATTGTACAGATGAACAAGCTAAAATTTTAAGTGACTTGTCCAGGGTCTTACAGATAACAATGGAAGTTGGATTTGAATTCAAGACTGCAAATTCAGTACTCTTTCCACTTTACTATGTTGCCTCTGAATTTTTTTTTAATTGAACTGTATTGAATTTAAAATTGGGAGTTAGAAGTCCCAATTTTTAATGTTATGGAAATAGACAATGCAAACATTAGTTCATAGGAACTCATTGTTATATGATTTATTTGCACAGTGATATGGCTGGCTCTAATGACCATATATTTTGTTTTGTTAAGTTAATCAGAGTCTATATCTTTTGTGAAATCATCAAGTGATGTCACCCCTAAGGTGGTGATAGCCACCTTTCAAAAAAATGCAGAAAATAAGAATCAAAGAGGGAGATTAGACAAATATTTTTCCATGGAAAAGGAAAGAGACTAGGGGAAAGAAAAGTAGTAGATTACCCAGTCAGAGAAATATCCTTTTTTTTTTCAAAGTTCACCTCTGTGCAAATCATCCAGAGCAAGAAGGCAAGGTACTTTTTTTTTTTTGGTCTTTGTACCTAAGGAATTAACCTTAATCATCATCAAAATAGCACTTTTACAAATTAGGTGCAATACTACAAACAATGAATAATAATATATAGTATTAGAACATCTGTGACAGAATAAGAGAGGGTAAAGGGTTCATGCACAGTTCTTTTTTTCCACTATCATTTATTCATTTATTTCATCTTTTTTTTTGACATTTAGAATGATGTTTTTTCATATTTAGTGAAGTTAGGGAAATTTGGGAACAAAATAGAGCCATTTTTAGTTCATCTGCACTGGGGAAAATTGCTTAATTTATTTGCACATGAATAACTCAAAACCAGGAGAACGTTAAAATGTCAAATTTCACTCCCCCAAAGTGAATGTTGAGATTGCTTTGATAAATTTCTAAAAAGAATGTGCAAGGCAAAGGGGGAGAGAGGGAGGAATCTCCTCTTCCTCTGAGGAAAAAAAAGTTTAAAATGTAGATTCTGTGACTTTGACACTTGGGAACTTCATACCGTACAATTTTCTTTCCATACTACAGATTTGGATTTTGATTATAGAGGAAATGTAAATTTAAAAACCATGGACAGCTCCAGATGTCTAGATGCCAGAGGTGCGAGCCTGCCCAGAAAGCAAAATGATAGGTATCTTAAAGTATGTCTCAGCCATCTATTTTGACCTAATCACAGATCATTTCTGGATGACAATTCTCTAGTAATTTCCACTGCTCATAAAATTGCTTATAATTGCTTATGTTTTATATCTGTTTTATTAGAGGGCTAATGACTGATGCTTAAATGGGGAGTCACCACATATGGAAGATGGCTCAAATGTCTGGGGAGAAATCTGGTCCAAGTGGCATTTTTCTAACGGAGGCTGAGCATACTGAAATGAAATGGAACATCTGGGCCAGAAAGGATTGAAGCAACCCCAGTACTCCTTTCTCTTCCTCCCTTGGGATGGAACCCTTATGAAGTGGAGCAACTTAAGGTTACTAGATAAATAATTGCCAGCAAATTAATGGTTGCATTTGCTGCTGATCTTACCCCACCCCCAGCTCCCACACAAACATTGCCCAAACACGGTTCGACTGCGGCTTCCCCAATATCAACTCAGTATATATTTGACAGATGCTTTCTGTTAAAAGTCAGAGACAATGGAAATTCTAAAGTTTTGCCTTACCCATCTCTTTCTCTAGCCAAACTACTCTGCTTGCCTCACCCAATATGATATCCTTCTAATTTACTCCACTTGTTTTTTGTTCATCCTTTCTTCCTGTTTCCAGTATATTCCTTTGCCCCCTCTGCAGCAATCCATGTTCATTAAAATTCACTTCTTTAGAGAGAACCAACCCTGACTAATCCCAAACACTTGCTTAATGGAGATACACCATACACACACACACACACACACACATTTCATTCTACATTATTTGTATCTCGTTAGCTGATGCTTCATCGTGTCATTGACATCCTTTATATGTCTCCTGCCCCCAGATCATGTACCCTTAGAGTTCTGTGTCTATGGCATCCCTCTCTTTGGGACTGCCTTCCTTTCCCTCTTTAACAGCCCACCTCCCTCTTTCCTCCACCTTTTGGTAGGACATGGTGACTGTGGAACAGGGATTGTCAGGCCTGGGTTACTGTCTTCAACAGCACAAAATTTGTTCAGTTGGATTTGAATGTTCTTTCCCCACCCTTCAATAATTTTCAATAATTTTCCTTGGGCTCCAGAGTTCTTATTTAAAACTATTTTTAAATTGAAAAACCTATTTTATGTTTCTTCTACCTCAAAACCATTGGAAAAGAAAAAAGAAAATGATTGCAATAAATATACATAGTGAAGCAAACCAAGTCTCCTTAGTGGCCCTGTATGTATGCGTGTGTTTGTATGTGTATGTATATGTGTGCATATATGTATATAAGTGTGTATGTGGTGTGTATATGTGTGTGTGTGCATATATGTATGTATATTTATCATTCTGCACCCTTATTATATCCTCTCTTTCTCAGGAGGTTCAAGAGTTCTCTGCAATTATGGATAGTCACTGAATTAATCAAAGTTCTTGCAGATTTTTAAAGTTATTTTTATAGTGTTGTTGTTATTGTATAAATTGTTCACCTACTTCTACTCATTTCATTCTCAATCAGGTTATATTTAATCACAATTATTGAAAAAATATTCATGTTATGGCATGAGTTTTTCTTTTGGTTCTACTCACATCACTTTGTATCACTTCATGGAAGTTAGTCAATGAACAATTTTAAGCACTTACTATGTGCCAGGCACTGTACTAAGTGGTAAGGATAAAAATACAGTCACAAAGAATGATACTCCCTGTCCTCAAGTAACATACATTCTAATGGGGGAAGACAATTTATAAAAAGGGAAGTCAAAAACTGTGTGGTAATGAGATTTCTCTAGCTGGATGTAGGGTGCTAAGCCTGGCTAATAAGAGATGGTTGGTCTGAGGCCTTTCTCGAAAATGCAGGTTCTAGGAGGAACACCCTAAATGGGAGAAATCATCTATTTCCTGAAGGGCATAAATAAAGGGAGGCTCCTAGTCAACTGTTTTCAAGCAGACAGAAGGCCAAGCATTGGTCTATAGCAGTCTTAACCTTCTTTTTTTTTAATGTCACAGATCCCTTTGGCAGTCTGGTGAAGTGTATGGACCCCTTCTCCTAAAAATTATTTGTGGTTACATTTGTAATTGAAGGAAAAGCTAAATTTCACTTAGAGTTTAAAATGTAAACCTCTGAAATCCTCCCTCTGAAATCTCTGCACAGCCCCTTAGAAGGGTGTGGATCCCTCGAGTACAGAGATTGGAGTAGCCTCCATCCAGAGAACTATGTGGTGAGTAGGCAAAGGATCCAATGATCTATCTCTAAGTAGACAAAAAGCAGGAATGTTGACCCAGAGAGAGCAGTGTATTTTCTCTGTGGATTAAAGGACATCTTTCCAAGAAAGTTGTCCAAAGGGGTACAGAGCCATGGGTAGACACCTGTTCTTATTGGTCCCATTAGTGACTAATATAATAACCCTTAAGTTATTGTGCTGTTACACTTTTTATCTCTTGTAAACCAAAGTATAAACCCCTCAAAGGCAAGGTTGCTGCTTTCTGTTTATTTATTTCTTTTTCAAATTTCCCAATACCAGTAAGCAGTTGGCATACAACTGGTGCTTAATAAAGTGCTATGTTGCTTCACTGACTGATGGAGAACCTGTCTTTGAAGTGTATTCCTGGAGGAATGAGAGAGATGCACAGTGACGTATACATCTGTCCATGTCAGATATTAACATTGTCTATTTGTCATTTCCTTTTCAGGGTAAGTTTTAAGTCTTTGAAATTGTTCCCCCCAAAAAAGGACATGAATAAATATTATGAATAGTTCACACAGTTCATAATTTCATGATATATGATGCTATTATGAAATGCCTTATACAAACATGGAAAATGGCTCCATTGTGGCTAGAAACTGCCTAGATAGGAATTGCATTAGTGACCCTCTTTATCTTTCCAGGCACCAAAAAGAAATGTTACAGACAAAAAATGCAGCCCAGGAGCTCAGTGTCATAATCCCTTGCTATGGTGA
>NW_020949753.1:1670828-1745267 GCF_900497805.2 Vombatus ursinus | reverse complement strand
AAAAATGCAGCCCAGGAGCTCAGTGTCATAATCCCTTGCTATGGTGACTCCTGGTGACATCTTGAATGAATAAAAACCTCTCTGGGCTTTGCTTCTGATAGCATTTATACTGCTTGACCCATTGAATGATATCTTGGTCGAGGGTGGGCCAGCAGTAGTGAAAGGAAACTTTTCTGGTTTTCTACAATGTACAATCTACACACTGGAGGAATTAACATGGGGCTGTTTCATAAGTTCCAGGTGGTCCTTCCAGTCCATCACCAATAGCAACCTCTTTCCAAGACACATGAACATCAAATTTTGGCCTTTAATAGTGAAATTCTGGACCTGCCTGCAAAAGTCCCACTTCTCTGAAGGGGTTACCTGGTGATAAGGCAGGGAATCATCCTCCAGGAGCCTTTGGACTTTGAGGATCTTGTGGTCGATGGCTGGAATTCAAGGATGGCAGTAGAGATGGATGAACACATTCATTAATGTCAGGTCCTGATCCTCTGCTCCTTCCAGCTTTCTTTTTTTTCATTACTAAATTTTATTTTTAAATTATGGAATAAAACAAACATTTATGTAACATAGAACAATAACAAAAGATGATTACACATGAAACTGCAAATGTACTAAGCACAACTTGCTATTCCTTTCAAATGTACAGTAAAATTTTCATGTGTATTTCTTTTTTTCTTACCTCCCTCCTCCCTGCCCTAGAGAAGATTACCATTAGGTGATTAGAAACATATATATGTATATTTATACATATGAATTATTCTATACATGCTTCTATTTATCAGTTCTCTCTCTGGAAGCACATAGTATTTTTCTTCATATGCCCTTTATAGTTAATTTGGGTACTTATAATAGTCAAAACAACTTATTTACTATACATGAGAGTTCTTAGTCCAGTGTCTGGTACATAGTAAGCACTAAATAAATGCTCATTCTTTCATATGGCTGATAGGGTAGATTCATGCTACTTGTGTAGATGTTCTCACCTGTCTTGTTTGGAGGTCATTACGATACTCAGTGCTATAGTACCTCAAATGTTTATGTTATACACCTCTAGACCCAGAAGCCTGTTGACTACATTACCTACTTCTCCAAGTTCCATAGAGAGGATTATCAACTAGATTACTTAACATTAGCTTCCTACTGTCTCCATTCCTGGCCCCAAGTAATTTTTCACCACCACCAATCCTAGACCACATTTGGCCACCAGACTGCATTCTACCCTTTTAAGATATCAGTCTAAGGGCAGCTAGGTGGTGCAGTGGGTAGAGCTCTAGCCTGGAAGTCAAGAGGACCTGAGTTCAAATTTGACTTCAGACATTTGACACTTACTAGCTGTGTGATTCTGGGCAAGCCACTTTACCTCAATTGCCTCACCAAAAAAAGACAGCAGTGTGCTTTTCTCCATATCTTGAAACTTCATAGTGTTCTGAGGTCACACTGGCTATAGATCTTGAGAGTTGGCAAAGAACTTTGAGGTGGTCCAGGACTATAGGCTCACAGGCTCATATGTTTAGAACTGGGAGGGTACTCAGAAATTAGCTAGCTCACCTCACTTATTTTATGGATGAAGAAATGGAGGTCCAGTTTACCTGTATTTTAAAGACATAAACTTAAAGAGATAGTTATCAGGACTTATATGAGCTTGAAAATAACAACATATGCACAAAAGTCCAGGCTGTGTCCACTTCAGGAAGGCATTCATTTTTATATCATTAGGGTAAACGTTAAAGGGTAGATTTTCAATTTATAGATGAGATTTTGATGAGCTTGAAACTTCACAGGAATTCTGGTTCCATACGACTTGTTATCTTCCTTTTGTGGGGAAATTTGTGTATGTTTTATTTAGAGTTTCATACTGATTCCTCTTGGCCAAAGATTTCTTGGCAATCTCTTGTTCCTTGACCTCTTGCTGATGCTCTAAGTCCACTTACTCTCGCTTCACTTGTTTTCAGGACCAGGCTTAACTCTCTAATCTGCCATTTCAATGATTCATGAACCATCACCTTAGAATCCCTTACTCCCCTAACTTCCTGCCATTACTGACCTCTTAATCCTCATCCTGGACTAGCCTCCGTCATATATTTTCTCTGCTTCTTCTCCAAGGCTGTGAACTGCCCCTAGAGAAAGCTACAAAATTGAGTTGATTTTTATCCAGAACAAATTTATGGTGCATGACTGAGCATGGCCCACATTGTGGTTGCTCAGCAATCTTGCTACTTTTCTTTTATGAACTTCTATATGACTACCCAGAATGAACTCTTCCAAACTTTGTCCCTCTCTTTTCAAGTTCCTGCCCCCCTAATATTTGTAGTAAATCAATCCATTAATGAGTATTTAGTACGTGCCAGGCACTGGGGTTGGTGCCAGGGCATACAAAGCCAGTAGATGACTCAATCTCCTCTTTTACTGAGAAGATCTAAGCCATCTCATCAGCATCCCCTTGATTCATGTACTTTTAGAAACTTCTTAGCATTTATCACCTATTCTCTTCTCCCTTTCTCCAAAAATCAAGAAAGAACATTTCTTCTTGAGAAATCTATTGCTTCTCCTTGTGCCTTTGATCCCACATGTTCCCTCTCCTCTCCTCTAGACCCTCGCATCAATAATCATTTCCCTTTTTCTCATGTGTCTCCAATCTCTCCCTCTTCACTGTTTTCTTTCCAACTATTAACATCATGTCCAGGTGTTCCTAAAAGTCATCCCTTTGTCCTTATGCCCCATCTAGCTATCTAGCTAACCTAATATCTCCTTCCTTCCCACAAAAAAGTTGTCTGTGCCCAATGGCTCCACTTCTTCATGATCTACTCTCCTCTACCCCCTAGGAATCTGGTTTTGCCCTCTTCCATTCTACTGAAACTTTTCACAAAGGCAACCAGTGCCTTCTTAATTACTAAATGCAATGGACTTTTAAAAGTTCATGTGCTGCTTGAGCATTATTCAGCAATTGATATTGTTAAACACCTCTTCCTATTAGATATTTCCCATCCCTTGGCTTCAGAAGTACACATCCCATAGTTCTTTTTCTAAGGTGGCATAGATGCTAGAGGGCTAAACCCGAAAACAGTAAGATTTGAGTTTAAATTTGGCCTCGGATAATTCCTGGTGATGTGACCCTGGGCAACTCACTCAACTGCTTTCTGTCTCATTTTCCTCATCTGTAAAATAGGGAGAATGATAGTGCCTATCTCCCAGGGTTGTTTTGAAATATAAATACACTACTTTTGGGATAAGATCAATGAAGAAGACCATAGGATGATAGATTTAGAGCTAGAAGGAACCTCTACAGCTAGTTCAAACCCTTCCTTTTAGAAAGATGGAAACTGAGACAAAGGGACATGAAGTGAATGACTTGCCAAGGTCATAGTAGTAAGCAGCAGAGCCAGGTTTCAAACCTAGGTCCTTTGATGTCAAATATAGTAGTCTTCCCTTCTTTTCCCAAAATATATGAGAGGTGATGTAGAGGAAAGACTCAAAGATAATACCAAAAATGGAAATCTAGGTGAATGATGATACTACTATCAAAGACAGGGAAATCAGAAAGAGCAAGAGGATTGAGGATAATATTACCTAGCATTTCTGTAGTGCTTTAAGGCTTATAGAACACTACAAATAGTGTAACTCTGTGTATATAGATAGGTCTGAATGCCTCAGAGGATGAATGGACCTCATAATCCTAAACCATCTCCTCCTTCCCATCAGAGTTTCCCTTCCCTCAGTGAACTGATCTCAGTTGATGAGTTACCCAGGTAATCTTAATAAATTAATTCATACTAAGCTTGTAATGGCTAATAACACTTTAATATGTTTCCTCTTACAGAAACGTTCCTATTTTAATAGTGAATGTTTATAAGGGCAATGCTTTGACCCAAAGTAATGAGTCTGGATAAGGTGAACTTTCATTGTGGTCCTCAAATTTTACCTTATAAGTAGACACCATCTCTGTTTTACAGTCAGAACTTTGGGTCTAACTGTACAGAAGAAATCTCCCTTGGTGGAATCATCCCAGTCTCAAATGGGTATGTGGCAGATGGAAAAGAAATTTTTGAGCTGGATACTTTTGGTTTCAGTAATTTAAAAAATATATATGGTTACCTTATAGTGAGAAACTATTTTTTTAAAATAAGTACCTAAGTGTTGTAGTAGAATATAATGTGTGTAGTATGTAGAATAGTAGAATAATGTGCTAGAGTTGGAATTAAGAAGAATTGAGTTCACATTCTGCCTCAGACACATTCTAGCTGCATGGCTCTGGGCAAGTCACTCAGTCTCAGTTTTTTTCACCTGTAAAGTGGGGTTTATAATGGCACCTCCCTCACAGGGTTGTTGTGAGGATTGGATGAGATGACCATTTTTTGCAAATCTGAAAGTATGATATAAAAGCTAGTTATTATTATTTTGTTTACTTGGCTTTTTGTATTTGATATTTTAATAAACCATTTTAGTTTTTAAAAAAAATCAATTACTGATTTATGTAAGAACAGCCAAATAAAATGTCCTAGTCTTTATAGAAAGAAAAACAGTAACAAAGAAAACGCAGACTCTCATCTGGGAGGGACCTCAAAGATTATTGAGTTGGATAGCCATACCCTCCAGAGCATCCCCAACCTTTACCTGTGTGTTACACATGCACAGTGTGCAGTAAAGAGAGGAGTTTCTTCTTTATCAGTATATCTTTGCTTACTTGATTTTAGAGGAATGTATTTCAGATGACCCCCTGGGAAGGGGCAGAGAATTCAATAAAATATTTTATTATTTTTATTTATAAGTTTATATTTATTTTTATTTACTGAACTCTTGTAATCAGTTAGCCCATCCCAGAGATGCTAATTCAAAGGAAAAGGTAGGATCAAGTATTTATTTTTTTTCCTTGGCCTAACTTCCTTTCTCCTGTGATTGTGAATAGTTAAGCCTCTCTGTGCATTTTGTGTTTAAAAAAGAGTGCACTTATTTCTACTAGCCTCTGCAATGATATCTTGAGAGCTCCTGTGTTTAGGGAGGGAATTCTTCCATTAAAGATGATGAGGATTTTAAAGTAGGAGTGGAGAAGACTCAGGACCTACAAAGTAGCCCTAATAGTATTTGAGAGCCTGGAGTGTAGAAGAGGGATTGGGTCTATTCTATGTAGTCTAATAGACTTGTTCTTTTTTGCCCTGAGGCTAAATCAAGGAACACAATGGGTGAGAGTCCCAAAGAGGTAAATTTAGTCTTGATATCAGGGAGAACTTCCTAGCAATCAGTGCTATCAAAACTGGGACAGACTGCTTCACAAAGAAAGGAAGTTTGCCCTTTGGGGACATATTCAGGGAGAGGCAAGTGGCCCATTTATTGTAAAAAGAATTCTTTTGCTGCAGTGGTCTTGAACTGGATGGTCATTAATGTCCCTTCTAGCTAAAATTCTGTGATTCCATAAAAAAGTCTCTCAATTGAATATAAACTGGGAGAAAAAGTAGTCTTTGAATGTCTGTCTTCTAGGCTCTTTGATGACATGTCAGCTAGTAATAGGAGAATCACAGATATATATTATTCAATTCTTTTGTGAATACTCATCTTTTTATAATTACCCTACTTTTTGAAACAGGAAAACAGACTAATAATGGTTAGCCAATTTCCTGGCTTTTCCCACCCGTGACTACGTAATACATAATACATTGGAGTGACCTTCAAAAAGTCCTCTTATCCTGTCAGAGATCATGAATTCATTTGTCTGCTGAGCAAATGTATATCACTAACTTAGCACAGAGTGTGAAGAGGCCTGGTGGGTTTCTTTGTTTAGATAAAAGTAAGATGAAACAAAAAGTGGTTTTTTTTTACAAGTCCCATAAAAACCAGCAACATGCAGAGAATAAAATATGACAGATTAATGTCTGTTTATGAGCTGCCTATTTCCAAATCAATTCTACATTTTGTTTTCAATGTTGATTTTCTTTGAAGCAACTATGCCACGGTTACTGTGATTTCTCAATATATTAATGTGTCTTTTATTTACTTAAATAGGATTCAAATGTAAGTGAAAGGAGAAACCAGAGTTACTTAATAATCAGAACATGAAAAATATCATCACTCATCTCTGGAAGAGATCTACTTACATTACAAGGAGCCATTTATAAGACACAATTCAAGGATCCAATGGATGGAAGCTTACCTTCCTTTATCCCAAGGTTCTCACCCTAACCTTCATTCAGTGAAGTGCTGGGCACATAGTAAGCACTCCTTAAAGACCTTTTGATGGACCGAGTATTCCTCAGATCTCATTGCAGATCCAGAATCCAGAAGAATCCAGAAGCATTCTTTGAAGAAGGAATTAGCAGCAGCAAATTCTTTAGCATGCATGTGTTATCAAGGCATTTCTTGAAACACTTTATAGACAATTCAACTCAACCACATTTTATCCTGTGGCCATGAGTCACAAAGCATTGTGCCAGGGGTTAAAAGTCCAAAACAAAGCTGGTCTTGACTTAAATTAGGAGTTTACACTCCAATTGGGCTAAAGCCACTGGAAAACCATAGAGGAAGTGACCAATAGGACACACATCATCTATTTATTTATTTAATGAGGCAGTTGGGGTTAAGTGACTTGCCCAGAGTCACACAGCTAGGAAGTATTATGTATCCAAGGCCAGATTTGAACTCAGGTCCTCCTGCCTCCAGGGCAGGTGCTCTATCTACTGTGCCACCTAGCTGCCCCTTGACACACATCATCTAAAAGAGCTATCCCATTCTTTCCTGTTGCACTGCCACCATTCTAGCTTAAGCTCCCATCACTTCTCTTAGATGGACTCTCATGATAGCTTCCTTTTTGACTTACATGACATTTATCACTCCTCTCTCTATGCCATCCTTTGGAAGTGGCCAAAGCAGTCTTTCAAATTCATATGTTTGCTCCCATCACTCTCTTGCTCAAAAACTCTGGGTGCCTTCCCATTTCCTTCCAAAGAGAAACTCCTCAGTCTAACATTCAAGACCCTCCCCACCACAACATAACTAACTTTCTAGACTTATCATGTTATTATCTCTCTCATATTTTTAAGCATCCTCCAAATTGGCCTGCTCATGATAATCCTGTAGTGCAATGTCATGCAGCCTTCTCCTGCACTCCCTTTTGTCTTCAGTCACTGCTCCTGTAATAAATAATTCAGAAATTTGATTGTCTTCTTAGCAACAGACCTTCCCACCCACCATCTCCAACTACTGACAGCTTTCCTGTCCTTTAAGAATTAGTTCAAATGGCACCTTCTCTATGAAGCCATCATGACTCATAAATCTCTTGGTATGCAGCTAATCTGAATTTTGATTATTTGTCCACACTCTTCATGCCTCTTCTGACTCTGTAAGCTCCTTGAGGAACTTTCTTGAGGCTTTTGAGGAACTAAGTACAGTTGTCAGGGTAAATAAAGTATATATTTTTTTAAATATCACAAAGATAAGAAGTTTTCTAAAGAAATGAAAAAAAATCACAATATGCCTACACTCATATCTCTGTGTCTCTTTAAAGGACTTGTGGATGTTTTTTTAAGTAGGCCATATTTTCACAGTCACATGACTTAAAAGCAAAAAAGATCCCACTCTTTGATGATAACAACAACAACAAAAGGCATTTGACTCCACAGTACAAAACACATCCTTGAAAGATCTCTTCCAACAAGTTGTATCAAGATTTGGGAAGGCTGTTGCCATGCTATCTGGGTTTCTCAAGGAGAAATGTCTTCAATGCAGATTCATCTTTGGCAGCTGTGGGAAGGCATTCATATCATTGTTTCCTCCCTCTGGTGTCTAGTGTCTAGCAGCTGTGCTTAGTACTCTCCCCGGGTGGCAAGGGGTCAGTGTTCCAATAACAACGATGAGGTCTTTGAGAGACAGCTTCAGCTGTAATTCTGATAGTGTGCTTATTCTATGATTCTACTCTCTCACTCTGGTACAAGGGCATGTTTGGAGAGCCCAGACATAAAAGGTAGACTTATTCCATGAAATTTTTGAATAACGGAAAGGAGAGAGATTGTGATAATTTGGTATCCAATACATTGAATAAAGCTTGAAAGAAATTCTAGAAATTGAAATAGCATCAAAAAATAACACAATAACTCATGTTTATATATACAGGCATGCATACATATATACATGTACACATACACATACATACATATATGTGTGTGTGTATGTATGTATATGTATATATTTTGCTTTATGGTTTATAAAGCACTTTCCTCACAACCACTTTGTGAGGTATTTAAAAAAAGTGACAAAACCCAAAGTTAAAGAGGGCAAGAGCCTGATTTAACAAGGGTCAAATAGTTAATGTTAGAGTAAGAATTCAAATCCATCTTTCCTGAATCTAAGTGTCATATTATTTCTTCTATACTCTACTGCCAGTATTAAAAAAAAGTGGTTTTCCTGGGATATAATTAGGAGTGAGCCTGGAGCTTGTTATGGAGGTCTTGGCTAGAAATAGGACATAGGACAGGTCTCATTCTGTGGAGAGAAGGGAAATCTTCCTGGTATGACATTCTGGCCAAAAGAGTCAATATTAGATAACAAATGAGCAAAACTAAACCTTTGAATGAAATTCCAGGGTCACGGAAGAAGGGGTGAGAATAACTCATTGTCTCTTCCTCCTTTTTTGATGATCCTTATTTTGTCTTTTGTTTTCCAATCTGTAGAAATATGGTGGTTCAATCAAGAAGAGCTGAACTGGGAGTCACTGTATGTGAATTTGAATCCTGGTTCTGTCCCTCACTACCTGAGCAGCCTTCAACAAGTTATTTTTCACTTGTCTAGAACACAGTTTCTTCATCTATAAATTGAGGAGAGAGGGAGGAGGTTGGGCTAAATGACTTCTAAGTTCCCTTACCCTTCTCAATCAATGACACTACAATGTAATAAAGAGACTCCTTCAGGGCAATACTTGCAAGTTGTCTCACCCATTACTGATCTCAGTTAGTGAGGTCCCTGGGAAATGGTAAGTCTATAGAAAGTTATGATTCTCAAGGAATTAAAATCTCATTGAAAATTTTATATTGATTTCATTATTCCTATCTGAAAGTGAACATAGACATATCTTCCTGGTTGGGTATCTTTATCATTTCTGAGGGTATCATTATTTTCCCTGTCTTTTGCCCCCCAACTTTCTTTTCTTCCTCTCTAATTTTTATCTCTCTCCTGCTCTTTTCCATTGGTGGTACACCATGTTTTTAAAAACCTTAAAGGTCATGGAACTTATTCTCTTTTTAAAATTCTATTATTTATTCTACCCTTGTTTTTAACCTTGATAGAATGTAAGTATATGTAGAGATTGTTTCATTCACTGTTTTTGTGTCTTTAGTGCCTGACATGTAATAGACATTTGATTGATTGATGGCTTGTACTCCAAAGAGGCAGGGACCATGCCATGTAAATTTCATAACCTCCTTCAGTACCAGCACAATGCTCTGCATGTGAATCAGCATTTAATTAATATTTATTAAATTGTTGAAAAGACAAAAAAAGAAGGTGAGTCTGGCGTATGGGGATAAAGAGATTTATTGGCAGTCATAGGAGAAATTGTTCCTAACCTAAATGCAATCCAAATGATCTTGGATGAGTCATTTATGCGCTAATTTGCTGACTTTTTCAAAAAAATCTTTAAAAGGATAGCCCTACTCCATATGACCATCAAAAGATGAACCGAATGATGCTCATAAAGTTGGGAGTTTATTGGGGGAAAAGGATGGTATTAAAAGAAAGGACAGCTCCCACTACCAAAAAAATAAAAAAGACTTGAGACCACTCATTACCATAAAGAAAATGAATAGTGTAATGATGTCAAGTTCAAAGGCAGAAACGAACCCTAGGCTTGGCACTTCTGACAGGAACACAATATCAACATCATTTCATCCACTCTAATGACTGGAATGCTTTAATTAACCAAAAAAAAAAAAACAACAAAGTTGGCTAAGTGCAAACCTAATTAGATTGAGAATTAAAGGAAGATAAGTAGTAAACAGACATGAATAAAAACTACTGAACGCAAGTTGATTAATTATCAAGAGAGTTTTTATTTGCTTAGGTAATGTTTTTAAATTCTGGGTACAGGGGCATTAAAACCAAAATGTTCTAGTTGCCATAATAACATTAAAATGCCTTTATTATGTCACTTCTCAGCACATCCTTTGGGGTGCGACTGTATTATTTTACAGCTATGGTTGCTAGGAGAATGCAGAGTCTCTCTCACATGTACTTAATGCAGTCCTTATTCTGGGAAAATACAATGTAATGGTTTTTGGCTTCTGAAGAAGTGCATGATTAGATGACCAAAAGTCTTTGGTGTGAAATCCCAGGGATGGAGTGAAGCCCAGAGAGTCACATATTCTCATCATCTAAAGAAAAAGAAAGGAACTCTGGGGTGAGTGGGAGGGGAAATCTGTACACATTTATTTGAGATCTCAGGAAAAAAAAAGTTATGATTGCTTATAGGGTAAGAACTGTCAAGGATCTTTCTCTAGCCTCATGTTATCTTCTTCTAGGTCTCTCTTAATGATCAGGAGATGTCATGATGGGTAAGATTGCTACAGACCTAAATAATTAAATCTACCAGTAACTATTTATTGAGTACTTACCGTATACTCATTCTGGTGTTACATGTTATGGCCAGTTAAAAAGTACCTGGCATTTTTGTAGAATTGGAAGACAAGGAAACATTCTTGCAAACTTTATACTATTCATATAAGAGCTACACAACATCTCTGGAAGTTAAGCACTTACAACCATTATTATTCCCATGAACATAAAAATATGGCAGTGGAAATGTACTAAGGTGCAGGCAAAGGATGATCATGCTTCACCCTAAAACCAAAGGAGAGCTCCAAAGAAGAGCAAGAGTATAGATTTTCATTAAAGAATTGTATGACAGAGAAAAAAGATGGCCTATGAGTGAGAGATGATGGGCGGATGACCAGTGTACTCCACTAATACTCTCTTGATGTCAAACAATAGGAAGGAAGGCCTCTAAGACCTCCTGTGGTGAATTGAACTCCTGTGGTATATATGGATGGGTTGTTACCTGTATCCTTGAAAGGAATTCCCAAATTGATGAGATCCCAAAACCACTTGAGTACTTAAGTAACTGTTGTACTGGAAGAGGACCAAAGTTAGGGTCATCTCTAAGTTAGAGTCAAGTTACAATGTGTCCAACTGTGGCTGAGCCGACCCATATGAGCTCAGAACACTCTACCACACATCAGGTACAAATAGTTCATGTGAATGTTTTGGGTGGATTCTCTAAGTTGGTGCATCTCACACTTCTTTTGAGATATTACAATTCGGCTTTGCTCATAGAGCACAATACCTTCTTTGATGTGGGCATGCTCTGCTGGGTGGTCCTGTGCCAGCACCTCCCAGGTCACTCAATCAATTCTAAAGTTCTTCAGAGAGACCTTAAGAGTGTCCATGCATCTCTCCTTCTGACCACCATGTGAGTGCCTTCCTTGGGTGAATTCTTAAATATAAACGAGTAAATAAAAATTATAAGTGAGTAGTTAAATATAACTCTATTAACAGAAGAAAAAACCGAGGCTCAGAGAGATGATATGACTTTCCTGTGATCAGAAAGCCATGGGACTTAAATCCAGGTTTTCTAAAATCATCTCTATGCTTTTACCATTATACTATATAGGCTACTTAGATAAATAGATAGAATCATTTGGATAATCCAGGGTCCAGTATTGTTATATTCCTAATACCAACAGTTACCTAGCACACTAGGCACATACCTATTAATGTCCATTAATATTATGTGTTTTATTTTCTTCCTCCTTCCCCCTAACAATGATCTTACCCCAAGGTTGTGCCCTCAGCCCTCTTTTCTTTTCTCTCTGTACACTCCACGTCCCTCTTATTGAGATCACTTTCAAATCTACATATCTAGCCCTGATTTCTCCCATGCTTTTTTCTCATTGACCATGTCCATCTGAATGTAGTAGCTCAAGTTCAACATGTTTAAACTTGAACTCTTCACCTCTCACCCCCTAAACCTACTCCTTCTCCTTACCACCCATTCTGTTGATGGCATCACCATTTTCCAAGTCACTCAGGGTCAAAGCGTCAATGACAGTTTTCACTCTTCCCTCTCTCTCATTCCCTACATTCAATTAGTCATCAATACCTATCAATCTCCCTGCACACCATCTCATATCTGTTCCTTTCTCCTCAATATTACTATCACCCATGTTCAGTTTTTCAATACTTTTTTCTTTAATTATGATAATTGCTTCTTGATCATTCTCCTTGCCTATAGTATCTCCCAGTCCATTCTTCACAATCTGCCAAAGTAATTTTCTTAATTCATCAATATGACAATATTGTTCCTTATTCAGACTCCTTCTATAACTCCCTATGGTTCATAGCTGTTGTCTTTGAATTTTTTGATTGCACACCCTTATCGGTAACAGTAATCAAACAAATAAATTGTTGAGCACTCCAGTTAGTTGTATATTTACATATTTATAAATTATTTACATGTACTACTGTACTAATAGCTACTTGTATTATCAAATACTCCAAAATGAAAAGGGTAAACAATAGAGGAATGATCCTAGTGTTATTAGAAAGCTGTCAGAGCTTTGTTTTGTTTGTTTGTTTTTTTAATTTAAAAAAGTGGCATATTAAACCTCTGCTTCATTTTGACAACTGTGTGGAGGATGGGGAGAGACCTGAGGCAGGGAGAATAATTGAGGAGATATTACAACAGTGAGGACAGAAGTGCTAAAGGCCTATGCTTTGGAGGTGCCTGTGTGAATTTAGAGCAGGGGACAGGTGTTGATGCTGAAGAGGTAGGAAATCCAAAATTTAGCAAGTGATTGCATATGTAGGTTGCAGGAGCATGAGAAGTAGATGATGACACAGAAGCTGTGAACCTGGATAATTGGAAGGATGGTGTTCTCATAATAAGGCTTGGAAGGAGGGAGTGGATTTGAGAGGAAAGGTAATGAGGAAAAGATTTGAGAGGAAAAGTAATGAGATATGGGTTGAAGATCTGAATGCATTCAGACCTGCTCATCCCCTCTGACTCATTATGTCCCATGGAAAACAAAAAGGGGATAGGGGTGCTCTGACTCACGCTTCCTACCCCTAAGAATAGGGCCTGTCACCTGAGAGCACCTAGAACCTCCATAGGCAGTGGAGTGAGGAGAGGCAGAGGAAGGATATGTTTGGCTGGGGGAGATGTGTGCAAATTTTCCCAATAGCTCTCATGCAGCATCTGTTGTCAGTGCTAGAGGTAATAGGTTAGAGCTGTCCTGGGGACCTGATTTGTTTAAGAATTTAGAATCTGGAAGACTGGAAGTTTGCACAGGATGGGAAAAAAGCAGAGTTAGGAAGTATTGTATAACTATGGTAGGTGTGGTTGTGTTGGAGACAAACTTCCACTATAATGGGCAGTATGGGATATAACCCATTTTTCTATGTTCAGATTGACTGATCGCATACCTCTTGGGGTCAGGTAATGGCTATTACTGTGGAACCACTGGTCTATAGGATACTCTTTGGCCTGGTTTTTAAGGGCCTTCATAATATGGCTAGAATTAATGCTTCCAGGCTTATTTTATTTCCTTTCACCTACTCTCTATTCTAGTTAAAGTTCTAGTTAAACTGGTCCATTTCCTATTTCCCCAGCTCTTCATGTACTCTTACCTCTGTACATCTCAACAGGCCAAGTGATTGGGCATGTATAGTCTAGAGAGAAGAACGTTGGGAGTCGGGGCATGGTAGTTATGTTCAAGAATTTCTAAGAGATAGAGGGAATAGATTTGTTCTGGTTAGCCCCAGAGGCTAACATTGGAAGGAACACAATTTAAGAATACCTTGAAGGACCAAGCAAATAGTTTTTCTGTCCATTAATGTGCTGGGTACTTTTAGTGCTAGGTGCAACGGGTGGAAATTTAGGTTTTCAGAGGAGGGGAAACCTCCCTTGCTTTACAAAAGTGAACTGTCTGCCACAGAAGGCCGCAGATTTTCCCTCAGCTGAGGTCTTCAAGAAAAGGTTGGAAGAATACTTGTTCAGTAAAAAGTAGAGGTAATTCTTTTCCAGGTGTGGTTAAACTAGATGGTTCCTGGATTTCTCTTTAACTTGCAGAGTCAGTGATTATGTGTTTCTTTCCAGAGGGGGAAAAATGTTGTTCTTGTTTTCCCTTTCCAATTTTCCTATTTGCTCTGCCATTTCATGGTTCCTAACCCACTCCTGGTGTTTTCCAGTAGAACACATTGTTCTCACATGATGATTCTTTCAGTTGCTTCTCAGAGGATTATAGCAGTGGCTGGAGCAGATGTTGTGTAAATGATTTTCCATGCATGTTGTTTTCCCTAGTAGTCTTCTGAAAAACGAGATAAACAGAATTCATGGTTGTATTGTAGGTTAATAGTTCACTTTCCATCAAGGCACTTTTTTTTTTTAGCAACACATACTCTGCTCTAGCCACTTGTCATAATAACTATGGTTTGGAGTATTCAAAATAAGTCCCTTTTGAATTTATTTCTACCTTCTATCTTTCTAGGGGCACCATTTGGGCTGTATTCCAGATGGCTGCCTAAACAGGAATTGAGGGCCAAGGCTGACGTTTTCTAGAGGAACTTAATCTGGAAAGCCAGTTTCTGGGAGTATATTGGTTTGGCCTGATGTGCCTTCACACCTGATTGAGTTTCAAACACCACCTCATCTTCTGTCCCATGGGTGCATTATTAGTCCAAGACACTCCAAAAGGCAAACAATATCTTGTCCAAAGGGATCTTAATTTTCAAGACATGAAAAGTAAAAAAAGCTTGAATATTTTACCTGAAGGAAACTTGGACAAGTACATCTTTCCCACATTTTCCCCTCCTATTTTAGGTCAAATTACCAAATGCAGACAAAACTCTTAACTTCACACTTCATGTGTGGGTGGACCTGATTTAGGAACAGCATGCTAAGTTGCAGAATGGAGCTATGGCTGAGAAAGGGACCCAAGCAGACTGAGGTGGCAGTGGTGGCACCGTGTGGAGGCTACAGTGAGGGTAGGTTTGGAAAAGTGGACCGATATCATCACATCTATTTCAATGGCAAAGGCCAAGAATGAACTTCCCAGTTATTAAAGCAAAACTGTAAAACAAGGCAACATGATGTGAAAACCTCTTAAGCCATTTTAAATTGTATATAGATCTCTTTTTAGGAGAGTTTAAGTGTAATAAACAGGAAATCAGGATGGACTACATGACCTGTTTTAGTCCCATGATTTCATCTTTACAGATAATCCCATTCTATCTAGTCAGTAAGAGAATGTGTTCAATTAATTTATTTCAGAAGGGGTAAAGGTTAAATTGAATCAGCTCCTAATTGAATTCCTGAGTCACTCTGTCCTTTCATTATACAACTAAAATCAGACCATCAGGCCAAGCTAGCAGCCAAGGAACTGTTAATAAAGTCAGAATTTAGTAGTGTGTGTGTGTGTGTGTGTGTGTGTGTGTGTGTGTGTGTGTGTGATGAGGGATGAGGGTAAGAGAATTATCTCTGGGGATTTTCTGACCACTGTTTCAAATTTGTCCCAGAGACATAAGCATTAGTAACCCCTTAAAAAATTTCCTAAAATCATTTTAACAAATGGAGTGACATCATCATTAACAAAGTTCAACCTTTACTTCTATGAAAATGATCTCCCCTTTTGCCTCATTTAAAGGAAATGAACGAACATATCTGGGCTAGAGAGAAAATGTAACTTGAAAACAGTTCTTCATGACTGGGAAAAAATGAAAATTGCCTATAAAGAACTAGAGCTTTATTTCATATAAAAGATCAAGAGGGCATGGAATGGATGTCAATGAAGTCTTTAACTTTATTTTGATTTTTGAAGGGAAAGATGGGAGAGAATTTGAGTTAAACTTGATTACATGGGAAAATAACAAAAAAGGCCAGTTGAATCAGATAAAAAATATGGCTCAATCTTCCTTCTTTGCAAAGGTGATGGGCAATATAGAACATTACATATACTGCCAGAATTGACTTATTTGGGATAATTTTGTTGAATTCATTTATTCTCTTTCTTTTTTGTCCTTTATTGCAAAAGGATGACTCCATGGATAGGAAGGAAGACTATATTCAAAATAGTTTTTTTTAATATCATTTAAAATATAATTCAACTTTTTTTGGCATTGTGTAGCCCAAAGAACTTTTAATTCATTGTAGTGAATTGAAAAGCATGTCGGGTGTGGAGCGAGAGGACTGGGGTTCAAGTTATGACCCTGCTATTACTTATATGTCCTTGGACAAATCACTCTTCCCTTCTCATGTGTAAAATTAGTTGGTTGGACTAGATGGTCTTAGAAGTAGAAAAGCAGTGTGATACAGTGGATAGATTCTTGTTTCTGGGGGAAGGACCTAACTACTAATCCTTCCTCTGGCATCTAATACTTGTATTACCATGGACAAGTCACTTAACTACACACTTCCCTCCCTTCAGTCCCTCTAACTCAGCTTTCTTATCTGTAAAAGGAAGGAGTTGGATTGTATGAGTTTCCAGTTTCCTTCCAGCTCTAAATGTATAATCTATTTTTTTTTCATTTTTCTCTCTTAGTAGTATTGGCATATGTTATATACCACAATTACTTTTTCACTAATTCCTGGCTATCCTTACTAAATAGTGATAGTGCTATATTCTTGGGGAAAAATACATGGTAGTCAACTTTTGGGGTCCAGGGACTTTACATGTCTATTATCCACCCTCAGAAGGAGAAGTAAATACTGATTATATGATGTGAAAAGACTCAGACTATTTGGGTGGGAGAGAGGAATTCATTTACTAGGTAGGAAAGAGGAATTAGTTGAGAATGTTTCAAAAATAAAAATGAAATTTGGAAAATATATTTTCCATGTGTCAGCTTCTTTTAGACTCTGATGGAATCACTGTGAGGTTTTGGCAATACTTAAAAGGTATTTCTGTATTTTGATGTAGAATTCCAGACTCAGAATTCCTGAGTCTAGTCTTTATGTATGGAAACCTGTTTTTATCAGATCTGTCAATAAAATGATAAAAGGTAACCAAACTCACATGTAATGTCTTTTCTTACCAGGATGTTGGTTTACTAACTTCCATTAACAGTTTCTTGTACAGAAATCCTACTATGATGATCTATCATGATCTGAAGGTTACCTGGCATCTGGAAGGCCATTTAAACCCTTGACAAGTCCTAATGAGCTGGAAAATCTTCAAAGAGGACACTGAAAATGGCAAACATCAAAAAATATCCACAAACAAAATTTCATTGACTATATTGTACAGTTCTGGATTTGAGCCCTGAGGTCTGGTTCTGCCATCTTTTAACTGCTTGTGTGTCTTTAAGTAGAAAAAAAAATCACTTAACCACTCTGGACCTCAGCTGTCTCACCTGTAAAATGTGGAAGTTAAAGTAGATGATTTTCAAGATTCCTTACTGCTCTAAATCTATGCCTCTATCATTTAGTAATCTGTTCCTAATGTGGTATTCATTTCAGCGTTAGGTCATCAGCTTGATACAACAAAATACAAAATTGATTACAAATTGGGACAAGAGATAAAGATGAGCAGAAGATTTTGCATGAAATTTTCCAACACTTTAACCCAATCTATTTAAGCAAGCCATGACCCCTTCAAATGGGAAATGGTTGTTGCCATTTTAAGAAAAGTTTAGCTGTAATAAAACAATCTCCACAGCCAAGAGACCAAGATAGATTAGAGATAGCCAGCAAACACTTCATCTCCTTGCCAAGTGGAGAGGCATGAAAGCAAGGTGAACACCAATATAGAATCAAAGGTCATTTGCAAACTATTAATGAAGATGAGTGAAAATTATAGTGAATACTAGTTCAGAAAACAGAAAAAAAAGGAATTTGAGGAGGAAACAAGTCTGCCAAGGTATGAGGCTGAACTAAAGCCACTCATCCAGATAGCATTATAGGTGAAACTGGGAGGACAATAAAGAAATGAGAAATGGAGGCATTGGGTCACATTTATGACTCCTCAGCCCAAGTGTTGGTGGAGACATCACATTTAGACTTTCTTGCCTCAGCCGCTGATGTATATAAAAGAAAATGGAAATGGTACTTACTGGTATAAGAACAACTGTATCTGATTAAATACATACAGAAGAATTTTGTGCTTAAGGAGATGTAGTTTTCAAAGCACTCTGGGATCGATTTTTCAAGATGTCTCAAAAATGGGAAGGTGCCAGAAAGGGGCCATAGCAGCATTGTATATTAAGAAGATATACACATGTGAGGCAGTGCGGGAACCTGAAAAATGATGGAAAGCATTAGGGTGAAGATTCACAGAGGCAGAAATTGAAGCAAAATTGTCATCAGAATATATTCCAGATCACCTGTGCAGAAAAGAGAAACAGATGAGGATCTTGGGAAACATATTGCAAACCTAGATAAGTATGTGATACAGAATTTTTTTTTCACAATTTTTTTTGCATCTATATGCATTAGAGAAATTGGTCTATAGTTTTTTTTTCTTTGTTTTTGTTCTTCCTGGTTTAGATATCAGCACTATATTTATGTTGTAAAGGGAATTTGGTAGGACTCCTTCTTTGCTTATTTTCCCAAATAGATTATATAGTATTGGAAATAATTGATATGATGGAGTTGTGATGGGGAACTTTAATCATTTGGACATCTGTTGGAGCTCTCTCTGTCAAAACAGGACAGTTTATGATTTCTTGACTTGCCTGAATTATAATTTCATCCTTCTAAAGGTTGAGGAATGAACCAAGAGAAATTCATTTCTGGATCTGATTCTTACCAAAAAGGAGGAGCTGATTAGTGCTGGAAATTGTATTGAGTAATCTTTCCAGCTTAGCATTGGGATAGAGGAGGAAAAGGCCAGAAATGGACTGATGTGTATTTGAGATTTGGAAAAGGAGATTTGAGACAAAAGATAGGGAGGATCCTCTGAAATACAGTTCCTCAAAGAAAGTCAGACTAAATAATAAAAAAAGAATGAAATTCTGGACATATAACATGAAAAAATTCAATGACAAGAAAAAAACAAATTGTTGAAAGAGACATATTGTTGGACAAGGAACTCTTGAACTGACAGATTTAAAAAAAAGATATGTACAAAAGACAGGAGCAGGGGCAGGCAGCTGCATATAAGTACAGATATATGACATGGTTCTGCAAAATAGCATCAGGAGTGCTAAGGCTCAGAATAAGCTGAGACCATCAAGGGAAAGCCAAGGATAAAAAACACATATACATATACATAAATCATATAAATATTTAACTATATTAGGGAAAAGAGGAGGATCAAACTAAAGATAGGTCTATTGCTTTGAATGAGGGAAAATGGTATTAGAGAACTGATCTTAGATCTGGGTAGACTGTGGATTCAAATCTTGTATCTAAGAATGTTGTCTTTGTGACCTTATGTGAGCCATCGGAGCTGTTAGTGACTCAGGCAACTCTCTAAGACTGTAAGTTGCAGAGAAGCTGCTGACTTACAATAGAAGTTTCCTTACCTGAGAGTTACTTACATCAATGCCCCAGCTCCTATCCTTATCACCTTCTCTGTCCAGGAGAATGCTTTTTGGTCTAGGAAGGACAGAGCAATATGTAACTCTGGACAAGAAACCTCTTCCTGGCTCAGTTTCCTCAAGTGTAAAATGGGAATAACAATATCACTGACTTCTCAGGGTTGTTGTAAGGATCAAAGATAATATTTGTAAAGTGCTTAGCACAATATCTGGCACATTATAGGTGCTTAATAAATGCTTGCTTCCATTTCCCAATTGATAAATGGTCAAAGGATGTAAAAGACAGTTTTCAGAAGAAAAAATCAAAGCTATCCATAGTCATATTAAAAATGTCCTAAATTATCCATAAGTGGAGAAATGCACATGAAAACAACTCTGAGGTACCATCTCACATCTATCATATTGGCTAACATGACAGAAAAGGAAAACGACAAATGCTAGAGGAGATGTGGAAAATAGGTACACTAATGCACCATTGGTAGAAGTGTTAATGGATTTAACCATTGTGGAGAACTATTTGTAACTATGTCTAAAGAGCTATATAACTGTGTGTGCTTTTTGACCTGGTAATACCACTACTAGGTCTGTACCATAAAGAGATCAAAGAAGAAAAAAAAGATTCATATGTACAAAAATATTCATAACAGCTTTTTTTGTGGTGGAAAAAATTGGTAACTTAGGGGATGCCCATCAGTTGGAGAATGGCTAAACTAGTTGTGACATAGGATTTTGATAGAATACTTTGTGCTATAAGAAATGGCAAATAGCATGCTTTCAGAAAAACCTGAGAAGACTTACATGAGCTGATGCAAAGCAAAGTGAGTGAAACTAGGAGGACATTGTATATAGTAACAGGAATATTGCAAATGATAATCAACTATGAAAGAATTAGCTACTCTGATTAAGACAATTCCAAAGGACTCATGGTGGAAAATGTTCACCACCACTAGATAGAGGCCTGATAAACTTTAAGTGCAGACTGAAGCATGTTTTCTTTCAGTTTATTTTTTCTTGCTTTATTTTTCTTTCACAACATGGCTAATGTGGAAGTGTGTTTTGCATTTATATGTATAATGAGGATTGTATTTCTTGCCTTCTTAAAATGTGGGAGAGAGGCAGATAGGCAGGAGAGAATTCAGAACTAAAAATTTTTTAAAATATTGATGCAGAGGAAAATCTAACTGCTTTTGATGAGTTCACATTTCCTGGGTTAGATGAACTCCATGCCAAGATACTTAAAGAATCATAACACTCTGAGCTTTAAAATTTGCAAAGCACTTTACAAGTATTGCCTCATTTGGCCCTCCTAATGATCATAACAATAAGTAAAAAAAACAAGTAAATAACAATAAGTAAATATAACATAAATAACACATCATAATAACAATAAATGGATGCTATAAGATATCCTTTCTACTCTACAGATCAGGAAAACAAAACTCAGAAAATAACTGCTCAAATGTAAATTAGTGAGCTTCTGAGGCAAGATTTGAATATAGGTTTCTCTCCAACACTCAATCCACTGCACCACCTTGTCAGTGAGAAATGGTACATATGATTGCTAGATACCATCATGATTTGAAAAATGGTGAAGAATGGGGCAGTCAGGTGGTGCGGTGGATAGAGCACCAGCCTTGAAGTCAGGAAGACCTGAGTTCAAATCTGACCTCAGACCAAACACCTGACACGTACTGTGTGACCTTGGGCAAGTCACTTAACCCTGATTGCCTCACTTGAAAAAAAAGAAAGAAAAATGGTGAAGAAAGAGGGAAAAAAAGTTTTTTTGAGTAGGACTTTTTTCTTAAAATGTAAAAAAGACAATTGTACAAGATCTCTTACCTACATTAATCCACACATTTGGCAGCATATGCCTCTCCAAATGGGGAATTTTATGGTAAATTGATATCCATGCTAGAAAGGGGAAGAGAAAAAGCCCCATGCAGATTCATGTGTCCAGATGAGATTTATTGAAGGATATTATTTACAACTGACTGGTCCCTCAAGAGAGCTTCAGATGGAGTTAATGTGGCCACAGCCTCCATGGTACCTGCATTAAGCACCATGCCTGTGTCTGTGCCTCACTGTGGGCCTCCATTGGGTGTTTGAGTGACCCAAGAATGAAAACAGCTTGTGGGGTTGGGTGGGGTGGAGTGGGGAAGGATGGGGGTGGGGAAGGAAGGCAACAATAGATTAAAAGAGATTCCTAGCTTTCCCTTTCAGTAGAGGAAAGGTCTTATCTCTCTGGGGACATGTCAGGAGGAGTTTGTGAGGGAAGGTGTAAAAGATGCTCCTACAGATTTCCTCATTTCACAGGAGTCCTAGGCAGGGATTGCTGGGAAAGCAAAGATGTTTAACATTAACTCCACTCTTAGAGCTTTTGCTTTGGGATTTTAATGCACTACAATTGATATAGGAGGTGAAAGAGGAGAAAAGAAAGGTGGTGCAGAAAGATTCTGATTCACCTTACCATGATTTGGTAAGATTTACTGGGTCTGTTCTCGAAGAATGATATTTGTATTTTACTTTAAAATTTGCAAAGTATTTTACATCTGTTACCTCTCTTGGTCATCCCAACAGCACTGTGAAGTAGATACTATTATTATCCCCATTTTTCAGATCAGGAAACTTAGATTGAATGAGATTAAGTGATTTAGCTAGGGTCCACACAACTAATTAAGTGTCTGAGGCAGAGTCTGAACTCAGGACTTCCTGCTCCCCAATCCAGGGGCTTCTTCCACTGTTCCATGTAGCTACTTACAATAGAGATGGAGAGCTGTTCTCCTTGTCTGGGCTGGACTCTGAGAGACTGTCTCAGAATCCAGAGGCTGGTTCATTCTTCCTATTGGTGGCATTTAACGTATAACAGAACTTAATGGTAAAACAAGAACAGAGATGCTATTTAGTTTTTTTCATGACTTGAATTTCTTATTTAACTCAAACTCTCCTAAGTCAGGCTCCAGAGACTAATGTATACTGTAGAAGCAATGAACATGGCCTTTTGTTCAGCAGATATTGGGGTGTCTTAAATCTATGACATAGTTCAACAGTTACTAATGAATATATATATATGTATATATACATGTATATATATGTACACATACACATTTTTTTTTAGCAAGCAATGTCAGTTATTTTACATCCATTAAGGAAGAATAGTGCCTGTGGTTGCAAATAAATCCTTATATTCAATACATTAGTAATAAATCATTACTGTCACAAATCAAACTTTATGAAATGAATTGTGACAGTCATAGTTTGTCTGACTCTCTAAAAGTGAAAAAGTACCATGAGATTGGAAAAAGAACAATATTCTCTCTACTTTCAAAGAGGGAAGGGGATGGAATTTGGAGCCTATAGGCCAGTGAGCTTAATTTCATTTTATGGCAAAACTCTATGATAATAATAACAATAATAATAATTTTTATTATTTACTATTTGGCTTGAGGTAGAAACTACAGAATTGTTGAGTTTGCCCATTTGAGTATTTTGTATGATTATTGACACTTTATATTTTTTTCTTTTGAGAAAATACATCTTTAATACATCTTTTGCACAAATGTTTATTGGCGACTGATTATTATTCTTATATACCTGTGTCAATTCCCTGCTTATATCTGACCCATCATAATGTAGTTCATCCAGTCTTGATAGTGGATCTTGGAATTTTCCTATCTTCTCTTCACTTCTCACTTATCATTGATTATTCTTGTTCTGTCCTTCCCAGTCTAAAGGATAGTCATCATTAAGGTGAGACTGCATTTTTCAAAATTGCCAATGATATTTGAATCACCAAATCTAATGTTTTTTCTCAATTCTCATGCATATTGACCTCTCTCTCTGCAAATGTTGATATTACTGATCATCCTCTTCTCTTTAATCATTTCTCATCTATAAGTTTTCATAATATTCCTCTTGCAAAGAACTATTTCCTTCACTGGATTGTCTCAGTCTCCTTTGCTGGATCTTACTACAGGAAATACCTGGTAATTCTGGGTGTCCCCCAAGGATTTCTGCTTGGCTTTCTCCTCTTCTTTCTTCGTGTAGTGAGGTGGTACAGTAAATAGAGCCTTCGGCCTGGAGTCAGGAAGACTTGAGTCCAAATCCACCCTTAGATATTTTTAGCTGTGTGACCCTGGGCAAGTCGATTAACCTCTAACTGCCTCAGTTTCTTCAACTGTGAAAATGGGGACAAAAATAGCACCTACCTTCCAGGGTTGTTGGGAGGATCAAATAAGATAATATTTGTAAAGTGCTTAGCACAGTGTCTGGTACATTATGGGTATTATATAAATATTATTATTATTATTATTATGCTTAGTGATCTCATCTACTCCCATGAGTTTAATTATCATTTCCATGTTGATGATTCTCAAATATACTTGTTCAGCCCTAACCTCTCTCCTAATCTTCAGTCATATCACCAACTACCTATCAGACATCTTGAACTAGATATCCCATAGACAGCTCAAACTCAACATACCCAAAATAGAACTCATTGTCTTTTCATTCAAATCTTCCCCTTTTCCACACTTCTCCGTTACTGCTGATACCACCGCCCTTCTAGTCACTTGAACTCAATCTTGATGTCATCTTCATTGCTTTATTTGTATTCACTGCACATCCCTAAGCTATTACCAAGTGTTGTAATTTCTACCTCCAGAATATCTCTTGAATATATCCCACCAGGCCTTATCACTAACATTGAAACTTTTGCAATTGCCTTGTGGTTGGTTTCTCTGCTTCCAGTCTTTCCACATATGGCATACTGGGGGAACCACATTAGTGACACAGTACTTGTGCCTGGTAATTAGAGTTTGTTATTCAGCCCAGAGAAAGCACTTCCATTGGTAACTGCTGATTGCCAACAGATAGTATGTCCTTTCTTGAATCTTCCTTTGTCTAGCTTCTGTTATGAAAGGTGTGTTAATTATAAAAGAAGAGTTAATTGTGATTGCTAGTATCACTGCTTAATTACCTCCAGGATCTCCTTTTTGTTTACACTTATTTCCAGAGCTGCTCTTTTAGTTTTGATCTTAGGACCATTTCCCATTTTGTTTTGTGTTGAATGTCCCTACTACAGCTCCCTAGATTTTGGACCTGTAGAAATAGTCATTTATTTCCTATCAAAATGTGAATGAAAAAATAGTACAATTAGCCACACAAATGGAAGTTACTTTTAGGGATATATCATTATTTTGTTTTTGCAACTTAATTTACTGTCAGAGTTCCAATTAATTGGTTGTAGCTACCCTTGGAACTGACAGGCATGTTTGTGTGTGTGTGTGTTAAGAAGTGTTCCCAAGGAGTGGAGGTTAAAGGTTGTTCCAGCAACTTTGACAAAGCAAAGGTCTTGAGCAAATTGCAGATCCACATGCCTGAGTACAGGGGGTCCTGTCCCTTCACCCCATTGCCTAGGCTTTCTCCCTTTCTCTTCAACAGCATCTTAGCTCTCAAAAGTGTCACTAGTAAACCAGTCCCCAATTAGTGGTAGAAATTTTTTTCCAGGATCTTGGCATAATTCTCACAGCTTTTCAGGGTTACCACTGCCTGCAAACATAGAATCATTCCTCTTTGCAAGATTCAAAGAAGGGAGCTGTGGGAAAGGTAAAATTTGGGTTTCATTATTCTTGCTAGCAAGAGAACAGAGAACTTTGCTTTTGATGCTCAAATATGTCATTTGAGGAAGGGAAACAAAATTCCACTGGCTGATCAAGCACTCCATTCCTTACTTTTTTGCCAGGGCATGCACAGATTCAGCAGCCCATAACCCTCTCCTAAATGAGTCCCTAGAAACTACTTCAGGGTCTCTTTCAGAACAGCAATTTAGAGACTGCAGTTGTAATAAAAGAATTTGAACACTAAAGGCTTAGAATTAGACCATTGCTTAGGGTATTTACCTTCTTTGATTCAGTGAAACAGCACCAGAAACAGTCTTTTAGAAGGATCCAAATTAAATAGGGACTCCAACTGCCATAGACCCATCTTGTTCAGTTCTGTTTTAGGAGGGAAGGAAAACTCCATTTGAGACTAATGACAGTCTTTACAGTAGGGGACTCCAATCTTCTATTTGCTGATTTAGCTAATAGGAATTTGAGGTGATAATGAACAGTGAATACCAATCAATCAATAAGCATTTATTTAGTAGTTATAATGTACTAGGGACTGTGCTGCGTGGTAAAGATACAAAGGCAAAAATAGATGGTATCTGTCCTCACTGAGGGCATGCAGGCATAAGAAAGAATGCCTTAGCCCTTGTACAGGTCTTTGTAACATTCTCTGGTAGTCTCAACTGTGGAATCCCAAAAGAGAATATGACAAGGATATATCAAAGACAGAACTGGTTATTCTATTTCTTTGAATGCTGGCCATCAGTGTGCCACTTATAAGGTTTTCTATAAAAATATTTGTGACTGATGGCTAGATACCTTGATTATTCTTTAATGGCTTATTTTCTCTTTGTTCAAGAGAAAGCATCAGGGAAGAAGAAGGTTTGTTAGAAGGACTGAGGAAAACCCTTCTTTTTTGTCTGTGGTCTGTCTGACTGACCTTTTTGGGGGAAGAGGAAAGAACCGCATGCAGTACATCAGAATGTAATAGAACATGGATTATTTTGTTTCTTAGAAATGAGTTTAGAAAATGAGGGTTAGAATGAAAAAAAGTGACTGAATGACTACTTGCTCCCCCCTCCATCTCCTTACAATCTTGCTCCTTTTAAATTCGAATGTCCTTTTTCGGAACTTAATCTTCTCACAAAAGAATACAGCAAAGAGGTAGAGGAATGGATGAGTCCATAAGAAAGAGGAAGGAAATAGGGGAGAAATGATATTTGCACCTTTGCAAATGCCCTTCACAATCAAGTCAGCATTTGTTTATTCATCCAGATTGCCCCATCTACCATTACATTCCATTGTTTATACAACTGGAACACAAAATTTAAAAAATGGAGATATGAGGAAATGAGAAAAGCAGAGGAAGTAAAGGAAGGAATGTAAATTAGAGGGTCTTTCATGACTCATAAACTCAATTTTTTCCATACATTTGGTTGAATTGTTGCATTGATCTCCTTTGATTGGTTATTCATGGACTTGTGAATTGAGGATTCCCTGTGATGATCTAAGGCTTGATAAAATCAGTACAATGTCATCTGCAAAATGGAATGATTGGAGCACTTCATTCTCCCTTCAATTTGAACTTTGTGTTACAAATCCTGTAGTCTTGTCTAGTCTAAATCAGAGGGTTTCAAAATGTGGTCCTTGAGATCCTTTCAGGGAGTCATAAAATAATAAGTTCATAAAATAATAAGGCATTTACAATTTCAATACAGTACATACAGATAGATATAATCTATCTATCTAGAGGTGGGGTCCTCAAAAATGTTTAAGAGTAAAAAGGGATCCTGAAACCCAAAAGTTTGAATACTGCTGGTCTAGACCATGCCATGCAGTTAGATGGCCAGTCCAATGACTTGTTTTATCACTAAATTTATCTAGGATTCCTGTTTAGGGCAGAATAAAAGTGGATATATATATGTATGTATGTATATATGTATGTATATATTTTGGAGAATTCTACAGAGCTTTCAATGACCTCAACTGTTACAAACTCCAGCATTTTGAATACTATGATACCCAAAGAATCAAAATTATAGAATACAAAGGTCATTGGAGAAAAGCATGATGGATATAAACAGGAAGAAATATAAGAAGTAGCAGTGTAAGAGGTAGCATTAAGGAGATATATAATAGGAAAAGATGGTGGACCATTGATGGAACAAGAACAAAAGATGT
Organism: Vombatus ursinus; assembly: GCF_900497805.2. Lineage (NCBI taxonomy): Eukaryota > Metazoa > Chordata > Mammalia > Diprotodontia > Vombatidae > Vombatus > Vombatus ursinus. Next base: position 1,717,971 of record NW_020949753.1, on the reverse strand, counting down.
AACAGTTGGGCAGGCCACTGCTGAACCAGTTAAATGCAAAGAGACCAAGAGAAAGGTGTCTGGTGTGCAGGTTAAATTCTCTGCGGAGGATCTATGGAAGAAAGTAGGAGAAAAAAATCATACAAGATGAGAGGACCTAGGTAAGTTGTGAGCTGTGCTCATGGAGGGAATATTTATATGGATGAGATCTCAAATCTAGTGAAGTATGGACCTATTGAATTGTTTGCAGAACACTGAACATAAAAATGATCATATGGCAGCCTTTATTACAGAGGAGAACTTACTAGATAATCTGTAAAGTTCCCTTCAGAGCTAAATTCTATTATTCTCCAAATAGCTTGCTGAGGGGGACTGTAAGATCTTCATTTGAAGGGTTTAACTCTGTGACCCCAAGCCATTTAACCTCTGCTTGTCTCAGTTTTCTCAACTTTAGAATAAGGATAATACCAGCACCTACCTCCTAGGATTCTTATAAGGATCATCAATTAAGATAATATTTGTAAAAACGCCTGCCACATAAAAGGTGCTATACAATGTTTATTCTTTTCCCTTCCCTTTTAAGACCATACAAGTAATAAGTGAGCTAGGTACAAAAGATTGCTCTTGTGGTTCTAGTAGAGTTCTTATTTGTACTACCAAAAGGGACTAAATAGGACAGAAAAGATTAAGAAATAAAATTGTGTTTGTACAGTTCCTTTCTCTGGGGAAAATAATTTTTATAGACTTCATTAGTCCTAATACTATTGGCTGACATTTATAGAGCACATTAACTTTGACAAAACACTCTGTAGACCTTATTTCATTTGATCCTTGCAGTAACAGTTTTAAGAAATTACTAAGGGGACTATAAGTATTTCCATTATGCAGATGAGCAAAAGGAAGTGTAGAGATGTCCCATGACCATGGTCACATAGGTAGTGCAATTCAACTATTAGATTCAAATTTCTATTTCTCCTAATTTCAGATTCTGTGCTTTTTACCTTGTAGAAACTGAGCTTCTATGCATAGATTCACAGAGCGAAAGCCAGACCTTAGAGATTATCTGGTCCAAATTCTTTATTTTACAGATATGGAAACTGAGGCCTTGAAGAAGTACAGTGGTTAGTCTGAAGTTATAGTAGTTAAAACAGGATCCCTGTGAAGAAATAATCTGGTAGGTAAAGTTGTTCTTCATTTTTGTATGAGTAAACTGAGGCACAGAATGATTAATCATATGTTCTGAGCTAGGAAAAAATAACTTATTAATGTAATTTGGTGCATACACAGTTGCCTTCATTTACATTAAATATAATTGCTTTAGCTATACAAATAGTTGTAGAAAATGTTCAGATTAAATTGTCTGCATATTATACGTTTCTCAAACATTCTTGGAATGGTGGGAGGATTACAGTGCTTCCTTCTAAAGAATTTTAATTTTTAAGTAGAGCCACTGTCCCCTTAGAAGCAGCTAGGTGGCACAGTGGATAGAGTTCTAGACTGAGACTAGAGTCAGGAACGTTGGAGTTCAAATATGTCATAGACACTTACTAGATGTATGACCCTAGGCAAGTCACTTCACCTCTGTCTGCCTCCATTTCCTCAACTATAAATGGGGATGATAATAGCCTATATATTATGTTGCAAGGATGTTGGGAGATTCAAAGAATGTAATATTTGTAAAGCTCTTAGCATAGTGCTTGGTACATAACAGGCATTGAATAAATGCTTGTTCCCTTTCCCTCTTCCAATCACCTGCTTCCAACATGTTACTCTGTGAATGCTACACCTTTATTCTCCATCCTCAGCAATTGTCCTGAATATTGATGGATTCCCTGTACTCTTATTTTTTGAACAATATTTTATTTTTTTTCCCAATTACATGTAAAAAACAATTTTAACATTCATTTTTCTTTTTTTTGTGAGGAAATCAGGGTTAAGTGACTTGCCCAGGGTCACATAGCTAGTAAAGTATCTGAGGCCAGATTTGAACTCAGGTCCTCCTGACTCCAAGACCAGAGTTCTAGCCACTGCACCATCTAGCTACCCCAACATTCATTTTTTTTTTAAATTGAGTTCCAAATTCTCTCCCTCCTACATCCCCTACCCTCTTGAGACAGTAAAGAATTTGACATAGGTCATATATGTGCAATCATACAAACCATATTTCTATATTAGTTACTTTGAGAAAGAAAACACAGACCAAAAAAAGAAAAACCATGAAAATAAAGAAAGTGAAAAATAATGTTTCCATCTGCATTCATACTCCATCAGTTCTTTCTCCGGAGGTGGATAGCATTTTTCATCAAGAGTCCTATAGGATTGTCTTGGGTCATTGTGCTGTTGAGAATAGCAAAGTCATTTACAGTTGATCATCATACAATATTACTTTTACTGTGTACAATGTTCTTCTGATTCTGCTAGCTTCAGTATGCATCAATTCACGTAATTTTTTCCCCAGGTTTTCATCCTGCTCATCATTTCTTATAGTAAAATACTGTTCCATTGCCATCACTCACCACAACTTGTTCAGTCATTCCCCAATTGGCAAACATCCCTCAATTTCCAATTCTTTGCCACTACAAAAAGAGCTGCTATAAATATCTTTGTAGAAATAGGTCCTTTTCCCTTTTTAAAAAATCTCTTTGAGATACAGACTAAGTAGTGGTTATTGTCATTTATTCTTCATTTTCAAAGACAATCAATGTCATAATGGAGTGATGTCTTGACTTCTGCATTAATTGGATTAAATGAGGCAGAGTTTTATAGTCATTAGCCTCACTCTCTCTTATAGAGTCATAGAAGTCCAGTGGCAAGACAAAGGTCGGGATGACTGGCAGTGGCCTGGGATGCAGTGGATGACCTTCGTATCTTGGATGTCTGACCAAAATCTAAGTGCTCCACAGTACCTGCTTTAACCAGTTTAATGCTCTTTGGAACAAATTGTTCTCATCTGCCCATTCTGCTGGGGGATGTCTTCACATATTTGGGGTAGATAACCCTCTAACTCATCAAAAGTCTTGAGGCCTATCAGTTACCCTCAATTTGGTTTAGCTTTTCTGCTGAGATGGTTTACTGGTGTGGGGCCACTGCACATGCTATATTTTATTGAAACCACAGGTGAGAATTGAGTGCCAGGTAGACACCAAAGGTGGTTGAATAGCCCTGGAAAGGGCTCAGAAAGACCTCACACCAGAGGTTCTAGTCCTGCTTGAACAACTGGCACACCTCTTTAATAGAGGTATTGCTGGATCAAAGAGGAAGTGCAGTTTTATAGTCCTTTGGGCACAGTTCCAAATCACTCTCCAGAATTGTTGGATCAGTTCACAACTCCACCAACAGGCATTAGTGCCCTAATTTTTCCATATTTTTATCATTTTCCTTTTCTGTCATATTAGCCAATCTGATAGGTATGAGGTGATATCTCAGAGCTGTTTTAAATTGCATTACTCTGATCAATACTAATTTAGTGCATTTTTCTATATAACTATAGATAACTGACTTCTTCTGAAAACTGCCTGTTCATCTCCTTGGACCATTTATCAATTGGAAAATGACTTGTATTCTTATACATTTGATTCAGTTCTCTATATATTTGAGAAATGAGGCCTTTATCAGTGATACTTGCTGTGAAAATAAAATTCCCACCTTTATGTTTTCCTTCTAATCTTGTTTGCACTTGTTTTGTTTGTGTAACCCCTTTTTAATTTAATATAATCTAAATTATCCATATAATAAATTTAATAATTTTAATAATAAATAAATTTAATAATAAATTTAATATAAATTATATCATAATGTTCTTTATCTCTAGTTTGGTCATATTTTTTTCCCCTTCTTCATAGATCTGACAGGTAAACTACTCCTTGCTCTTCTAATTTATTTATGGTATCACCCTTTATGTCTAAATCATGTACCCTTTTGACCTTATCTTGTTTTACTGCATAAGATGTTGGTCTATACCTAGTTTCTGCCAGACTGTTTTCCAGTTTTCCCAGAAGCTTTTGCCAAATAGTGAGTTCTTGTCCCAAAAGCTTGGGTCTTTTATTTTGTCAAACACTAGATTACTATGGTCTTTTACTATTGTGTATTGAGTACTTAATTTATTCCCTGATCCACCACTATATTTTTTTTCACAGATTATTTTGAGGATCACCTCTCTATAATACCGTTTGAGATCTGGTACAGCTAGGCTACCTTCTTTCACATTTTTTTTCATTAATTCCCTTTATATTCTTTTGTTTTTCAAGATGAATTGTTAATGAGGTGGTGCAGTGGATAAAGCACTGGACCAGGAGTCAGGAAGACCTGAGTTCAAATCTGACCTCAGGCTCTTATTAGCTGTGTGACAGTGGGAAAGTCACTTAACCCTGTTTTCCTCAGTTTCTTCATGTGTAAAATGAACTGGAGAAGGAAATGGCAGATCACTTCAGTATCTTTGTAAAGAAAACCCCAAATTGAATCGTAAAGAGCCAGACATAACTAAACAAAAGCTCTATAATTTTTTTTCCAGTAATTTGATTGGTATGACACTGAATGAGCAAATTAATTTGAGTAGACAAAAAAACTGTCATTTTTATTATATTGGCTCAGCCTGCACATGAGCAATTGATATCTTTCCAGTTATTTAGATCTGACTTTATCTGTGTGAGAAGTGTTTTGTAATTGTGTTTATGTAGTTCTTGGGTTTGTCTTGGCAGGTAGACTCCCAATTATTTTGTGTTGTCTATAGTTATTTTAAATGAAATTTCTATTTTTATCTTTTGCTGCAGACTTTTTCAGTAATGTATAAAAATGCTAAAGATTCATGTGGGTTTACTTTATATCTTGCAACTTTGCTAAAGTTATTATTTCAACTAATGTTTAGTTGATTTTCTAGGATTCTCTACATATACCATCATATCATCTACAAAGAATGATAGTTTTGTTTCTTTGTTGCTTATTCTAATTTCTCCAACTTCTTTTTATTCTCTTATTACCATAGCTAACATTAATGTTAAATAATAGTGGTGATGATGGACATCCTTGCTTTACTCTTGATCTTGAGAAAGCTTGTAGCTCAATCCCTTTATGAATAATGCTTACTGGTGGTTTTAGATAGATACCACTTACCATTTTAAGGAAAGCTCCATTTATTCCTATGCTTTCCAATGTTTTTTTTTTTCTATAAGAATGGGTGTTGTATTTAGTAGAAATCCTTTTCTGTATCTATTGAGAGAATCATGTTTCTGTGAGTTTTGTTAAGGATATGGTCAATTATGTTGACAGTTTTTCTAATATGAACCAGCCCTGCATTCCTGGTATAAATCTCACCTGGTTATAGCGTATGATCCTTGTGATATATTGCTTTAATCTCCTTCCTACTCTTTTTATTTTAAAAACGTGCATCAATATTCATTAGGGAAATTGGTCTATAGTTTTCTATGTTTTTGTTCTTCTGGTTTAGGTATCAGCATCATATATGCGTCATAAAAAGAATCTGTTAAGACTCCTTTGTCTATTTTCCCAAATAGCTTATGTACTATTGGAATTAATTGTTCTTTGAATGTTTGGTAGTATTCACTCGTAAATCCATCTGGCCTTGGGGATTTCTTCTTAGGGAGTTCATTGATGGCTTGTTCCATTTCTCCTAACACACTTAATGAAAAGGAGAGACAAAATAATGACCATCAGGACAAATTACACTGAGTAGAATTAGGACTCGTGCTTAAGGCTTTTCCACTTACAGATGACTTATTTTTAAAATATGTATAGGTTAGGCAATAACAAGAATTAACATTTAGAAAGCATTTCAACATTTCCAGAACACTTTTACACTTCATTTCTTTTCAGTAATCCTGTGAAGTATAGACTTTAGACAACATTATCCTAATTTTACATAACCAAGGCTGACAAAAGGTAAATGACTTATTCTTGGCACCTCATCTGGGAAGAATTAGAATAAAGAGTGAACTCAGGTCTTTCCTGATTACGGATCTGACTTTCTTTCCCTTATACCAAATTCCCTCTCAGTTAGTTGGCCCAGTGGATAATATGCTGGAATTGGAGTTGGGAAAATTTGAGTTCAAATTCAGCCCAGAATCTTCATGGGCAAGTCATTTAACCTACCTGACCCTCCTTGTCTGTAAAATGAGGACAATAATAGCACTTACCCTCCCCCCCACCAAGTTTGTTCTAAGGATGAAATAAAATAATATTGTAAAGTGTTTTGTGAAACTTAAAGCCCTACCTAAATTTATTAATATTATTATTATATTTCTAACTGCTTTAGTACCAAAGACAGTTTGAGATAGTTTCCCTAAGAACTTTGAAAATGAGATTCACATATAGGTTATTGCTTTTCATAGGAAGTTATTCTATTTATACAGTGAAGAACACTAGATTAATATGAGTTCTCTGGCACCTCACCAATCACCACTCTTCGACTCAAAATATCATTTTTTGTTACCACTCCTTTATATTGTTCTAAATACATTTTCCTATCTGATTTAAACAATTTAAATAAATTCTTAAAGTGACATTTTATAGCCTTTCAAGTTCACCAAATTCAATGTAGGTACTCTATATTCAGAATTGTATTCCTTTTTACTTGTCTTTTGGTCCTGCAGTTTTATTAAAAAAAATTAAGGTGACTGATCATAATGTTTTTATTCATAAGACCATGTACCCATATCTTATACATTAGTACTTTTTTTTCAGCATTTGGGCTTTATTTTATTTGATTACATAATTTGCTTTAATTGTATATAATTCTCCAAAGTTATTTTTTATATTTTTGAAGGATTGTAGCATTTCCTCTTACTTTATGATTTTTTCTTTATCTCTTTTAATATACTTTTGGGGCAATGTTTATTTTTACTTTCCTTTTATCAGACCAAAACTTAACACCATAATTTATGTGTGCTAATGTGTTTATTACCTTTTTATTGTTTTTCCTCAAGACTAAATTTATAACACTGTCCCTGCTTCCTAGTTTCTCATCGAGATTTCTTTTTGTTAATAGTGAAATTTATTCCAATGTATTTCAGCACCTAGGGACCTTTCCTTCCAGGTAAGGGAAGGGATTTGAGATCATAAAATCTAACTTTGCTTAAGAAAAGAATCCTTTCTACAATTTATAGTCATTTAGCCTCTATTTGGAGAATTCCAATAACAGGAAACTTTATGACTTCTTTGGGCAACCCATTCTATTTTTTTTAAGTTGTGCTAGGAAATAGCATAGCATGATGGGAAGAGGACTAACTTTGGACCCAGATTCCATTGTCAAATCCACTTTTGACACATACTACTGTGATCTTAAGCAAGTGTTTTCACTTCCCTAGGCCTCAGTTTTGTCATTTGTAAAATGAGGGGATTAAATTAGATGGCCCCCAAGGTCTCTTCTAGATCTAAGATCTTAAATACCTTTACCCTTACTTCCTCTTCCACAATTTGCCTTCATTTGACTTTCAGTCATCGGTCTTGCCATGTCTCTGGACAAATATGATAGTCAAATACTTGACAGTAGCCAACATAGTCTTTCTAAATCTTTATTTTATTAGACTAAACATTCCTACTACTTTCTTTTAAATTTAAATTTGGAATTAACAAGCATTTATTTTCTCTCTCTTCCTCCACATTCCTAACTGGGAAAAAAATCTCCTAATATATATATATTTATATATATATGTATGTATATGTATGTATGTATATATATGTATGTATATATATATGTATGTATGTATGTATGTATGTGTATATATATATGTATGTGTGTGTGTATATATATATATATATATATATATATATATATATATATATAATCAAACAAAACAAATTCCCACACCGACCACATCCAAAAGTGTATTTCTCATTCTGAATCTTGATTTCATCTCCTGGATGAGTAGCATGAATCATCATTGGTCCTCTGGAATGTTAGATGGTCATTGAATTTATCTGAGTTCTTAATATATCAAAAGTGGTTGTCTTTACAGTGTTGTTCTTATTGTAGAGATTGTCACCTGGTTCTGCTCACATCACTCCACATCAGTTTGTATAGGTCTTCTCTTTTTTCTCTGAAATCATTCCTTTTGCCATTTCTTACAGCTCAGCAGTATTCTATTACATTCATATATAATATTATAAAAATAAAAAATAAAAGTTCAGCACTTTCTCAATTGATGGGCATTCTCTAAGCTTTTTTGCCACTCCAAAAAGAGCTGATATTAATATTTTTATGCCTATTAGCCGTTTTCTTCTTTCTTTGATTTTTTTGTAATCCTTTCAACTATTATGGAAAATATCTCCTCTCTGAGTTCATGTGGTAGGTAGAGCCGCCAAGCATATTTACGATGCAGAAATTATAGAGGTAAAAACCTAGTTTTTATTATTATGTTCAATATAGGTTCAGGCCTCAGAGAAAACCTGAGCAATCATTAAGATTCTACAAGACTTTTTACAGGCAAAATTATGTCAGAGTGACAGAGAAATAGTTCTTTTACATATTGCAATCTTGTACATTCCTCTTAGGACATAAAAGTTAAAGAAAAAATAGGTTCATAATTGCACACTTCCTTTGATGTCATAAAAGTTGAACAAACTTAGTTCAACAGTCATAAATTCACATATCCCCTAAGGAAATGAATCTTGTCAAACAAACTCCACAAGTAAACTAAGTGAGGTTATAGATTAAACTACATTTATGTAGTGCACAAATAGGCTGATTGATTGAGGGAGAAGATATACATATCACTAAGGAATTAGGGAAAGTTCATCTTCATTCTCTGGCTTCCTGACTAAGGAATGTTTAAGGCCTTAAGTAACTTTTCACATCTCAATCAGCTCAGCATCCTTTTAATTAAGTGAAATGGCCTTGACTATCCTTTAATATTTTAATTCTGTGAGTCAAGGTTAGGTCAAAGGTAATAGCAAATAGGCTTTTTGTTAACCTAAAGTTGCAGAAGAAATAAAAGGAAATTAAAAAATAAAAAATTCCCATTAAACAACCAATCCTGGGGCAGCTAGGTGGCACAGTCAATAGAGCTCAGGCCTTAGAGTCAGGAGGACTTGAGTTCAAATCTAGACTCAGATACTTAACACTTCTAGCTGTGTGACCCTGGGCAAGTCACTTAACCCCAACTGCTTCACCCCCCCCAAAAAAACCAACCAATCCTATGACAAAGTTTTAAGACCTTCTATTTACAATGAAGAGATCTAGCTCAATGTTCCTCCTCCAGAAACAAACAAACAAACAAACAAAAAAAAACAAATATCATGCTTAATGTAACTTGAATATGACTTACACTAGTGGTAGTAGAAACCATTTTATCACCATATATTTGGACCTAAGATATTGTTTTGCATAGTAACTATGTGCCACATTATAGCCCTGGTAGTGTAACTTCCAAGATGAGAGTTACAGGCAGACAGGCAACAGACATTTACTATGTCCCAGAAACTGTGTTGAGCACTGCAGATACAAATACAAATAAAAAAAAAGAAAGACAGTCCCTGCCCTCAAAGAACTTATAGTCTAATGAAAGAAGATAAAACTGAAAATTGGGGGAGGGCATATTGATGAAATTCAGAGAGAGTAAAAACCATAGCAAGAAGGGGAATGGATGTGTAGCCATTTTGGGCTCATCCCCAAAATGGAGGCTGTAAAAGGAACTCATCAGTGGGAGAGGGGGACTGGCATGATAGAGGGATCCTCCAAAGTGAGAAAGCCCAAGTTTTTGAGAGAAATTCTGGGATGAGAAGGGAGCAAAGTCATGGTGCCGAAATCCAGAGAGATTCAAAAGCACAACTGGGACTTTCAGTGGTAAAAGATTCTGCTCCTTCAGTGTCCACTGGCCCCAGATGCATGGCATCTAGTAGAGTGCCTCTGCATGGAGTTTGACAGTGATCTAAAACATATCATTTCAGGTGACAAACGGATAAATTTGAGAATCCCAGAAATTTATAGCTAAAAGGACTTAGAGGTCATGTAATCCAACCATTTCATTTTACAAATTAGAAAACTGATATGTGTAAAGGTTAAGTGATTTGCTCAAGGTCATGTTAATGGTAGAGTAAGGAGTAGGAGAATCCAGTTCTCAATCCAAGTCCAGCCCTTTTCAGAGGTCCCCTTGGAATCCTTCCATCTAAAAACATTACTCACCTTGTGAAAAGACAGCAGAGAGAACAAATTGAAGGTGAGCAAGTATGTGAGTTTCCCTTTGGAATCCTAAGTGAAAATGGAAATTGGGGCCATTTTGAATAACGTCCCTTTCTTCCTCATTTGATACCTACTGAATCATAGGAGGAATTTAGTTCTTAAAGTCAAGTTTTTGTTTTTTTGTTTTGTTTTGTTTTCATCCAAATAAGTTAAGAACTTTTGTTTTGTTTCTACTGAGATTCAATTATTAGGTTACAACCAACATAAGAGCAAGTGTATAAATCTGCCTTATGCTTCTGGAAACTAGCAGTTTACAGCAAAAACAGAAGATAAAAAGCCAAAATATAAGAGCTTTTGAGTTCATTTAAAACAAGTTTGTCAGAATGCAATTTAGAATGAGAGGCTTCTTTGACTAAAAAAAGAATAATCTCATTTCCTAGATATTAAATGAGAGATTCTTAAACTCTTTGGTTTCAAGACCCATTTACATACTTAAAAATCATTGAGGACCCCAAAGGGTTTTGTTTAAATGGGTTATATCTATTTATTTTTGCCATAGTGGAAATTTAAAAATCTTAGCATTATCATGAAAATAATTTTGATTTCACAGACCTCCTGAAACAGTCTCAGGTGCTACCATAGGCTCTTGTAGCACACTTTGAGAATGGTTACGTTGGATTATGGAGAGATTGCTAAACTCCTGGTTTGTACTCAAAGACTTGGGATGCTTTGGTGTACTTCTTTTCTCTGTACACATAATTTCTATCCAATCTGACAATTCACAAAACTTTGATTAATCTCTTGTTTTATGTAAAACTCTACACTTGCTGTCAAAATGGGTAAACAGTTTATATAAGATCTGTTATATGCCTTTATGTGGCTTATACTAAGAGAACCTGAAATGTACACAAATAACCATGTTACAGTAGATCAAAAGATGCCCAGTGCAGTATGAGGTTTGATGAGGAGAAAGCTCATTACAAACTAAGGGAATTTTAGAAGGCTTTATGAAACAGATTGATCATTAAAGTATGGATAAAATTCGACCAAAATGCCAAGTAGATATTTAAGGTAAATGAAGATATTTAATTTATAGAGAATGGTATGAGCAAAGGATAAAAATAGAACAATGGAGGGTACACAGGAGAAGAAAGTAGTCTAGTTCGACTATACAGTGTATGGAAGAGTGTAATGTGATCTAAAGCTCAGATTACAAGCATCATATTATAATTATAAATTGGCAAAGTGTAAAGTTCAAGTGGTGTGAGGCCTTGAATGTCAGGAAAAGAAGTTTGAACTTTACTCAACAGGAAACAGGAAGTCATTAGTTCTTTTTTTTTTTAATAGAAGAATTGCATAAAGAAGATGAGTCTGGGGGGGGCATTATTTTAATTGATGTCTTTTTTTTTAAACATTACCCTAAAATCCCCCAAAATCCCTCCCCTTCCTTTCTATCAGAGCCATCCAATATAAAAAAAATAATAATAACTCCTAGGCAAAAGAAAAGGAAGGAAAAAATCAGGGTTACTGTTCAATACATTGAAAAACTCTGAAAATATGTGCAAATGATGACATTTGTAAACCTCTCACTTCTACATATTTCTTTTTTGGGGCTATGATTGTTCTTTGTAATTTTGTGACATTGACATTGACATTGACTTGATTTTTGTGTAGTTGTTCTTTTCAGTTATAAGCACTGTTTGTTTTGTTTTCTTGGCTCTACTCACTTCATTCTGAATCATTTCTTTAAGATCTTTCCAAGTTTCTCTGTATTTATCACATTTTTCATTTCTTACAGCACAACCATATTCCATTACATTTGTGTACCACAATTTGTTCTCTAGGTGACGAGTATCTACTTTTTTCCCCCAATTCTTTGCAATTAAAGAGTACTGTTTTAAATACATTGGTGTACATGGGGACTTTCTTCTGATCAATGGCCTCCTTGAGGTATAAGCTTAGCACTGGAATCTCTGGGTTAGAGGATATGGACACTTTAGTCACTTAATTTGCATAATTCCAAATTTCTTTCCAAAATGGTTGCAACTCTACCAACAATACACTAGTGTGCCTATTTTCCTACCACTCCTCCAACATCAAGTATTTCTATTTTCCTCATCTTTGCCAATTTGTAGACTGTAAGGTGAAATCCTGGGGTTGTTTTAATTTTCATTTTTTTATAATTAGTTATTTGGAGCATGCTTTCATGATTGTTAATACTTTGCAATTCTTTTTCTTGAGAACTATTTGTTACTATTTTTGAAACAATTATCTATTGGAGAATGGCTTTTATTTATATGGTAATTGCTTATCAAATGCTTATCAGAAAAATTTGAAGTAAGGATTTTTTTCCCATTCAACTGCTTCCTTTATTTTCCAAGGTTTATTAATTTTGTGTGTGTGTAGAATCTTTTCAGTTTCATGTAATCAAAGTAATTTTATCTTTTGTAATTGCTTCTTTGCCTATGAATGCTATGTGGTCTGCTTCTTTCCTTTTTTTTTTTAATAATATGATCTTTAAGGTAATGGATCCACTTAGCATTTATTGTAAAATATAGTATAAGGCATTGGTCTTAACCTAATTTCTGCCAGACTGCTTTTAAGTTTTACTAGCAGTTTTTTCAATAAGGAATTTTTCCTAAGTAATTTTTATTTTCTAGTTTATTGAAAACTGGGTTATTGAGTTCCATTGTTTCTGATTCTACCTTGTCTAGTCTATTGAATTGGTCAACTTTTCTGTACTTTAGCCAATGCCAGATGGTTTTGATGACTGTTTCTTTTTTAATTAATTATTTTTTTAAATTTATGGAATAAAACAAGCATTTCCATAATGTAGTACAATAAAAAAGATGATTGCACATGAAACTGCAAATTCACTGTGTACAACTTGCTATTCCTTTTAAATACAGAACAAAGTTATCTTGAAATTTTCCTTCCCCCTTTTTTTCCTCTTTCTCCCTTCCCCAGAGACGACTACCATTAGACACAAATTAGCATACATATGTAAAATTATTCTATGCATATTTCTATTTATCACTTCTTTCTCTGGATGCAGATAGCTTCTTTCTTCATATGTTCTTTATAGTTAATTTGAGTATTTATAATAGAATCACATTCACTCAAAAGTGTACTTAAAAGAATATTGCTGTTGCTGTATACAATGTTCCCTTGTGTCTGCTCATTTCACTCTTCATCATTTTGTGCAAGTCTGTCCACATTTTTTTTCTAAGATCATTGAGCTCATCACTTCTTATAGCACAGTAGTATTCCATCACAATCATATACCACAATTTGTTCAGCATTTCCCCAATGGATGAAAATACTTGCAATTTCCAGTTCTTTGCCACCACAAAGAGAGCTGCTATAAACATTTTAGAACATTTAAGTCCTTTTCTTTTTTTCCCTAATCATGTTTGAAAATAGACCTAGCAGTGGTATTGCTGGGTCAAAGAGTATAGGCAGTCTAATAACTCTTTGGGCATAATTCCAGATTGCTCCCCAAAATGGTTAGATCAGTTCACAATTCCATCAACAATGAATTAGTGTTCCATTTTTTCAACACCCCCTCTAACATCTGTCACTTTCCTGTTAAATCATTTTAGCCACTTGATAGGTATAAAATGATATCTCAAGGTTGTTTCAGTTTACATTCCTCTAATCAATAATGATTTAGAGCATTTTTTTATGTGACCATAAATTGTTTTGATTTCTTCATTGGAAAGCTGCCTGTTCATATCCTTTGACCATTTATCAATTGGGGAATGACTTGAATTCTTATAGATTGACAAAGTTCTTCATATGTTTGAAATATGAGACCTTTATCTAAGAAACTGTCTATAATCCCCTCCCCCCCAAATTTTCTACTTTCCTTCTGATCTTGGCTACATTTGTTTTATTTGTACAAAATCCCTTAAATTTAATGTAATCTAAATTATCTATTTTATGCTTCACTTTGCTCTCTATTTCTTATATATTCATAAACTGTTCACCTATCTATAAGTAATATGTTCCATGTTCTTCTAATTTTGTAGTATTTTTCTTTATATCTAAGTCATGCATCCCTTTTTATTTTATCTTGGTAAATGGTATAAGGTATTGTTGTATGGCCAGTTTCTGCTATATTACTTTTCACTTTTCCCAATCATTTTTACCAAATATTGAATTCTTATCCCAAAACCTTAAGTTTTTACATTTGTCAAATACAAGGTTATTATATTTATTTGCTGCTATAAATTTTATGTCTACTCTGTTCCATTTATCTATTTCTTCACCAGTACCAGATAGTTTTGATAATTATTGCTTTATAATACAGTTTAAAATCTGGGACTGCTAAACCTCCTTCATTTACATTTTTTATTAGTTTCTTTGATATTCGTGACTTTTTTTTGTTCTTCCAAATGAATTTTGTTATTATCTTTTCTAATTCAATAATTTTTTTGATAATTTAATTGAGATGGCATTGAATATATAAATTTTGTAAAATGTTCATATTTATTATATTGGCCATGCCTACGCATGAACAATTAATATTTCTTTAATTATTTAAATCTGATTTTATTTGTATAAAGACTTTTTTTATACTTGTATTTATATAATTCTTGGGTTTGTTTTGCCAGGTATATTCCCAGGTATTTTATACTGTTGAGAGTCATTTTAAATGGGGTATCTTTTACTATTTCATCTTGCAGGGTTTTGTTTGTGATATACAGGAACACTGTTGATTTATGTGGATTTACTTTCTTTCCTGCTACTTTGTTAAAATTATTGTTTCAACTGACTTTTTAATTGAGTCTTTGGGATTTTCCAAATACATCATCATATCATCTGCAAAGAGATGCTTTTATTAACTTCATTCCCTATTCTGATTCCTTCTATTTCTTTTTCTTCTTTTAATGCTACTGTTAGGGTTTCCAATGCAATACTGAATAATATTGATAACAGTGGGCATCCTTGTTTCACACCTGATCTTACTGGGAAGGCTTCTAGTTTATCCTCATTACAAATAACACTTGCTGATGGTTTTAGATAAATGCTTTTTATCAATTTAAAGAAAAATCCATCTATGTCAATACTTTCAATTGTTTTTTAATGAAAATGAATGTTGAACTTTATCTAAAACTTTTCTGTATCTATTGATATAATCATTTAAAAATTTATTATTGATATAATCAATTATGTTAATAGTTTTCTTTATGTTAAAACATCCCTGCATTCCTACTATAAATGCCACTTGACCATAATGCATAATCTTTGTAATAGATTGTTGTAATCTTTTTGCTAGCACTTTATTTAGGATTTTTTGCATCCACATTCACTAATGAAATTGGTCTATACTTTTCTTTCTCTGGTTTAACTCTTCCTGGTTTAGGTATTAGTATCATATTGGCTTTATAAAAGGAATTGGTCAATTCTTTGCTTATTATTCCAAATAATTTATTTAATGTTGGAGTTAGTTGACTTTTAAATGTTTGATACAATTCACTTGTAAATTCATCCAGTCCTGGTGCTTTTTTCTTATGACTTCTTCTTTATAATAAAGTTTGAAGTCTGGAAGTATTCTTTTCCCTTTTCCCTATCACTTCATATTTTCCCCTGATAGTCTAGAGTTTTTTTTTTTCATTTTTTACAAATGAATTTTTATCAAGTTCTGTAAAGTATCTCTTTGATAATTTGATTAGTGTAGGGTTCTTATTTTCATCATTTTATATTTGTATGCTTAGGCATGGATACTGAGTACTTTCTTTCTTTAGGTAATACTTTGCAATTGTATCAATACAAGTCTTTTGTGTGCTTTGATAATTTGATTCCCAAATATCTTATACATTTTGCAGTTATTTGGAATGGGATTTCCCTTTCTGTTATAAATGATCTCCTTCATTCCCTGTGTGTAATACAATAGCATTCCATCACATTTATATAGTATAACTTCTTCAGCCTTTTTGCAATTGATGGGCATCTACTTAAGATTCAAGTTCTTTGCCTTCACAAAAAGAGCTGCTATAAATATTTTTGTACATATAGGTCCTTTCCCTCTTACCTTGATCTCATTAGGGATATTTTCATTAGTTAACTATCATGATGTTAACAAATGGAGATAGTTTTATCTTGGCTTTATGTATTTTTACATAATTTGATTTTTCCTCTTCCCATTACTCTTGCTAACATTTCCAGAACTAAGTAATAGTAAGGAGAGTAAGCATCTGTGCTTTACTTCTATATTTTTGGGAAAGGTTCTAGTATATCCTCATTGCCACCTTAGTGTTCCTGTTGGGGGTGGAACAGTTGGGGATCCTTGAAGCAAGGTGCACTGATTTCATTGCTTCCAAAAATAAAGATAAGACCAATGTACTTTGAGGCCATCTTTCATGTGCTCCCCTATCAGGTCAGGCAAATGAAACTGCTTTTGGAAGTTACGTATGAAGGTCCTCGATAGGAATCTTCTCTCTACCTGACCACTCTTCTGGGTCTCCTTGGCTAAATCCAATTACAGATCACATCTTTCAACCATAGAATACTACTAATTATTCTTTAAAAGTTTGTTAAATTTTCCTGTGAATCCATTAGGACCCAAAGTCTCCCCACCACTGCTTTTCATAATTCCTTTACCAATTTATATTCCTGAGACTGTATTATATAAGATATTTATTTATTTTTCTGTTAGTTTGGGAATTTTTTTTTAATTTTTAAGGTATTCATTTTGTATTTGTGTTTTCAGTTTTATTAGCACATACATATGTGTAATAGATTCTGATTATTCTTTTTTATTTCTTCTGGTATTGTGATTTCCTTTTTAATTTGCTATTTTTAAATTTTATTTCTATCCTCTTCTTTTTAGTCAGATTATCTAAAGGTTTACCTATTTTATTAGTCTTTACAAAGAACCAGTTTTTAGTTTTATTTATATTTTCTATAGTTTTTATTTTCAACGTATCTATTTCCTCTCTAATTTCTCTCTCTCTCTCTCTCGCTCTCGCTCTCTCTCTCTCTCTCTCGCTCTCTCTCTCTCTCTCTCTCCCTCTCCCTGATGTTTGTTTGTTGGCTTTCTAATGTTCTAAAATGTACATTTATTTCATTAATCTTCTAAATTTTTATTTGACAATGTATGCCATTATAGACATATAATTTTTTTTATTGAGAATTACTTTAATTGCATCCCAGAAATTTTATTTTTGTTTCATTTTTATAATTTACTTTTACATAATTATTAATTGTTTCTATGATTTTTCTTTGATCCACTCATTATTTAGGATTTCATTGGTAAGTTTCCATATGGGTACATATCTTTTATTTGTACTTCCTGAACTATTTACTCTTTTTGTTACTTTATGGTCTACAAATAATATATTTACTGTTTGTTCTTTTTTACATTTGCTTGTAGTATCTCTGTCTCCTAAAACATGGTCAATTTTTGTAAAAGTTCCACACAGTACTGAGAAGTATTTAGATTCCTTAGCAGTCCTTTTTAAGGACACTAGAGGACTCTAGTTTTTCTAGCAATTTGTCTAATTCTGTATTTTCCCTTTTTTTGTTAGCTTTGTTTGAAATAGAGAGGAACATTGAAATCTCCTTTCATTACTGTATCACTGTCTATTTCTTCTTACAGTTCAGTTAATTTTTCCTTATGAATTTAGATAGTAAAGAAGATGAAGCATATAAGTTAAATATTGATGTATGGTTTGTTGTTTATGGTTCCTTTCAACATGATATAATTTCCTCATGTATCTCTTTATAATTTGTGATTTTTTTCTTTATCTCATTGCATGATTGCAATTCTTCTTGTTTTTTTGGAAATCATTCGGTGCATAGTAAATTTTGGTCTAGCTCCTCATTTTCAAAATATGTGTGTGGGTATACATATATATATATATATATACACACACATATATATACATATATATGTATATATATATATACTTTAGGTGTGTTTTTGGAATCACAACTTTGTGGAGTTTTGCTTTATTGTCCAATCTCTTTTTTATTTTATTGGATTATTTATCCATTCACATTTAAAGTTATGAGGTTTATATTTTCCTCCATTTGTCTCTAATGTCATTTTTTTAAATGTTTGAATTAGGATTCCCCACCCCTTACTCTATGAAGACAGTACATTGCCTCTTCAGCTATTTAGCTTAATATACTTTAAGATAACTCTATTCACATCAACTCTCTTCTTTTTATCCTCAAGACCTGTCACCCCCACCCCACTCCATTTGTTACCTTTTTCCCTAGTTTTGGAGTTTTATTTAACTTATTAGTTCCTTTTTCTTGTTTTGTTTTATCTAATACACCAATACTTCCTTCCTTTTTTCCTTTTCTCAAGTAACTAAAGTAAAATTCCCCTTCCTCTCCTTTTCAACTTGTTTTGGTTGTTAGTTTTTAAAATGACATTTTCTGTGCCTTTTTCTGAAAAAAAAATTTCCCTCATTCTCTTCAATATTTATCTTCTTATTCTGTCTATTCTAGTTTTTTTTTCATGGCCTTATATTTATTTATTCTTTCTTTATTCTCTGCATTCCTTAAGGAATTAAGGAATCAAAGGTACCTATTGTGTGTTCTTCTTCTAAATCATTTCTATGTTATTGCCCTGTAAATATTGTTCCTGTCACACCTTTTTTTCTTTTGTTCTTTACTCTTAAAAACACCAGTTCCTTCAAGTGATAGAAATATTACTCCATGGTAAAAAAAAATTCTATGTCTTTAATTGTGAAGTTCATTATTAACCTTTGTCCCCACCCCCAAGATCATTTCCCTCTTATTTGCCATAAAATCTCTTCTCTAGTTCCAAGCCCTCTTATTCTTCTTGATGTCAGTTGTCCCCAGGAACTCTGATTCCTCTTCTTCAGAGGGAGGATGAGTAATCTCTCTAAGCACCAAACAATTTCAGATTATACCCACATTAAAGTTCTCATGGGGAAGCTAGGTGACTCAGTGGATAGAGCATCAAGACTGGACTCAGGAAGACCTGAGTTAAAATTCAGCCTTAGACACTTACTAGCTGTGTGACTGTGGGCAAGTCACTTGACCCTGTTTGCCTCAGTTTCCTCAAATAAGTGGGAGATGGAAATGCAAAACTACTCCAATTTCTTTGCCAAGAAAACCCCTCAGACTATATGGCCTATGGGGTGGCAAAGAATAAGATGTGACTACACAATTGATTTGATTTCATGTTCACAGGATTGTAGCTCAGTAGAGAGACTAGGGCTAGATATGCAAATGTGTTTAAAGTAACTCATTGTACTGTATACCAGATGCTTGACCTGAATATTGTAGGTCATATGATAAAAAAATTATCAGAGAACCAGATCATGTACCTTTGTCAACTATGGCCAGAGGGGGTTGCATTTATATGAAACTTAAAAGCATTTGCATGAAAAATTAATTCAACTAGGACACAAAGAAAAGAACTCTAATGGGAAAAGAAATCCTTGTACCAAATAACCCTGATAATAGTTTGATATCCCAGTTGTATAGGGAAATAAAAATACAAAAGAGCAAAAGCAATTTCTTCATGGATAAGTGTTCAAAAGATGTGAAGAAAAAGTTCTGTAAAAAATTGCAGCCTTATGGAAGATGCTTCAAATCAATTATAAGAGAAATAACCCTGAGGTTTTATTTTACATATAACAAGTTGGCAAAGATGATAAATGATTGGAAAAGTCAATATTTGAGGGACTGTGGAAAGTCAGGCCCACTGTTAGTGGATCTATGAAATGACCCAACTATTCTGGAAAGCAATTTGAAATTATGCTAAGAATATGACTAAAGTGCCCTAACCCATTGACCTAAATACTCCAGTGTTAGGCATATAGTCCAAGAAGGTCAATGATAAAAGATTGGTCCCATGTATGCCAAAATGCTTATAGTGGCACTCTTTGAAGTAACAAAGAACTAGAAAGGAAAGAGATAATCATCAATTAGAAGATAACTAAGGAAATTGTTACATAAATTAAAGAAATATTGTTATGTTGTCTGAAATGAATCAATACAGAGAAGCAAGGAAAGATAACTGATAGAGAGTTAAGCAAGTAGAACCAGAAAAACAATACATAGTGACTACAACATTGTAAATGAAAAGAATGGGAACAACAAAATCAACTAGTCTGAATGCTATGTGATTTTGATAACAAACTTGGCCCCAAAGTAGAAATGTGAAAAGTACCTCCCCTCTGCACAGGTGGGCAACAATGAGTGTCAAATGTTCCACTTAATGATGATGTCAGTTTTCTGGAAGTATTTTTTTTGTCTTTTTAAATTCTTTGATATAAAGGTTGGCTCTCTGGGAACAGGGAGGGGAAGAACATTTCAGGTAATGTAGGTAATATCAAATGAAAACAAAATCTAAAATTAAAAAAAAAGAAATCCATGAAGAACTTGAAAAAACTCTCCAGATTAAGTCTATATATGTTTTGAGAATGTCTCTGTGTTCATGCAAAGCTGGACATAGAGAAACATGAAAAATATGGTGGGCAAGGAACAGTGAAATGGCTGTTCCAGGTTATATGGCATTATGCAGTAGGTGGAGGACAGTAAAGTGGAATAAGAGGAAGGGCAAAGGTTTGAAAGGATTTTAAAGGCCAAACAAAGCATTTATCAGAAAAGAGTCTCTGCATTTATTGCTGCAAGGGTGACATGGTCAGACTTGTACTTTAGGAAAGCATTGGAGAGGAGAAACATGTGAGACAAGAAAGAGAGACAGTAGCAGAACAGTGGTTATATAAGTGTAGACAAGGGGCTATATAGCAGAGATGTGAAGGTAAAAGTGCCTTGTAGAAACTCAGCCACCAATTGGTGATATGGAATGAATGTGAAAAAGCAGTTGAGGATAACCCTGAGGTTGTAGGCTTTGGGAGACCGGAGGAATGGAAGTGTGCTCAACAAAATAGAGAAATTTGGAAGGGGGGGGTTGAGGAGAAAGATAATGAGGAGTTGTGTTTTGGATATGTTGAATTTGAAATGCCAACAGAATCTCTAATTTGATATATTCAAAAAGCCATTGGGGATGAAAGACTGGAGGTTAGGAGTGAGGTTATGTCTGAATATAGAGATATGGGAATAATCTGATCTGAGATGATAATTGAACCCATGGGAGCTGATAAAGTCACCAAGCAAAAAAAGTACAGAAAAAGAAGAGAAGAGAGTGCAGGATGAAGCCTCGAGGTATACCTAATGTTTATAAATATAGCCAGACTATGAGATTGTTAGAACAAAGGTTAAATGCATTACCAAATTAGAAGAAAGAATAAAAATAAGGTATATAATTAAAATAATTCCACACTAATACATTTAAACTAGCTATTAACACTAAAAAAATTGGAAATGTATAAAAGGACACACAATGACACTGGTAACAATAAAGAAATTTAACTAAAGCCAATCAATCGGCCAAAAGCACCTATAATCTACTTCAAGACAGCCAACACTTGATCTTCTTGCCAAACAGAGAGATATGGCCATCCAATGCAGTGTTGGGTTAGAACATAAACTTGTTTACAAAATCTTACAGAGGGGAATGGCAGAAGATTTTAAGTAGTATTGCTTCATAGAAGAATGAGAAATGAAGGGGAAAGATCAGCAGCAAATCTACCAAAAGTTTGGTGAGAGCTCCCCAGTTCCTGCGATGATGGAGAAAATAGCTGGTTTAGACAAGATGTATAAAATCTATGATCAAGGTGATAAAATTTTGAAGTCATTGATGGGTCAATTCTCAAAGTATCTTAACGAGGGAAGAATACTAAATATTTGGAAATTATAATACATGCAATATTATTTTTAAAAAGATGGTCAAGGAAAAATCCACATCTGGGTGCCTACTTTTTAATATCTACAAAATATTTGTGAATAATCTATATCTCTATCAAAGACTTCCTTGGAGATTAATAAGGAAAGGATATTCTTCCACTTAACCTCGGTTTCAGTTTCCTCAACTATAAAAGGGGGGTTGATAATGGCACCTACCCCCCAGGATTGTTGTGAGGATCATATGAAAAAATGTTTGTAAAGTACTTAATACAGTGCCTGTCCTCCAGAAGTCACTGTATAAATGTTAGCTATTATTATTATATTCTATAGCAAATCATATGTATTTTTCTTTTTTTAATTTTTTTGTTATATTTTAAGTTCTGAACAGTCTTTCTTTCTCTTTTCCCACCCCATGCTAGAGAAGGCCACAATTTGACACAGATTCATAAATATATGTAAAACCATGTTATGGTTCCTCCTATTTATTAATTCTTTCTCTAGAGGTAGATAATATCTTCCTTTATAGGTCTTTTGTAGTTGATTCGAAGATTTATAATACTCAGAATAACTTGATCATTTAAAATTATTTTTCAAGTAATGCTGTTACTATATACAATGTTCTTTTGGTCCAACTCATTTTGCTTTTTGTTATTTCATGCAGGTTTTTCCATGTTTTTTCTAAAATCAACCAGGTCATCATTTCTTACAGCACAGTAGTGTTCCATTACAATCATATACCACAACTTGTTTAGCCATTCCCCAGTTGTTTGCCATGATGCAAATCTTATCTATTTTCTCATAGTTGACTGAAAAAGGCTGAGAAAACAAGATCCCACTGTGCCTACTTTGTTAATTATTTGAAAAACACATTTGACTTAGTAACATAAACACTTTTCAAACAAGAAGATTCCTATATTACATATGATTATTATTAATAATAATAGCTAACATTTGTATAGCTTTAAATACAACATTGCTGTTCTTTTCCCCATTTTATAGTTGAAGAAACCAAGGCAGACATAAGTTAAGTGACTTGCCCAGGGTTAGAGCTAGTAAGTATCTGAGGCTGGATTTGAACTCAGAACTTCCTTACTCCAGGCCCAGGTTTCTATCCACTTCACCCCTCTACCTGTCAATATCAAGTGAAGTATAAAAAAAGGAGATACATCCTTACCTGCCTTGTATGTATGGACTGTGTATGACAACGTAGCCAACATATTGCACCCTTCTACCTCATTCTTGTTAGCAAATTACTTTAGTGATATACTATGGATTATTGTCACCTAATATATCTTTTCATTTTTTCTTTGGGTACCTGCAATTTTGATTCTTTCTGAATTTATGATGATTCATGATTTGCAGCATAAACATCACTGAGTAAATTTGCTTGTTTTTTTATTGACAGACTCTTGCTATCAGAAGTAGCTTGGTATTACTGAAGCACCACACAATTTCCCAAATATAATCCAGCTCAATTTCTTTTTTTTTTATGCAAGTCTGAACATGGTCCATTGTCCATTTACAATGCCTTTCCAAGAGATATGCCTTAGTGAACATCTTTAAAATACTTTTCATCATCCACTTTGTTTTCCCTGTGGATATTGCTAGGTTGACTTTTTTTTTTAAAGTACCCTAGATAGAACTTAGGAGTCTCTATAATGTTCTGGGTGCATCAGCATATATGATATAATCAGCATAATGCCATTCATAAAAAGTAGCACCTGGGGACCATGTCATTTATTGACAAGCCCTCTTCATGTATAGAACATCTTTCTCAGACCTAGCAAACACATTTTAGAAATACATCTCTGTTTTATACCACAGTCAGAACTATAAGTTTTCTGTGGAGTTATATGTCTCATGGACTTTTGTAAGAGCTTTATTTTTTTCTTTTTTATTGTGAATTTAATCATCAATGAATTCAAACATTTCAATATAAAAGGAGGAAAAATATAGAGGTTTGTATGAGAAACTATGATCTTCTATTGCACAGAATTTGCTTTTAAGAAATGTACATAAATATATGTATTCATATATTTATATTTAGTCATTTGTACAATCTTAACTTGCACATGGGAACCAATTTATTTGAGCAGAAGTTTTGAAGCTATCTTTTTCTTTAAGATGTCTTTCCGTGGTCAGCAACAATGAATGCAGTAGGATTGCATATCTTCTCCATCTCTTGATCAATGGTGAAGATTTTCCCGATGTAAAAACAATTATTCATGAATGCCTATGTGTTCCATTCTCTGATTTTCATCAAGAATATTTTTGATGTGGGCATGGACAATTTTAACAAAAATTTTTTAGCTAAAAAGTAGGTATGTATGTTAGAAACTACTGATATCTTTTTGGTCAGCTATTTTTGCCTTTATAATGTATGATCTTTTCTCCTCTTTTGATGCCTTGCAGTCAAAGGGTTCTTGGAAAGCAGGTCCCTTTAAGTGCCTCCAGCAGAGATTTCTTCTCTATGTAGGAGGGGTGATGAGGTCAACCCAATTTGCTGCACTAGGACACTTCAGATGGCGTCTTGCTGGGATGACAAACGGAGCTCCGGATTGGCCTCCCAAGTATTAGTAATTCACTGAAGTTGATTGATAATGAAGTCAAGAGGATGGATTTTTGTTGGAAGGAGCAAAGGTATGGAAACAACTCCACCTTCTCTTTTCGACTTTTGCACGGCCCTTTTCTCTCCTGGATTTTCAGAAAGAGAAATAGGAAACTTTTCATCTATCTCCCCCACTCATCTTGAAGCATTAGTGTGAGAATTGTGGGAATTAGGTGAACCACACTGACTTCATCTTGTGACCCAATTCTGGATCTAGCTCAGTTCCCTTTCTATTCAATTATGAATCTAGTCCAATTTCTGTCTCATGAGAAAACTTTATTCAATTATGGAAATCATGAAAAAAATTACTGCATTGTTTGAACTCAGTCCTATATAGCTGGGGAGCTGGACCAGCCCTACCTGCTGTTTAGAGACCCTTAACTAGGGACCTGGATTATTCCAACCAGAAACCCAGTCAAGTCCTGACTGATGCAAGCAGTTTTCTCCCAAGTATACATCTCAACAACCCATATGTCTTATTTGCAAACACCCTGTACTGGATAATCAGTTACTGTTTCAATTTTCCTTTGAATGAATACCAATACTTGGGAGAAGTGAACACCTCTTTTTCTGATTTCAGGGAATTGCATCTGTTTGCTCTCCCCCTCCCAACTCAGAAAGCCCCTAATCTTTCCTCCAATTAGAAATCAGATGATGTAATATTGTATCTTGGTTTATAACTTGTTACTTGTTTTCTTTTAATGCATAAAATCTGTTTCCCCCTGTTTTGAAAGTCCAGTGCCAAGCTGAGAAGTTCTGGTCCTAATTTGTTCTGCAATTGGCATACATTGCTTAAAGCAATATGCGCTGAAACTCAAATCGTTGTTTCCTCAGTTATTTCAAGTTTCCCCAGTTGCAGTACCACTCTACTTCAGGTTGCTGAAGGAAGAGACTATGGGATGAAGCTGATAGGAGAGGATCTAGCAGTCTGCATCATGTCTCTGTTCCCAGCTTGCTATACTAGAGACTATGGGGGACTTCCCCTTGAGTGAGATGTAGGACTCTCTCTTGACTGAGCTGAGTTATCTCAACACTAATGGGAGAACTCCTTCAAATTGTATTGGAGCAGATAGTAGATCATAAGCTCTTATTATATTCATGGTGTTCTGTTGGCTTCTACCTATCAAGTAACACTTCTAGACAAGATGACCAAATGTCCAACAAATTATGTCTTCTTGTCTTTGAACCTATGAAATCATCTCTGCTCATTCCATCATTCACCTCTCCAAGGAGAATCTTTGAGCCATCATTCCATTTAACTGTAATTTCTTTGTCTTATTGCAAAATTGTCAATATGAATCTTCTTTTTTCTCTGTCTATCATTCTTTAATCACTGAACAAAATCTTACACTCAATTGCATTATTAGTTAATGAAGTGGTCTAAAAATTTATTCTTAACACTAGTTCAATTTTCCACTGCTTTGTTACTTTTCTTATGCAACTAGAAGATGATTGCCCTATACAGGAGACCATTATGTACTTTCATCTGTCTTGTGGGTCATCATGGCTCAAAAAATTATCACCTGCTGGCCATTGTTATTATTCTAGGCCTCTTGGCACTTAGTTTATCAGACAACAGAATTAGTCACCAGATCTGTATTCAAAACCTTTTCAACCTGGTAAAACTTCCCAGCACTTTGGCTTCTCTGGAAAATTATGTATTTCAACTCTGACTTCCTCTTCATCAAAACTCCCTCAGAGCAACTGATTTGAACTTAAGGAAGATAGACTTTGAGAACCTAGGGTCAACTCCACACCATAAGGAGTTACTGTGGTGGGCTGTTTGTGGAAGATGTTAGATTATATATGGATTTTATTTATAAGCACTTAGCAATTAATGATCAGCATTCCAAAGGTTTGGTTTGTTTTTTTTTTTGGTAAGTTGAATGTATGAAACTTGAAAGCCATTTTACTGTAAAAATGATGTGGGTAATGGGGGTTAGATTGGTAGGCCTTCTCCTAAAACCTATTTACCCTCAAAATTAAGTTGAACAATAATATACTAATAATATTAGCTTGAGTTTTGGATCTTAATAGCCAAGTACCATCTGGTTCAGGAAATAAGAAGAGAAGGAAGTGGCTTCTGTCTCTTTCCTTGTGTGGGATAAGCTGTAAGCAAGTTTTCAGAATTGTTATCATTTTCCATTATCACCCTCCCACTTCCTTTCTGTCTTGTTTTCATGTGCCTGTCTTACCCTTCTCCAGTGTCCTAATGGTGCTGACAACCTCCTACTACATCAGAGTAGGCGTACCCATCAGCCTTGAATCTTTAAGATTATGTATTTCATCAAAACTCCCTCAGAGTAACTGGTTTGAACTTATGGAAGGTAGCAGTCTAATGGATACTATTTTTTTATAAGCTCTTAATCTGGGGCATATGAACTTAAAAATTTTTTGATAACTATTTCAATATATTTGGTTTCCTTTATAATCTTACTTTTAAAAAATTATGCATCTAAAAATATTATTCTGAGAAGGGCTTACCAAACAGCCAAAGGGGTCCATGACAGAAGAAAGATTAAGACCCCCTGACCTAGATGTTAGAGAGGTTACTTGCTAATTTAAAGGAATGTCTACTTGGTGGCAGTTCTAGCCATTTGGGCAATGATATTATGGGGCAGGGGGATATGGGTTTGTCCTGCCTAAGAGTCAATGGAGAGAGACAGAGAGACAGAGAGAGAGAGAGAGAGACAGAGAGAGACAGAGAGAGAGAGAGAGAGACAGAGAGACAGAGAGAGAGAGACAGAGAGAGAGAGAGAGAGAGAGACAGAGAGAGAGAGAGAGAGAGAGAGAGAGAGAGAGGAAGAGAGAGAGAAACAGAGAGGGAAGGAGAGAAAAAACAGAGAAAGACAGGGAGAGAGAGACACAGAGAGACACAGAGAGAGGCAGAAAGAGAAAAAACAGAGAGAGAGAGAGAAGGAGGGAGGGAGGGAGAGAGAGAAACAATCAGAAAAACATGCATACAAAAAGAAGGACAGAGACAGAAACAGAGAGTCTGAGAGAGACAGAGAACATGGAAGATGTTGCATTTCCAGAGTGCTTCTCCTCTTTTCCTAGTTGCTTATTCCAGAGCATGTGGTGGGACAAAGCATAGGTAGAGGAGAGGTTATCAGAGTGTCTGTGTGGGATGCCTAGCCCCTAGCAGTGCCAAGAAGCTTGGTATGATGCTAGTAAATCTGGGGGCCTCTGATAATCCTCAACTAAATTCCCTCAAACTGATTAATAGAACAAAGCTCTCAACCTTAGCAGCCACCAGAGCAGGTCATTGACCCCATTTTATGCAACAGACTTTAGTGCAAAAACCAGGTTCCTGTGGAAGGTGTGTGAAAGAGGGAAGAAAGGAAGGAGTGAAAGAAAAAGAGAAGGAGCCACCTGAATGTTATACCAATCTGTTCTACAGGATGAAACCTCACAATGATTTTTCTTCCCTCAGACAGGAAAAAAAAATCTAGTCATTATCCTTTCTCCTGGATACTCCAGGTCTCTGGTGTTAACATGTTTTCTTCTGTTTTGTGGCAGCCTCTTGGGGATACAAAAGAGAGAAAAAACATGTTTCCTTGAGAGCCAAATGTCTGGAGGTTTCTAATGTGCTTTAGCTCATTTTCCAAGGAATTTTTGATGCCATCTGATTAGAGCTAAGCATATTTAAATACAGAGGGGCAGCGTTTCCCTGCAGTAATGTTGAAGGATTGGGAGAGTTGGGGAGCAAAAGGAGTCTTGTGTTGAGTATCTCTTGGTTAGATTTGGCTAGGCTGCTGACGTTTGTCAGAAAGGAGGGATCACATTAGAAGGAGGGCAGCACATTTTTCAGCTGATGCAATTTCAGGCATCTGCTAATTTTACCAGCTACTCTACCAACTACTTTACATGACTTATATTGACAAAGAAAACAGAAATGTAAATAGTTCCTTCTGTCAAGGAACACCTGGCTCTTTCTTTTGTATTTATTTATTCATTTTTTTTTGTGTGGAGTTGGATTTTAGGGGGAAAATCTCCCATTCAATTGTTTGCTGCTCTTTTGGATATCTATAAGTTCATCATGCTGGGTAGACAGCAGATTTTCATGCATAGTAACTAGTTAAAAACTGTAGAAATGGAGGGGGAAAGGTGAGGCATTTTAGCATGGATCCAGCCTTATGCTAGATTGGATGATTGGCCTACAGTTGGTCATGGTTCCCCAGGAAATGTTTTCCCTTCTTGCAATAACCCAATAATCTTTATTTCTTAAATTTTCTCAAGTCAAATGCAATTTTTATGCATTTGGGGGAGACAAGTGCAGCCTAGAATAATTTTCCTACTTTTGTCATGATGATGAAGATTCTTTTACATTACAGATACACAGTTATGCTTATCCCTATTCCCACTACCACTACTGATAAGTAGGGTCCCCAAAGCTAAAAAACATCATTCCCTCAGAGTTCAAAAGGTAACCTTAGGGCTGATTCTCTAATTCCCTTCACTTGAGCCCCCATTGGTGTGTCTCTCCCCAAAATAATCAGTTGAGAATCAATTTATTCATTAAGACTTTAGTAGCTTTTAGGAAGGGATATTTTCTAAGGTGAAATTATAAGAACAGTTGGTTCAAAACATCTCAGCAAACATCTGTGATGCACTGTCTCAAAAGTATATATAGACTAAAAGAGAAAGTAGGCTCAACCTTAGAGAGCACATAGAGCAAAGTGGATAACTCAGCATTAGTTGCTAGAAATCATTTTCTCCCATTTAAGGGGTTCACAAGAAGCTCACCTCATGCATAAGGGAAATGGAAGAGGAAGGGAAGGAAACAAGTATTTATTAGTGCCTACTATGTGTCAGGCACTGTGTTAAGCTCTATAAATGTCATCTCATAGTGTAGGCATGGGTGTCAATTCAATTAAGCCATGAGTCCAATCTAACCCTGACTCCAAATGTACACAGCTGCCAACCAATCTGGGGATAGGATAGGACTCTGGAGGAAAACCAGGAATTCCAGCATCTTCTAGACGTCTAGAAGTTCACAGGGTCCTCCTTCAGTCCAAGTAAGGAGGAAAGAGATCTGGCCAAGGCTGAAACCAAGACTTCTCCTTCCCTCCCCCAGGTATTCCCTCCTCAGGGATGCTCTAGAAAGCCACACTTGCTCTAATTTCCAGAATTCCATCCCTTCTCAACTCATAAATGATCCCTGGAACATGTCCAGATGTCCTCAACCTTGATTTTTTGTTTAAAATCATTCTAGTACTAAGGTCTTTTAACACTTAATCTAAGACCTACAAGTAGTTGATTGAGAAACTTTCTCACCCAATTAAAGTATCAAAGTGAAGACAGGATGGCTTTGATCCTACTCTTACATTTAAAGTCATCTTTCTCTCTGTCTCTGTTTCTCTCTATCTCTTTCTTTCTCTCCCCCTCCCTCTATTTTCTCTCCCTCCTTTCCTTCTTTGTCTTCCTCTCTCTCTCTCTTTCTCTCTCTCTCTCTCATCTCTCTCTTTCTCTGTCTCTCTCTCCTCTGCCTCTGTCTGTCTCTTCTTCTCTGCCTCTCTCTCTCTTTGTCCTATGGAGAGAACAATTTACCTTGACTATCATTCACTTGAAACTGGAACTAAAGTCCTACTCTTACACCTCACTGTGGTGTGGAGAAGGTTGGTTTCTTGAAGGTAATACCTACAGAGCAAAAGCTATGATAAAAGCTGGAAACAGATTGCCAAAGCATCCTAGATTTAGTCCTAGAAGGGAACTTAGAGGCCATCTAGTACTGTCCTCTTTGTTTTACAAAAGAGGAAACTGAGGTAGTTGATGACAAAAGTCACATTTGAACTCAGGCCCTTTGACTCCAGAGTCAGCTCTCTCTTTCCAGTGTACCACACTGTGTCCCTGAGGAAAGTGATCATTTTTCTCCTGATAGGTCCTCTTTTTTTTGTTTGTTTGTTCTAACTTATAATAGTGAAAATGTCAGTGTCAAAAGACTATGTAGAATGAGGTCTCTCATAGTAATGGGCTATATATCCTAAGGTAAGACCTAATCCTAATTTAGGATGAGGCAATCCTGAGATGCTCTTTTTTTTAAATTTAGGAATAAAACAAGCATTTCCATAACATAGTACAATAAAAAAGATGCTTGTACATGGAACTGCAAATCTACTATGCAGAGCTTGTTATTCCTTTCAAATATACAACAAAATTATTATGTAAATTTCTTTTTTTTCTTTATTCTTTTCTTCCCCTCTCTCCCACCCTACAGATAGCTACAATTTTAGTTAACCTCTTAATCATAATGCCAACTGTGGAGCTTGAGGCCTCTGATCCAGTATACAACAAGAATCTGAAGGCCATGCCTGCTGAAAGGTAGTTAAGGACGCACCTAAAAGCAACTGAATTCTAGGGTTTCTTTGAGTCTTTCTAGGACTTGGAAGTATAAAACAGCAACCAAGTGAAATCATCCCTGGTCTGTTTCATTTCGCAGATTCATCCCCTAGGGACAGTTGTAGGACCTGGTTTCTGTTTTTCTTTCAGTAACTAAACAGAAAATTTCATACACCCTCATGATGGTCTCACACCATTACATATTGTTACTCAACCAGGAAAGCCACTGACAATGCCATAGTTTGTAGCCTCAGACCTGACAATGAGCTGGGAAACTCACCCTTGTTGACCATTGGACACCATGTTATTCAATTCTTTTGTGTCAGGATTTCATAGGATCACAGACTTTAAGCTAGAAAGGACCTCAGCGGTCATCCAAGTCATTTTATTATATTTAAAGAGTCAGGGCCCCATTGTAGTTAACTCACTTGACTGAAGTCACATAGGCAGTAAGCATCTGAGGTGGGGTTTCAGACCTAGCTCCTCTTACTCACAAGCCAATGCTTTCTACCATACCACATTGCTTCCTCATCCTGTTTTGTTTGTTTTTGTTGCTAAGATGAAGGGCTACTCACTCCTTAAATAATACCATTAATGGCTACCTTCTTACTGCCCTTGCCTTCCCTTTCTCCCCTCAAAGTGATCTGAAGCCCGATAAGCGTGTCTCTCTCATTTAAACCTATCTTCCTTACTATCATCCAAATATATTAGCCAAAAGGTCACTGGCAGGGCTTCCATAAGGCTGAGATGGGAATATACTGTTATTAGCTACAGCCAGGAGAGGGATGAAAAGCTAGAAAGATGATACTCTGAAATAACAGTTGAAGTCTGAGGTCTCGCCTCAGAGGTTAGCATCTACTAAAGTTGGACAGGCATAAATTTGCATCTGCAAAGTGAAAAAGAAACCCTAAACATAGTTTCTGAGAATTCTTTCTCTCCTTCTTGATAGATGCTATTAGGATCCCAAGCTTTGCCTTGTGAGTGCATTTTTGCCACCGAGTGAAACCTGTAAGAGAAAATTGGATTTCATTGAAATATTGAGGTGTTCAAAACACTCATTGCTTCTGTCTCACTTGAAAAACAGCTCCCTTACAGCTGTGAAATATATTAATATCCTTCCCTTGTCATTTCCTTTGGTTTCAACTGAGCCAAGAATGAGATTCAGGGAAAGTTATAAGTACCAGAGGATCTTTGTCATGAAATGCCAGCAGATCATTAAGGGAAAAGTTACATTTCATCAGCATTTTTCAAAGAGTGTTTTTCTCTCATTTTTTTCTCCCTTAAGTAAAAATAAGTTTATTTTCAGACCATATTAAGTTCCTACACTTTCTTGGCCAATTTGGAGATAAGAAGTTTGACAACAAAATTTGTAGAGAATATTGAAGCCCCCAAACTAGGTAAGCAATATCCCACATGTTCTACAGACTAGGGCCAGCTTGCAGTCTCCAAGTGAGTTATTTGTTTGCCTTCTGCTTGGTTTCCCTTTGTTGTATCTGAGTTAGTTACAATCTTTTGACATGTGCTGAGAGTTTGACAAGTATGAATTTTTTTTTTTTGCAAAGCCCTCCCCTGTCCTTGATCTTTTCAGTAGCATGTTCAGGATTTCATTAGTCATCGTTTTCTCCATTCCATTAGGATTAAACTACACCTGGAAAAAATAAGAGGCAATAGAAGGTGGATGAACAAGGGCTAGCACAAAGTTTAAGAGTGTTA
This sequence comes from Vombatus ursinus, assembly GCF_900497805.2. Taxonomy (NCBI): domain Eukaryota; kingdom Metazoa; phylum Chordata; class Mammalia; order Diprotodontia; family Vombatidae; genus Vombatus; species Vombatus ursinus. The sequence goes on along the minus strand of NW_020949753.1, from coordinate 1,685,461 downwards.
AGGTTACCAATTTAAATAAATGATGTCAGCGACTGCAATAGGTGGTCTTCTTTCTGTAAACCCAACTTAACCTTCCTTGCTCACATTTATTCAGATTTCCATTTCAGAGTCTTGCTTGTTGTTAGATGTCATTCTGTTGGTTGTGATGGAGGTGGGTGAGGGCAATTGATATTATATAATATATTTTGCTGGCTGTGAGTTTAAAGTTGTAGGAAGAATGCCTAGCCATGCTTATCTGTGTGTTTGCATGTACATGTGGTGTGTGTGTGTGTATGTGTGTTTGTGTGAATGTACATCAGTGTGTATGTTGCTTACATACATGATGTTGTAGGAAAGGATTGTGGGTCATTCATTCTTCCTCAATGATATTGGCAAAACAAAGGAAGATCATTCCTCCTTTCCCTTCAGTGCAAGAACTAGTCTACACTCTTGACAAGGCTAACCCCCTCTACCTATGTCCTTGATCCCATTTCTCTGACCTTTGAAAGCTTGTTCCATGAGCTGTATCTCTTCTCCCTAGGATCTTCTTGTACCCTCAAATCAATGACTTTGTCAATTGATGCATACGAGTGTATGCCTCCTCTTTTTTGAAGCACGTTTCCATTGATTTTTGCTATACATTCTGCCTTCTTTCCTCTTTTTATTCGTTCCTTGACTGCCAAGATTTTAAAATGGGCATACCTACAACCTTTTTCTTAAAAATTCAGTAAGTAACTCCTTAAACTACCACGTTCACCAAAAACACTCTTAATAAATTGATTTCTCAAAGCTCATCAGCAACACCCAACCCACAGTGGCTTTTTCCCAGTCCACATGATCCATTGACCTTGAAATTCCATAAGTACAATGCAAATGAAGTCCTCCAAAGTGCAATCATCTCATTTGTTTCCCTGTCTCTGTGATTTAGTCTCTGTCAGAGCTTCCAACCATCACATATACAGGTAATATTTAAATCTATCTTGCACCATGTACTCTTGCCCAAACTCTGCTTCCACCCCTCCAGCTGCATTTTGGACACTCTAGGATAATATCCTTCTATCACCTTAAAACAAACTCATAGTCTTCCTCCTCCAGTGTGGTAGCCCCTAAAGACTTCCCTGGTTCTCTCAGTGGTATCACCATTTTGCTAATCTTGTAGGATTAAAAGCTCTTAATAATTTTAAATTTTCTCCCATTTCCATTGCTTTGCATGTGCAATCATTAAGCAAATTCTGTTGATTCTTCTTTCAATATTTCTTTCATACCTATTCCTTCCTTTCAAAATCAGAATCCTAGACCAGGTCATTCATTTTCACCTCACTCTTAGGTGATTTCAATAAGTTTTAAATCAATCTCTCAGTCTTTAGTTTCTCTCCCTCTTCTCCCACTTATATTCCATTCCCAGTTTAATCTCCCTCAAATGTTATTTTCACCATGCCATGCTTATGCTCAGAAACCTTTCATGACTCCTCATTGCTGAAAATGTAGCACCCCCTCTAGGTTACTTCCCCCAAAGTTTTATTACACATCAAGCTACAGGTTGGTTCCTCAGAAAGTAGCTACAACCTCTAGTTCCATGTGGGGCTACCCTTCTACAGTTATTAAATCTCATGAGCCCCCACCAGTGAGTTTCTCATTAAGAATACATCAATAGATTAAATTATCTTTTAGTGAAGGTAACCATAAAAAATCAATAGCTATAAAACAATTTTTGCCCACTAGAACCTGGGGCATACGTTCCCATAAACATGTACGAAATATCTGAAAAGAATGTGCATACAATAGTAGTGAGGAACACATGTAAGGAACATATGTGTGTCAAGAAAAATGAACTCAGGAATTATAGTCATTTTCTCCTTGTAGAAATCACTCTGCTGCCCATATCTCAATCACTGTATAATTTTCTCTTAAGACCCATTCTTTTGAGCTCTGTCTCTTTTCTGATGCAATGGGTCATATTCCTTGAAGTTACTTTCTCCCTTGAGTGAATGTCTTTTTATGTCTGTCTTTGGGGAGTTTTATGTTTGTAGGCAGTATCTACTACTTGATGTATGTAGGCGGTATCTACTACTGATTTGGTAGATCCCATTCAAAACTACTGCTGAAGAAATGTAATTTTAAAGGGGAACTATTTGATCATTTGGAGACATTGCATGACTAATGGAATTGGGGGATAGGGGCAGAGGGAGAATAAAATTCCTTCCATCCTGCCAAAGGGATGACTTCCAGCTTGGACTTACTTCAACTCTATAGGGCCTAGCTACGTAAAGCCTCGAATGGTATGGTAAATTTGTTTGCTCAGCCAGTCATGTTCTCTTTAGACTATAACAGAGGAATTATCAAATTTGTAAAATGGTTGTAAGAATACTCTTTAACATCTCATTTACAAAAAGATCAAAGACTAATTCTGACATTCAAGGCAGTCCTCAACTTGGTTTTAGTTCACTTTTAAAATGTTAATTATCACTATTTCCCTACTTAAAACTTCCATTTATCAGACTGATCTATTCATTATCTCTCAAAAACTTTGTTTTACATTCTTATTTCCACATCTTTGCTCATGCCATTTCACTCATCTGGACTTCCCTCCTTTCCCATCCCCTCCCCAACACATATTATCTAATTTCTATTCATCATTCAAAGTCCACCATCTCTGCCAACTCATCTCTATGACATTTATTATCTATAATTTTTTAATAAATTGCAAATATAAAATAACATATAATGAAAAATTAATATATCACACATAAACCTCATAAATCTAAAATAATAAGAGTATTATTATTACTATTAACAGTAGCTGTTGCTAACATATTTATAGTATTTTAGGATTACAAATCACTTTACATTCTGCATTTTACATTAATGCAAGAATTATTATTACCATTTTATAAATGAGGAAACTGAAGGTCAGAGACATTGTTAGTTATCCAAGGTCACATAGTAAGTTATTGATAAGACAATAATGAGAATCTAGGCATTTTACGTCCTAATGCAGTGTTATTTCCATTATAACATCTTGATATACACATATTAGACATGCATATATGTACAATTTCCATATTTATGTTTACATATTTGCAAGTATGCACACAAAGTACATGCATGTATGTGTGTGTATTTGTGTTGTATTCCTTGGTTAAATTCTGAGTTTTGTTGAAGTTGTTATCCAAGGGTGTGCTGGTCCTGGCTTCCTCCCTATTCCCACTCCCACCCCCCCAATCCTTGCCCCCCCCAAAAGAGATGCATGTCATATTTTAAAATTTAATCTGTCTTACTATCATTTTATCCACCATTTTCTTGAGTTTAGAAATTAAAAACAAAAACAAATCAAGCTTTGATTTGTGGCATTTGCTGATATCCAAGGTGTAAATGTTTACATTAAATATTTAGTAATAGACTCTTCCGAGCCAGTTCGAGCTGGGTCCAGCACGTTATCTGATTGTATCTCCGGGTTTTTATTTGTTTTTATTGGCAAGGCAAATGAAGTTGAGTGACTTGTCCAGTGTCATACAACTAGTAAGCATCTGAGGCAAGCTTTGAACTCAGATCCTTCTGACTCCAAGGCCAGTGCTCTATCCACTGTGCCATCTAGCTGCCCTCCCCAACCCTCCCTGACTACATCTCTCACAGTGCCCTAGATATAGTAGGAGTTTAAAGTTGGAGAAAATCTTAGAGATTTTCTTGTGCAAATTGCTAATTTATAGTTGAGAAAATTGAGGCCCCTAGATGTTAATTGGCTTGTTCAAGGGTGGTGAATAAAGATTGGTGAACAAAGAAGCAATAGGAGAAAGAGTACTAAATTTGGAATTGAGAAGCCTGAGTTCAAATTCTACTTCTAATGCTTATTAGCTGTATAACCTCAAGCAAGTTATTTAATGTCTCTGAGCCTCAGTTTCCTCATTTGTAAAATGGAGATAATAATAGCTAACATATAGTGCTTATTATATGTCAGGCACTGTGCTAAAAATTTTACAATTATTAACTCATTTGATCCTCATACCAATCTTGGGAGATAGGCACTATTATTTTCCCATTTTACAGATGGGGAAACTGGGACAAACAGTGATTACTTGACTTTTCCCAGGGTTGCACAGCTGGTAATATCTGAGGCCAGAATCAAGTTCAGATCTTCCTGATTCCAGACCTGGCACTTTACCTCCTGCACCACTTAGCTACCCTTAGGCAGTTATAATGATATGATATGATTAATATACCATAATATAATTTATATATTATACTATACTATTCTATACTAATAATATAATAAATATAATATAATATAATATAAATGTTACAATGTAATGTAATGAAACATAATGTAAAGTAATATAATATAACACAATACAATACAATACCATACATATATAGTACCTAGAGTACTTACTTATGGAGCTGTCATGAGAAACAAAAGAGAGAATATCTGTAAAATGTTCTTCAAACTTCCGGGTGATATAGAAATGTCATATTATTATAAATGCTACAGCTAAAATTCAAATCCAGGTCCTCTCACTCCAAATCCAGTATTCTTTCCATAATACCAGGCTACTAAATGTACCTTGAGTCATTTCTGAATTAGTCTCTTCAAAGGGATGTACTTGAGCTCAATAAGGCTGAATGGTCATCATATTGGGGGGTGTAGAGAGTGTTCACTCTGTGGGATTAGTTTAACCTCATTTTGTAATAGCTTTATATTTGAAGTGTCTTTATTTATAATTCTGTTTTTCCTCTTATAGTAAAATCATTTGAATGCAGTACTGGCATCTTTTGGCTCTCAACCTCTTAGGATGCTATGTGCCTTAAATGCTGAAATCCACAGGGAAAATTTCAAAAATTCATGAATTTGGAAATTCACAGTCAACACTAGGGTAAGCCTATTAGAAGAAGTAGTTGCGTATCAAGAGAACTAACGCCTGTTGCCACCCACAATATTGTAGTATCTTATTCAAAATTCTTGTAGATAACACAAGTGAGTGCATGTGCTTACATTCACAGGCATGCACACACATATATGCATACTGGGCAGATGTATATTGGGCAGAACTATCTTACAGGGAAGGCAAGTAGACTGTTCTTTTTTGGCTGGTGAGAAACTATTTTTCAGAATGGAAGTTATATACAATTGATTTTTTTCTTTTTTGCCACCAAAACAGGAGGAGGAGGAAGGTAGGAAAGAGGAAAACTCAACCACCTAGATTCATGTTGAATAAATACCACATAGGAATAAAACCACATCTCTAAGATACGACAGTCAAAGACTGTGACACTGTTTGTAAAATTCCATAGTCTTTGAAAATGGCAATAAAAAGAATTTGCATGCTGCTGTTTGTAAGATGCTGGCTTAGCAATTAAGTTTTCAAAAAAGTTTGAAACTGTCATAAAATACTGATTAATAAAGTAGTATAGTAAAAAAATTTTATATATATTTATTTCATTTTCATAAAACGAGAGGGCAAGTTCCTTGTGTATGCATTTACCAAAAATCATTGAAGAATTGAATGAGGTGGGGCAAGGAGTAGGTGAAAAGTAAGTAGAATTCATATAATTAAAATTTACTTTGTTTTGTTCTGATATGGTAAATATCCCAGGCTCCCAACCCCGAGAAAGTAATTGATTAGACTGGATGGGATCATAAAGTCATAGGTCGACAGCTAGGAGGGGCCTCATGGTAATCATGAAATAAACATCAGAGTCTGAACTAAAACTCAGATCTTCTGGCACTAGAATCAATGAGTGCCTCTCCACCTCCCCACCCCACTATCCCCCAGTTAGTCAGGCAGAATAATGGATAGAGCACTGGAAAGAGCGCTAGAAATGGAGACAAGAAGACCTGAGTTCAAATCTGGCTTACCATACTTACTAGCTATGTGATCATGGGCAAATCACTTTAACTGTCTCAGTTTCCTTATTTGGAAATAATATCGCCTACCTCCCAAGGTTGTGAGGATAAAATAAAATATTCGTAAAGTACTTTGCAGCTAGGTGCACAGTGGGTAGAACACCAGGTCTGAATTCTGAAGATTCATCTCCCTGTGTTTCCAATCCAGCCTCAGATACTTACTAGCTGTGTGACCTTGGGTAAGTCAATTAACCCTGTTTGCCTTAGCTCTTTGTCTATAAAATGAACTGGAGAGGAAATGGCAAATAATTCAAGTATCTTTGCCAAGAAAATCCCAAAATGGGGTCATGAAGAGTCAGATGTAACTTAACAGCACAACAAAATACTTTGCAAACCTCACAACACTATATAGATGTTGTCTATCATTATTATTTCAGCATTGTACTCTGTTCCATAAAGCTTAATGTTAATTAGAAAATGCAGGGTAAATTTAAAGAAATGAGTTATGTTATGCAATGCCTATTGAAGGCATTTTTTTTAACAAACTCTGACCTATAGAGTAACATTTGCTTCTTATCTCTTCCATTAGAATTGTCAGAAGCACCTCATTTAAACTTATTTTCCTAAATAAGTCAAGGCATGGTGTTAAATTTGCAGTGTACGAAGCCAGCTTGTTCCTCTGTTCCTAGGTAATGGCTGACTATTTCTCTTATGGTTCTCTGCCCACATAACCACCAGCTCAGTATAGCCCAGAACCAAGATGTCACCAGTCCCTGCTGGCCTGTGGAAAACAAGAGACTAAAATTATTTATTCTGTGCTCTGGTGGCTATCCTGCTCCATGTGAAACATCAGCTATGCTCATTCACCTTGAGGTTCAGAATATCGACAGAGTTCACGTGAACTTGCCAGTCCTTTCTTCCAGGCATTGATCCACTCAGAAACCTGCAAGCTTTTCCCATCTCATCAGTCTTTTGGTCTTTATTAGCCTGCCTCTTAATGAGGACATTAGTTAGCTATTGTCAGTTGTGGGTAAAATTGCCAAGGTCCTCAGTTCCTCCCATATCCAGTGTGCCCTGGGCCCCATTGCCCTTGTCTTTCCTTCTCTGATCTGGCAGCCTCTTTACCTCATCTACTCTCACTACCTCTGAGTGAATCATTGCCATGTTCTCTATTCCTTCCCTGCCTTACAACTCACCCTCTATGTACACAACATTTTTATGCTTTCCAAGCATAAAATACACCTTATTAATACACATGCCTGCCTTCTTAAGCTATAGCTAAAGAGAAAACTGTGCTAACCTTTCCAAACAAGGAGGAACTGTCAATACAATCATTAATTGGCATCTTGTTTATAATTTTCTTTTAAAAGACAATGGTTTGTTAGACTGTGAGACTATTACAATCCATCTTAGAATTGTGGGAAATTACTGGATTATCCCTCAATCAGAGAATTCAAAAATATGAATTCCCACATACTGTAGAAATGTAAGCACTTGGTAGCATTTAATGGCATATATGAATGACAGCCAAAGTGAGAACTTTTTCTCAAATAAACAAATTCTAACTGTTGACAATGGAAGTGTAAACATGACCTTGATTATGGAAGCTGCTAATAGCTATGCTTTCTTTAGGGATATTAGCTTGTTAAATCTCCACATTTTTCTTCTGTGTAATTGTATTTGTCTATTACTGGACTGAGGCGGTGATGAAAGGAGCAGGAGGAAAACTAGTGAGCAATACAGATTGGAGCTGGGAAGATGAAACTGGAACTAAAAACAGGGAAAAAACACAGTGTAATGGGCAATTTGGGACTAATTGTGCTTTAAAAAAACTCTTTTGTTTTCACCCAGTTTCTGACAGCCCTGCAGGTCTAATCCAGCCTACTTTAATTCAATCTGGCCATCTCTTTTCTTTTTCTCCTCTACAGGTCAGGACCTACCCCCCACCTGCACCTGGAGGTTCAGGCTCATGTGACAATGAGTAAATCTGTGTCCAATAATTCATTCTATTTTTGCTAGTTTATTTTTTTTGGGGGGGTAGTAGTTCTTTGGAAATTGATTTTATTCCTTGAGATTTAATACTGTATAAGATTTCATTAAACTTTTAATGCACCATTTTCAACCTTTTTTGAAGTGTAAAAAAATCATCTAATGCATTAACTTTCTTTTTTTTTTTTTGTCCCCATTGCACTTAATGCTTAATCCAGATAATTAACTCATCAGGACATGACTTGCTGCCTATAATGTCAAAGTTGCCTTTATCATGAATGTAACTAGTTCTCAAAGACTTCTCATATAAGTCCTTAATTTGGCTTTGGTATTTTTAGCTTTTCAGATTTTTTTCCCCCATCATATAATGTGGGAAGACAGATTCACAGTTCAGTTCTAAAGAGATGAAACTAGAAGCAACGAACCTTTTGCAAATGTTAAGCCTGAGCCTCCCCGTTGTATGGGGAAAGGTGGTATGCAGAGAGACTGATTTACTCTCTCTTGGGGCTCAACCATTTCAACAGATTTATGCCTGGGCTAAGGTACAACTGGTTTTCCAGTCACTGACAGAGAAATGTTGCTGAATGAGGTGCAAAGAGGGCCGTGGCAGGCCAATCAGCTGTTTGCTACCACTAACAGGATGCAACGTAGTACTTGGGAGGAGCATCCCGCTCTTCCCGGGGAAGGAGGAATATAAAGCGTGTTAGAGGGAAAGAACGCTAGAGTAGGAGTCAAGAAACCTGGATTTCAGTCAGGTCTAAGCTGCTGATTAGCCTAGTAAGTCCCTGGCAAGTCTCTTCATTACATTTGATCTTATATATAAACCCAATACATAATTGCCATGATTTCTTTCATCTCTACTGCATGGAATTAGCTGAATAACCTAAATCAATTCATTTCACCCCTCTGCATGTTCATTTCATCATCTGTAAAGTGAGAGGGCTTCACTAAATGATCTCTGTAGTCCAAATAAAGGATAAGCAAAAAATATGAAAGACAGAAAAAACGTTGTTCAGCCACAACATAATAGATAAAAATACCTAACTTTTTTTTTTTTTTTAGTAATAACTATGTGCCATGAACTGGTCTAAGTATTTTATACATATTATCTCATTTGATCCTCACAGCTATCCTAGTCAATAGATGCTATTAGTTTCCACATTTTACAGATGAGGAAACTGAGGCAAACAGAGGTTAATTGACTTTGTTCAGGGTCACACAGCTAGTAAGTATCTGAGACTGGATTTGAACTCGGGTTTTCCTGACTCAAGACCCAATATTCTGCTCACTGTGCCACCTAGCTACCTCAACCAACATATCTATTGATGTGTGCCTGTCCACCACTGTTTCTTATAAAAAAAAAAGATTTAAAAAAAGAGAGAGAAAAGTTCATCTAACAAAACTAAGCGACATATCAACTGTATCTGACAGAATGTTCAATATTTCATACCCATAGTCCCTCACTCTACAAAGAAAGGAGAACAGGACATTTCCCCGACTCCCCTCTAAGGACCATCTTGGTCACTACAGTTATAGAGCTTTCTGTTTCATTGTGTTGTTGTTGTTGTCATTCTTTCTATTTATGTTGCTATATTGCTGTAATCATTGTGTATAGTGATATTTTTCTGATTCTTCATACCTTGTATCAACTCATATGAGTCTCCCCACTTTTCTTTGTGTATATCTGTGTGTGTGTACGTGTAATCTCACAACTGGCTTAGCTATTCTTCAATCCATCTACTTTGTTTCTAGGTTTTTGGTACCACAAAATGTACTCCTATAAATATTTTGGTGTACATGACAGCCTTGTTCCTTCTTTGTTGTTGTTGTTGTTATTGTTTGCTTTTCTAGGTCATAATTCCTCTTGGAATTTGAAGAATTAAGATGCTTAAGGAATTATTTTCCTTTGACTTCAAATACCAAGTGTGCAGCTTGAAGAACTGCTCTAAACCTAACCATATTATGACTTCTTGTTAATTAGGGCTTTAGAAATGAGAAATCTTTAGTCTTCTCAGCACATGTAAAAATCACCATGGTGATCTTGCCCTGGGAGTTCTCCATAGCCCCTGACCAGTCTCAATGATTCTCAATTAAACATGTGAGAACTTCAGGGGGAGTTTTATAAGACTAATATTACTCGCATGTTCAGGAACTGTTCTATGAACATAAAAATGACCAGTATTGGACCCCACAGGGAAAAGCAGGCCAATAACTGATTAATGAAAATCCATGAAAAGGCAAAACTGCTTTCATGATGATGTATTGGCACTGCCCAGAGTTTCAGTCTGGTGACAGATGTGGTGATCTGATAAGTGAGGATTAGCTGACTGATGCATAGAATGGTCCCCTGAAGTCCTAAAATTCATATGCTACTGGATTTTAGAGCTAACCATATATTTGTATTTGGATTATATGACGGGTACTTTGAGACCTCAGAACACATTACTCATGTGACATTGCATTCAATCTAATCCATATTGAAGGACCTGTGAAACACAAGCCTTATTAAATAATATATGGCCAATTATCAACATCTAGTAACTTTCATAGCAAGAGATTTAGATTTTATAAGCCTCCCTTCAAGATCTGTGTGCCCAGAGAAGGTAGGTAAAAATGTACTCATTTAAGGTGAAGAGACTGAAGGTCAAAGGTTTTGTGAATCTTGAGTCTACCATTATTTTAAAAAAATCATTACCAAGCACCTGTTTGAGCGAATCTCCGGTACCCTAGGAGCTTACTTTTGAAGCCAGGGGCAATAACATAGACAGAAATATTCACAACATTTATTAAACATACGCATAAATAGAATACTTATTTTCATTGCAGAGGACCCCAACTTCATGGGTACTTAGAGTCAGAGCTGGAAAGGGTCAGAGCTGGAAAGGACCTTAAAGGTAATTTGGACCCTGTTTTATAAAAGTTAGTTATAATTGTCATAAGAATCACCTCTACAGCATTCACTTATAAAATTCCTTAAATTGATGCCTAAAACTACGAATCTTTGGATCTGATCCTTCAACTAGTTCTGAATTCACCTAACTTTTTTTATTATTTTCCTACTCATCCCTCTCCATTATACTCACAGAGGTAGCATGAGATTTTGTCAAAAATTTTCATAAAATATGCCTTATTATGCCCATAATGTTCCCCCTTTAACCAGCCTCATAACCCTGTTAGAAAAGGAAACAAAATTAGTTGGCATTTCTGCTCATAGTGTAAGTGAATACTGAAGAGATCTGCTATTCAATATTTGAATCAATAATTTGGATGAGGTCTTTGGTGTGTTTGTACAATTTTCACATAACACAAAACTGAGAGATGGAGAGACAGAGAGAGAGAGAGACAGAAAGAGAGACAGAGAGACACAGAGAGAAGGACAGAGAGACAGAGAGAGAGCACTAAATAGCATTTTAAAGCATTCTTGTCATAAGAATCACTTCTACAACATTCTCAACAAATAGTCATGTGAATATACTTGACCACCCTCCAGGGAGGAGGAACCCACTCACTTCTGAGGTTAACTATTTCACTCTAATCATTAGTAAGTTTTTCCATCCACTGTGCCTTAAATGTCCACTTTACTACTTCCTCTCATTACTTCAATGATACTCTTTGGGTCAAATTATTTTTTCTCAATGACAGTCCTTCCTGTACTTTAGATTACAATAGCTATTATGTCCTTTAATACCTTTAACTCATTTTCAAATGGTCTGGTGTCAAGGACCTTCACCATAATGGTTGCTCTTCTCTGTCTAGCTTGTCTATATCCTACTTAAACTGAGGCACCTAGCACTGAATGCAGTGTTTTAGGCATATTCTGGCCAGCATGAAATACATAAGTTCTACTATTCTTGACACTATGCCTCTAGTAACGTCGCTAATTTGGCATATTTTGTGGCTGCTATATTGTATTATTGATTGATATTCAACTTGCAAAACCTTAAGCTCTTTTTTAGAAATTACTGCATAGCCATGACCTTTATCCTATTTCGTACTTCTGGTGATCTTTTGAATCTGAATACATAATTGTTTATCCCTATTAAAATTTCTTATTCAATTTGTTCCATTTTTTATAGCATGTCATTTCCTTCAGATCCTATCTGTATTATAGAAAATATTAACTTCCTACTCCAGCCTTGTGTTGTTTTGAATACTTAATAAATATGGCAGCTATGCTTTAATTCAAGTCATTGTTTAAGAATGTTGACAGCAAATACAAGGACAGATCTGTGGGACACTCCACTAGACACTTTCCATCCATTTAATGTCTCCTTTTGGTGTCTCGCCCACACAATATATCTGTCCGAGGGGATGGAAGGAGAAATTTTATGAAATGCTGTGCTAAAATTTGAAGTTTAAAAATTTCTCCTTTCTCCTTCATTAAAATAATTTGACATTATATTGACAAAATTTTGTTCTGGAGCACTTCACATCTATCTTCAAAAAACTTCCCCAAAACTCTAACCTATGAGATTGTTTTAATTTTTTTTTGTTTTGTTTTTATAAGTGAGGCAATCAGGGTTACGTGACTTACCCAAGGTCACACAGCTAGTACGTTTCAAGTGTTTGGTCTGGGGCCAGATTTGAACTCAGGTCCTCCTGACTTCAGGGCTGGTGCTCTATCCACTGCGCCACCTAGTTGCCCCTCTATTGTGCCACCTCGCTGCCCCTTAATTTTTTTTAACAAGCCTTTTTTTCTCCATTCTAGCCCCCACTTCCCACCAAAAAAAGTAAAGTACTTGTAACTAATATGCAAAATCAAACAAAACAAATTAACGTATTAGCCATGACCTCTTTGTCAGGAAGTGGATAGCATTTATCAGTGTCAGTCCTCTAGAATCATGGCTAATTACTGCATTGTTTAGAGTTCAGTGAATTCAGTCTTATTCATATTGTTCATATTTACAATGTTACTGTTAGAATATAAATTGTTCTCTTTGTTCTGCTCACTTCACTTTGCATCAGCTCATTCAGGTCTTCCCAGGTTTTTCTGAAATCATCATTTTTATGACATAATAGTACTGCATCACATGCATATATGTTCATTTGTTCAGCCATTTCCCCATTGATGGCCACCTGCTCAGTTTGCAATTCTTTATTTCAATAAAAAATATATCATCAATTTTATTGTGTATATGGGTCCTTTTCCTCTTTCTTTGATCTTTTTGAAGCATATGTCTATTAGTGATATTGCTGGGTTAAAGAGTATGCACAGTTTTGAACATAGTTCTAACACTTTTTATAATGGCTTTAACTATGACAGTGGTTCTCAAATTTTTGATCTCAGCTATATATTCTTAAATATTATTGAGGAGCCCAACAAGCTTTTGTTTATGTGGGTGAGAGCTATTAATATTTAGCATATTAGACATCAAAATTAATAAATTAAAAATCAATTCATTAATAATAGTAATACACCAATTACATGTTAACATGAATAACACATTTTATGAAAATAACTATATTTTCCAAAACAAAAAAAGAGAAGAGTGGCATTGTTTTACTTTTTAACATTTTTGGAGATCTCTTTAATATCTGGCTTAATAGAAGACAGCTGGTTTTCTGTATCTGCTTCTGCATTCAATCTGCTGTGATATGTGGTTTGTGTTGAAGCATATGAAGAAAATCTGGTCTCACACAGACATGTATTTCAAAAAGGAAGCAGTATTTTAATAGTCATTGTCAGCATATTTATGAAAATAATTTTGACTTTGCGACTTCCTCTAAAGGGTTTCTGAGGAGGGGATCCCCCATGGATATGAGAACTATACTTTGAGAATCACTGACCTATGAGATTGTACTTAAGCCTCTCTCTTTGAAATATTCTCTCCCCAATTTGAGGGTATGGGTAAGGCTATTTCCAAATTTTTCTTCTTAATCTATTGCAAATTCTAAGATATTATTTTTGTTCCCTCCCAAGGTTCCACTCATTTCTACTTGGGCAGCTAGTTGCTTCCTCATTGCTCAAAATCATGTTCAGAAGAGCAGTTAGCTTATCTTGCTATTTCTTCTGTGTTCTAAAGGCTGAAAAGGCAAGTCTTGAGTTACTCAGCTGTTCTGCTTTTAGAAAAGGGAGCTATCCAGATAAATTAAACCCTCATCACAAATTCTGCCTTTCATCCAGCTTTGTGATTTGCTTCTGGAACTCATCATGCTATTTTCCTTTTTCTGGCTGGGTAGGCAATAATGTACTCCCACCACAATATCTGTTCTGGCTTTTGTTCCATTAATCCTTACCCAGATGCTTCCTATTTTGCTTCTCTATTCTAGGTAGTGGATTTCCACACAGGAGTATACATTAATGATATGCAGCATTACTCTACCATCCTTCTTATCTAGTGTCTTCCATTGGAATCAGTTTTAGCATTCTATTGTCATCCTCTAGCCATGGATCATAACCCAATAACTTTCATGCCAAACTCAACATGTCCAAAATATAACTCATTATCATCCTTCTAAACCTTCTCCTCCTGCAAACTTCCCCATTTCTGTTGACTGTATCACTATTCTTCCAGTCACTGCGATGCATAACCTCAGGCATCTTTGATTCTCCCTTTTGCCTCACCCTCACACCACAGCATTCCACATACATGGCTCCTTTTCTTCATCCATGTAGTCCCTGCTACTTTAAGTCTCCATCATCTTTCATGTAGGCTATTATAATATTAGCCCAGTAGGGTCACCCTGCTTCTTGGCTGTCCCCTCTTTATTCCATCTTTCACACAACTGTCAAATTCATATTCCTGATCCACATATCACTCTTTTACGCCAAAATTCCCAATGCCTTCCTATTGCCACTAGGACATATATATATATATATATATAT